>NW_024080903.1:2089712-2176502 GCF_003009895.1 Hyaena hyaena | reverse complement strand
AACATGGTTTCCTTCACTTATTTGAATATAATTATAATAGCTAATCTAAAATCTTTGTCTTGTGAGTGCAGCATCTGGGCCCCTCATTGACTGCTTATTTTCCTCTGTATGGAAGCTATTTTTTTCTGTTTCTTGATGTATCTCATAATTTTGTGAAAAACTAGGCATTAAATTTTTTTTTAATGTTTGTTTGTTTTTTTTTTTTGAGAGAGAGAGAGACAGCATGAGCAGGCAAGGGGAAAAAAGAGAGGGAGACAGAGAATCCAAAGCAGGCTCCAGACTCTGAGCCCTCAGCACAGAGCCAGAGGCAGGGCTCAAATTCACAAACCACGAGATCATGACCTGAGCTGAAGTTAGACGCTTAACCAATGGAGCCACCTAGGCGCCCCCAAAACTAGATATTTTAAATACAATGATGTGATCACTCTGGGAATCACACCCTTCCCTCTTAAGGGTTTGTGGTTGTTGCTGCTTTTTGTTTGTTTTGTGACTTTCCTGGACAGATTCTGTAAAGTATATTATTTGTTATGTGTGACCACTGTTAGCTTCATGGTCATCTGGTGATTGCACAGAGATCTCCTTACATGATCTCAAGTAGTAGGTCCCCCAGCCTCTGCTCAGGGCTCTGTGTGTGTGTCAGCTCCAGCTGCTTACGCTCCACTTTAGCCTTCACTTCCTGACTCACAGAATCCCAGGTCTCCAGATAGGAGAGCTAATAGCATTCTTGGGTCTTTCCTGATCACTCACACAGCCCTGCATGTGTGTGTGGCCTTCTGCGTTTGTAGGAGTGTATGAGAGCTTTACACAGCCTCCTTCCCCTCCATCTCTTCCACTGTAGTAAAATACACACAACATAAAATTTGCCACTTAACCATTTTACACGTGCAGTTCAGTGTCACTAAGTACATTCACACTGTTGTGCAGCCGCCCCTCCCCACATCCATCTCCAGAACTCTTTTGTCTTGTAAAAGCAAAAGTCTATCACTTAAGCAATAATTTCCTGGTTCCTTGCAACTACTGCCTGCTTTCTGTCTCCGTGATCTGCTGGCTCTGGGGAGCTCCTGCGAGTGGAACCACACAGCATTCACCCTTTTGTTGCTGGTTTGTTTCATGCAGCACAAAGTCCCCCAGGTTCATCCGTGTGGTAGCAGGTGAAAGAAGATCCTTCCTTTTTAAGGCTGAGTAACATTCCACTGTGGGGACATATACCAGTTGTACTTAGGAGCTCCCTGTATATTCTGAATATTATCCTCTTTGCAGGCTATTGTACTCCATGGATAGTGTCTTTCTAATGCATAAAAGGTAGTTTTCATTAAGTCCAATGTCTATTTTTTCTTTTGTTACCTGTGCCTTTGGCGTCACATCCAGTAGATCACTACCAAACCCAGTATCCTGAAGCTTTGGCACTATGTTTTTATTTAAGAATTCTGCAGTTTCAGATTTTACATTTAGGTCATTTATCCATTTTGAGTGTCTTTTGGTGATGGCGTTGTTATATAAGAATCCAACTTCAGTATGATAAAAGCATTTTATTTAAAAATACATATTGGCATGGGGTACTAATTTTATGTTTTTACTTCCCCATTATATCAGATTAAGCAAGTTTCCTCTAAATGCAGACACAATTCATTGTCATATAATTCTTGGTGTCCTTACCAGAAATTGAAAAAGTGAATGGTTCTGAGAATTGGGCAGGAAATGCTACAAGTCCAGTGGTGTCCAATACTTTGCTTTCAACAGCATTGAAAGTTGTCCTAATTGGGGGCGCCCGGGGGGCTCAGTCAGTTAAACCTCCGACTTCAGCTCAGGTCATGATCTCACGTTCGTGGGTTCGGGCCCCGTGTCAGGCTCTGTGCTGACAGCTCAGAGCCTGGAGCCTGCTTCAGATTCTGTCTCCCTGTCTCTCTGCCCCCTTCCTCTCATGCTCTGTCTCTGTCTTAAAAATAAATAAAACTTTTTTTTTTCTTTTTTTGAGAGAGAGAGAACGAGCGAGCGAGCAGGGGAGGGGCAGAGAGAGAGGGAGACACAGAATCTGAAGCAGCTCCAGGCTCTGAGCTGTCAGCACAGAGCCTGACGTGGAACTCGAACCCACAAACCATGAGATCATGACCTGAGCTGAAGCCGGACACTTAACCGACTGAGCCACCCAGGCGCCCCACATTTAAAAACATTTTTTAAAAAGTTGTCCTAATTGTCAGCTAATAGATTATTTAAAATATTTTTAAAGATAGACCACTCTCTGATCATTTCTTTTTGGCACATTACTTGGTAAGAGTCATAGAGCTGAGGTCAGTTATGTCTTCGAGCCCTCAGTCCCATCAACTTACATTCACAGCAAGGAGAAGGAGGAAAAGAGCCGATGTTACACTGGCCTCATTTAGCAAAAACACTCCTCATGAAAGATGTTTTTAGGTGTTTACTTTGGATGGTTAATAATTATCTATGAAAATTTGTAACTGTTTCAATCATGATTTAATCATTGTGATGACTTAGGCTACAAACTTTTTTGCTGTAAAAAATATATATTTATTTTATATCACTGTATAGTTTTGGTAAAATACACATTAAATTCACCATCTTCGCCAGTTTTTGAGCATACAGTTTAGCAGTATACAGTTTACATCACGTTGTTGTGCATACCCTCCAGTACTCTTTCCATCTTCCAGAATTAAAACTTCATAACCACTATCAACAATGTAGGAATACTCTCCACAAATAGAGTCTTGTGGCCATGTGAAAAAGAATGTTTAATTCAATTTATCTGTTCTTACATAGAAGAGTGAAAGGGTACTCAAGAATAAATTATTATGACAAAATACTAGGGTTCAATCCTTTTGGAGAACTGTGTGATAGAAACAAGAGACCAAGCAGAGAAAAGACCCATGTAGAATTTCTGATCATTATACAAGAGTTGGCTATTCTATTTTAAAGTGCATGATGGTAACATCATATCGCTGTGGCATTTAGATTTCATTGACTATATTTAAAAGATCATCTGATAAAATATTTATTTTTAAAAGAAATATTTACAGTATGCTGGAAATTACATCCCTTGTCACAATTTATTTTTATTATGAAAAACTTAGATGCTAACTTAAAAATAAATTGGCCTTTAGTTTTTCAGAATTCTTTAGGAGGTATGTGACATTTGAATAACACTGCATTAGTGTATAGGTATCCCTATGAAAATGCCTGAAGCAACTTTATAATTTTAATTTTTTTAATGTTTTATTTATTTATTTATTTATTTTTTTGAGAGAGAGAGAGAGAGACAGTGTGAGCAGGGGAGGGTCAGAGAGAGAGGGAGACACAGAATCTGAAGCAGCTCCAGGCTCTGAGCTGTCAGCACAGAGCCCAACGTGGGGCTCGAACCCATGAACTGTGAGATCATGACCTGAGTTGAAGTTGGACGCTGAACCGACTGAGCCACCCAGGTGCCCTCCGAGCCAGCTTTAAAGTTTACTAGAGACCACCCTGAAATGCCGAGTCTCCACTGTAGGTATTTGTTCCCGCAGCAAGGCTCACGAGAAGGTAGTGACAGCTGAGCGTCAGACACTCGCCTGCTGCCCCACACTCAAACCCGCAGAACTCCACAAAGGGGGGTGTCTGTCTGGGAGGCCGTCTCCTCAGTCCAGAACAGTTACAACTTCAAAGCTCAGTGCTTACTAAGGAAAGTTTTAAGAAAAACTTGCATTATGGCACCTGCCCTAGGTTAGCAGGCAAGTTAGACAGTGGCCTCAAACAGTCCACCTTCTCCTCCTGTGCCCTGCTCACAGCTGTAACATTTCCCCTTAGAAGGACCCAGATCCACAGAGGAAAGCAACCCACAGAATGAGAGAAAGTGTTTCAAATCACATGTTTGATCAGGGGAATGAGCCAATCACAAAAAGACAAAACTCTATGATTCCACTCATATGAAGTACTCAGACGAGTCACATTCATGGAGACAGGCAAGCAGATGGTAGCACCAGGGACTAGGGGAGGGGCTGGGAGTCCGTGTTTAGTGGGAACGGACTCAGTTGCACAAGATAAGAAGGCACATGGATGGGGACGGCTACTTAGCAGTGCGAATGTATTACTGCCACTGAACTGTACACTTAATAATTAATACGGTAAACTTTGGGGGTCCCTGGGTGGCTCAGTCAGTTAAGTGACTGACTCAGGTCACGATCTCACGGTTTGTTGGTTCGAGCCCCCCGCATCGGGCTCTGTGCTGACAGCTCGGAGCCTGGAGCCTGCTTTGGATTCTGTGTCTCCCCCTCTCTCTGCCCCTCCCCCACTCTCACTTGGTTTTTCTCTCTCTCAAAAATAAACAAACAGTAAATTTTTTAATGGTAAACTTCATGTTTTGTGTATTTTCCCATATTAAAAAAAATTAGGAAAAATGCTAATTTCTCATTTCATACCTCTTTTCTCCAAACTTTGGGACTCATCAGCATAAGAAGCATGTTCACGGTGGGGCTGGGTGGAGTAACATAGTCAGCCTCATTGTCAAATACAGATCAGACTTGCTTTCTGTCAGGAAGAAGTCTGGATTCATTTTCATTTCAAATCCACACGTTAAGACATATTTTGAAGAAGGGGAACCTTGGTGGCTCAGGTCATGACCCCAGGGTCATAGTCATGAGCCCCATGTCAGGCTCCATGTGGAGCCTGCTTGAGATTCTGTCTCTCCTGCCCCTCTCCTCTGCTCATGCACTCTCTCTCGCTCTCTAAAAAAAAAATTTTTTTTTAGTTTTAAAAAGACATCTTTTGAAGAAAACCACTAAAAGATTGGAGAAATAAATTAGATTCACCTTAGATTGACTGCCAAATGCAGTTACACCAGAAACGTTGCAGAAGGGACCTGCCTTACATGTGCTGTTTCTCACTGCTCACACCAGGATGTGGCCTAATCCAGTGGGAGTGTGTCAAGGAGAGGCAGCCGGTGTCCCTTAAATCACAGTGAGGCCGTAGTGTCCAGTTTGGGAGAATAGTCAACCAAGAAATGCATTTGAAACTTAGAGGCACACTGTGGTTTCACTGGACACCATTGAACTCTCTTTATGTGCTTAATGAAAAGAGGTTGTATACTGATAAAAACTGATTACTCTGGAAGTTAGCTTGTATTAGACCTGAGATGGGAGAGATGATGGCTATTGCTGAAATAAATATTCATGATGTGATGGCATAACCGAATCTGAAAAAAACCACATTAAACTAATGTTGTAGGCCTGAACTCTTGTGCTTTGAAAAGTTTCGTGACCATAGGATGTAGCCCCTGTGTGTGAGAGATTGTGCACTGCTCACCCTGGGCCGGCCAGTGGAAGGCACACTGGAATGAATATAGAGAAGAAGAGGAATGCTTATCTTTCAGCAACGTGGGAGAGATTTCTAGGTTTGCTGTGCTGTGTTCACAGGCCCCTCCTTAAGGTGGGCGCCTCTGACAGCAGCGGAGATGGGGGAGAGCCTTTGCTGTGCCCTCTGCGGCAAGCTGAGCTCGGAGCCCCTCCTCCCCTAACCCAGTGCTTACTCACTGAAAGTGGCTTTTCCCAAACCGCTATTTTGGAATGTCCCACTGCCCTGTGTGTTGAAGTATTTTATTCTTGGGGCAATGCAGGATGGGTAAGAGGTTTGTTTTGTTTTTTAAGAAGGGAAATGGATGAAGAGACTCTGGTTCTCCGAGGTCTGTGAACATGGAGATTTGGAGACTGATTCCTTTAAAACCAGCGCTTTTATGGGTGCAGTCCCCAGGCCAAGGGCATCAGCTTCTCCTGGGAACTGGTTAAAAATGCAAATTGTTGGGCCCCTCTCCAGATCTGCCCAGTCCAGACCTCTGGGGGTCCAGGTGATTCTGATGCCTGCCCACTCTGAGAACCACACAAACCCATATGGTCTGAGTTGATTTGCCTTAGTTGACATAATGTCTAGATGATGTAATGACTCGTTTAGTGTAAACATTAGACATTTCATTCTTGTGTATTTTGGAACCACTATAATTAGTTTTCAGTTGTGTTGAAGAGCACTGAATCTGTCCTGCCTGATGAATAAAGGTCTGTATTGCCCAGTGAGGGACAACAGCATGTGCTAATCCAGAAAACCTTAGGCCAAACAGAGGTGGTGTCCTCGGATCCCAGCACGGTTCAGCCTGTGGGAGGTGACCTCGCGTCCTTTCCTGGCAGAGAACGGGGTGGGCACCTGAGCCAGGGCCAGGGACTTTCAGGAAACATGGGTCCCAGAGCAGGTAGAGCGAATACTATCTTTTTTGAGAGAGACCGGCCCCGTGTTTGGGCCAGTACCAGGGCCCACGCTCCTGTCCCCTGAGATTTGTGAAGCCTCCTTTTGACTACATTCCTTCTTTCTTTCACTTTTGCTTCCACTTTTGAGCCTTTGATAGTGTAGTTATTTGATCTTTGAAAAATGCAATTCAGAGGCCTTTGGGGGGCTCAGGAGGTCAAGCATCTGATTTGATTTTTGCTCAGGTCGTGATCTCACGTGGGGCTCTGTGCTGACAGCACGGAGCCTGCCCAGGGTTCTCTCCTTCCTTCTCTTACTCTGTCACTCATGTGTGTGTGCTCTCTCCGTCCCTCTCTCTCTCAGTAAATAAGTAAAATTTGATTTTTTAAAAATCAAAAATTTGACTTTTTAAAAATCAAATGCAAATCATAACAAATGAGTTCCTTGCTTAAAACTGAAATTGTTCCAGGACCGCCCATTACCCTTAGGAAAATGTGCGGAGCGTTCAGCTGGCCTTGCGTCCCTCCTGCCTCAAGTGTTTGCTGTGCTGTGGGCAGCCACCCAGGTGAAGGCCCTCACCGAGCACAGGTGCCTGTTTCCTCTCGTCCACCATCTCATTATACATTTTGACATTGCTTTTTCCTCAGTAGCCTGAGCTACACCACCTGTCCTGTCCTCAGGACGCAGGTCAGCGTTGAGTGAGCTGATCCCTCACACTTGTGTCTCCCTTTCCTCGTGTTCTTGCAGAAGCTCCGTTAGGACAGGGACACACTTCACCACCGTGTCCTGGGCCTCATTGAGGTTCAGGACACGCCTGATGTGAAGTGAACAAGCCTCATTTCAGGTCTTTTCTCTGCTATTTATGTTCCCCGTGTCTTGCATTGCAGTTTGGGGCTGAGTTCCGGAGATTTTCCTTGGACCGTCAGAAGCCAGGGAAGTTTGAAGACTTCTACAACCTGGTGCTTCACACGCACCACATCTCCAACACGGACGTGACCATCGGGTACGCCGATGTGCATGGCGACCTGCTGCCCATCAACAACGACGACAACTTCTGCAAGGCAGTCTCGAGTGCCAACCCCCTGCTCAGGGTCTTCATCCAGAAACGAGGTATTGGAGGGTGGGGAGGGTGCTCGTGGTCTGCACCCATTTCAAACACGCAGTTTTTGGTTTTGTGTGTCATTACAGAGCCATGCGATTCTCTTTTCTAGTCTGTGGTAGAAAAGAAAGTAATGTTTGTTTGGTCAACATCACTTTATTAGAAAGTCTTAAAAATTTTATAATGCATTTTCTATCTTAAATAGTGTTGACTTCTGATTTTTAAATACTGAAGAAAAATAATATTGATGCTTTCATTTTTTAACTGGATGCAAGCGAATTCACTGACAAAAAGGCATTAGCCAGCAACCCAGGAATGAAACTTGTGGTCGCTAGTGTGTGTTTTCCACTGTCTTTTTAGGATTGGAAAATTATGCTCGCTTTAAATTATAACTTTGGCTAACTTTTAGCTCTGAGGGCCTGGCTTTGCTGTAACAGTATCGTTTTATGGGAAAACAGGCTGCTAAGGTAGGTTAATGGTTGGGAGGCCGTGTGCCCCACTGTTGAGTCAAAGCTGGGCCTTGTGCTGGTCTCTTCTCAGAGCTGCGTTTCGGACGTGTTTTCTCGTCTCTGCACTTGGGAGAGTCTTTACATTTCAAAATAAAACACTGAAGGAAAGAGCCGCCTGCAGGCGAGGCCATTCCTGGCTGACTTGGTCGTGACTGGAACTTTGGTGACCACACGAGCACACTGACCGCCTGCAGCGGGTCACTTGCAGGGTGACCGCTGTGGCCTCAGTGTGGGGGCAGGAGAGCTGAGCAGAGACCGGGAGCAGCAGCCACAGTGTCTGGGGCAGAAGGAGGCTGGGATGCTGGAGGCTGGGACCCTGGAGGCTGAGGCGTGGAGCTGGGCGCCCAGTCCCGAGGGCGGCCAGTGCCTCCGTCCCTGCCGTGCAGGTGGGCCACCTGCGCGCATCGTGTTACCCTGAGGTGAGAAGGCCACATGTGCAGAGTGCTCAGGGCGTGCTGGCCGCGGCTCTGCGAACGGTGGCTCTTCTTGTCTGCGCTGCTGGAAGGGAACAGCGGGAGGCCCGCTGGCCTCACCTTCTGACTGGTTCTCTGGCGCGGGATCAAACTGTGCTGCGTCTTCGGTCTCCGCTGAGCCTGGCTGTCCTGCTGATGGCACCGTCACCTCCTCGTAGTGGCTTTCGCTTCGTCCCCAGCCCCTCAGCGTTGCTGGCATCAAGCCCCTCCGCTGCCTCTACGGGGTCCCCAGCTCTGCCGTGCCCTCCTCCCGCTGCCCTGGCCACACCTGCACCCGGCTGCCCCCGCCTGGAGCCGCCCGCTCAGAGGCCTGGTTTCAGACTGCGCTACTCAGTCACCTTGTGTCCCCGCGGCCCATTCTCCGTCCTGTTCCTTGGCTTCTCTGTGTCTTTTTAGCGGTTGTTCTCAGGGCTGCTTGCTGTCCATGTGGACTTATGGCTCCGTCCTGGTCGGCCCGGATCACGGTGCTTGCTCACAGGGTGCGGGAGGGTGAGCAGTGGGTGTGGAGCACCGTGTGACCCAGAGATCCACACGTGGGCTCTGTCGTTGGTCACCGAGGGAACGAGTGTTGTCCGCGCAAGGCTGGGACTGGAGGTGCCACAGACAGCACGCTTTTCCCTCAAAGTGCTACTGACACCGGGCACCCCGTGCTGGGGACCCTGAGGCTGGGGTGACACAAGGAGCTCTGAGGTCTGTGCGGTCATAAGTGTGTCAGCTTCCCACGGGTGGCTCACGTGGCCTTGCCTCTTTGCCGCTTGCTGGCTGAGGCCCCGCGCCCTGTCTTCGTTACCTACTTTTCTTCCTCTGCTGCCCTCAGAGAAATAGCTCGGATTTCAATCATCTGGCTTAGGGTGAGGCGGTTCTTACGCAGCCCTGTAGCGTGTCGCCTACAACCCCTGCCTTTCTCTGTCACATGACAGAGACCTGTGTCAGGGACCGCGGTTCAGACCCTTCCTCTAGCACCTTCTCACTGACTATGTGACCAGCTGATCCCTAATGTTCTAGTTTATGAAATGGGAGAGCAGCGCCTACCTCAGAAAGATGTCGTACCTGGGGCCCTGGGGTGGCTCTGTTGGTTAAGCGTTCAACTTCGGCTTGGGTCATGATCTCGCAGTTCGTGGGTTCGCACCCCTTTTGATGTACAAAATTTCTATACTGACAGCTCAGAACCTGGATACTGCTTCGGATTCTGTGCCTTCTTCTCTCTGTGCCCCTCCCCAACTTACATTCTGTCTCTCTCTATCCCTCTCTCTCAAAAATAAATAAACATTAAAAAAAATTAAAAACAAACAAAACATAGATAGTTGTAATACTTAAATTGGAAAATGCTCCTGGGGTGCCTGGGTGGCTTAGTCGGTTAAGCGTCCAACTCGATTTCAGTTTGAGCCCCGCGGCGGGCTCTGTGCTGACAGCTTGGGGCTTGCCTGGGATTCTCCCTCTTTCCCTTTCTCTCTGCCCTTGCTGTGTGCTCTCTCTCTCTCAAAATAAGTAAAAGAAAAAAAAATAAAGTACTCCTAATATTCAAAGGAGTACAAAGCCCAGCCCCTCGATTCCATTACTGGGGAAACTAGGGCTCTGTTCTCACCGTCCTCAGTGGACTGTTGCTGTAAATACTATGTCCAAGTGGGAGAGGCAGGACAGTTGGGTTTCTGTGGATGGTAGGAAGCGGGAGCCATCCCACGTGCAGGACGGACCCTCTAACTCTGTGAAAGGCGGGTCCATCTGCAGGCAGGGCGCTGCCGGGGCCACCCTGGGAGGTGACACTCAGGTACCACGTTCTTTTCCTACAGCAGGTGTTCGAAGATGTCAGTCACAGTAATACTGATTTCATGATTTAACTGCAGCCACACCCACTCTGTCATTTCCCTAATAACTTTCTATACCTTGGTGTATATTTTAGGAGAAAACTATGTCACTGTCACAAGGGAAGAGCCATCAGTCTTCTAACAGATAGATATTCAAGTAAATCCACAGTTACGTTTAGGAAGAATATTTTATTCGTTACTCATCAATCTCTTCCCCCAAACCACATGTACACATCACAATAAAACTTCAGGCCAACATCCCTTATGAATACAGACATGGAAACCATTCAACAAAATACCAGGATGTAGGAAACATATTCCTGCACAGGAACTTGCGCATGACTGTTGACTGCAGCGAGGTCCGTGATGGCTGAAAGGTGGAAACGCCCAAGTGTGCGCAGACTGGTGAGCGCACGCACATGTGCGTTGGGACGGGACTCAGCCGTAGATGGGACTGAGGGGACGCAGCTCGTGGGAACCTGGGAACAAAGGGCATGTGAGAGCCGCCGGGCATGGAGGCCGTTGTCGTAGGGATCCATTCAGTCTTTGCCCTGAGGTGCAGAGTCTGTGTCTGCAGAGTCGCTAAAGTTTATTTGCTGCCCACAGTCGATGCTCAGAGCACTCCAGCGGTCGTTTCCAGACGTGCACAGCAGTGGAGAGTCGGCTGCCAGTGCAGCGGAGGGTGGAGAAGGGGTCGCCTTCTTGCATCAGCCCTCACTGTAAACACGCATCCTTGACACAGTCTATTTGCTGCCATGTTTTTCCACTTTTTTGTGCTTATTCTTTTTTGATAATTGTGGTAAAATACAGATAAAAAGTTTACCATTGTGTGGTCCGGTGACATTAATACTAGTTCACACTGATGTACTACCATCTATCTTCATAATGCTTTTCATCCTGCAAAACTGAGTCATTCTGTCTTTTAAACACTAACTCCCCATTCTGCCCTCCCTCCTGCCCCTGGTGCCCACCACCCTACTTTCTACCTGTATGATTGTGACCCCCCCTTTAAGAGCCTCATATAAGTGGATTCCTACAGTGTTTGTGGCTGGTTCTTTCACCTAGCACTATGTCCTCAACGGCTCACCTCAGGGGAGTGACTGCCAGCATTTCCTTGCTTTTTCAGGTTGAATAATATTCCATTGGAAAAGACCACGTTTTAGTCATCATTCTCCCATCAGTGAACATCTGGGTTTCTTCCATGTTTTAGCTACTGGGAATAATGCTGCTGTGAACACGAGACAAATACCCCTTTGAGACCCGACTTTCCGTGCTTTTGGGTAGAGACTCTGCAGTATAAATATTGCTGCTGCACCTGGGAATTCTATTTTTAATTTTCTGAGAGACCGTCATACCTTTTTCCACAGTGACTGTGCCGTTTTGCATTCCCACGACAGTGCACAGGGTTCTAGTTTCTCCACCTCCTTACCAACACCTGTTGTTTTCTGGTTCTTTAAAAGTAGCCACCACAATGAGCGTGAGGTGGGATCTCCTACTTTTGATCGCAAGTCCCTAGTAATCCGCGATGTGGAGCATGTTTTCAGTGCTTCATGGGCACTTGTATGTCTTCTTTGGAGAGATCCTTTGGTTCAGATCCTTTGCCTGTTTTTGCACAAGGTTGTCTTTGATTGTTGAGTTTCACGAGTCTTTTTATTCTGGATATTAATCCCTTGTCAGATATGGACTCGCAAATATTTTCTCTCATTCTATAGGTTGCCTTTATACTCTGCACATCGTGTCTTTTGATGTACAAAATTTCTAATTTGGTACAAAGTCAAATTTATCTATTTTTTCTTTTGTTAACTGTGCCTTTGTTGTCGTATCCAAGAAATCATTGCCAAATCCAATGTCCTGAGGCATTTGTCCCAAGTATTCTTCTAAGAGTTTTATAGTTTTAGGTCTTAACTTAGGTTTTTAGCTTTTATAACTAGCCGTGTGCTGGCCTGCCCCAGGACCTTAGCTCCCGCCCGTGTGCTGGCCTGCCCCAGGACCTTAGCTCTTGCCCGGCCTCCGGTTACCGTCTCCTGTCCTGTCCCTGCATCTGCACTACTCCTGGGAGCAGTTCTTGCAAGAAAGGTCAGTGGTCACCACCTGCCATGGCGTGTGTTTGTTTGGGAACGTCTTGCTCTCCCTCTCACTGTGCGGCACAGTCTTGCTGGATATGGATTCCTGTGTGGCGGGTTTTTCTCCAGTGTCGTCTTGACTGTGTTGGTACTTTCTTTAAACCCAAAGTTTCTGATGAAAAATCTGCAGATAATCTTATTGAGAGTCCCTTGGGTGTGATGATTCTCTTCTCTTTTGCTGCTTTCAAGATTCTCTCTTTGTCTTTTGAAAGTTTGGTTATATCGTGACTCAGAGTGGGTCTGTCTGAGTTCATCTTATTTGGAATTTGCTGAGCATCTTGGATTTTATATTCATGTCTTTCTTAAAGTTAGGAAGGTTTTTAGCCATTGTTTCTTCAAATACTCTCTCAAGCCCTCTCTCTTCCTTCTGAGACTCCCACAGTGTGTGTGTTGGTACTCTTGATGGTGTCCCATGGGCCCCTCAGTTTCTGTTTTCTTCATTTACTTTCTGTTCCACAGTGTTGATGATTTCCACTGTCCTGTCTTCAGATTCACTGGTATTTCCTCTGTCTGTTCAAATCTGTTTTGAATCCCTCTAGTGAATTTTTCATTTCAGTTATTGTACTTTTCAGCTCCAGAATTTCTTTTCTTTTAAAAATTTTTAACATATTTATTTTTGAGAGATAGAAACAAAGCACAAGAAGGGGAGGGGCAGAGAGAGAGAGACACAGAATCTGAAGTAGGCTCCAGGCTCTGAGTCAGAGCCTGACACGGAGCTCAGACCCAAGAACCGTGAGATCATAACCTGAGCCAAAGTCAGCACTTAACCAACTGAGCCACCCAGGTGCCCCAGCTCCAGAATTTCTTTGGGGTTCCTTTTCTGGTTTTCTCTTTCTTTACTGATATTTCCATTTTTTTCATACTTGTTTTCATGATTTTATCCACATCTTCCTCTAGTTCTTTGAGCATCTTTAAGACAGTGGCTTTAAAGTCTGTCTAGTAGATCTGACATTGGACGGACTCTGTTGAATTATCTTTTTCCTTTCAATGGGCCAAAGTCTCCTGTTTCTTCATGTGCCCTGTGATTTGCTGAGCGCTGGGCATTACTCACGATGCGCTTCCTCTGGAAATCACACCCTCCCCTTCCCCAGGGGCTGCTGTTTTGTCGTTGTTCTTTCCCTTGTTGCGGGCTCTGTGCCGGCTGTCAGCCTCAGGTGTGGACGTAATGTCTTCTCTGAGCCTTCCCTTGAGTGCGCCCGGTCACTTCCCGATTTCCCCGTGTAGGCAGCCGTTTTTCTGTCCTGGTCTTTAATGTGTGGCTCCCAAAAGGGGGAAAGTGAAAAACAGAAGGGGGATGAGAGGCACTGGCCCGTCCCTCCCTCCAAGTCGCTGGAGCTGGAGCTGGAGGGGCGACGGCAGCGGCCGCCAGCTCTGTGTCTGCACCTGTGTGCTCAGAGCACCGCGTCCTGCCGTCTGGAGGGACAGGGTCCTTTGCGTCCCCCCGGCTTCTGCAGGCTGCCTGCCACGTGGCTGGGGTGCGGGACGGGTAGGTGCCTCCGTGCTGAGAGCTGGAATCGACCAAAACTGGCTCCTTCCCCCGGACCCGCTGCAGGCCTTCGGCCTGGCCCACGGCTCCGAGGCAGCTCCGTCACACGGGTTCTGCCCCCGCTGTGTCGTCTGGGGGGAGAGGTTCCCGGGGCCCCTGCTTAGCTGTCTTCCCAGAATCCTCCTGTGGTTTTCTTATGATTTCACTGTTGAAAATGACCCCATGCATAGTGCAGGACTGCTGCTGAGTTTTCCTAAGTGAAAGAGGGATGTGATGTGCTTTACATAGAAAATGCTCTTAGCTATGAGTTCAACATTATGAATCAATAATATATACTAAATACATGTCTTTTTTTTAATGTTTGTTTATTTTTGAGAGATAGTGTGTGTGTATGTGTGGGTGTGGGAGGGACAGACAGAGAGGGAGTCAGAAGATCTGAACTAAGCTCTCTGCTGACAGTCTCTGTGGAACTC
This sequence comes from Hyaena hyaena, assembly GCF_003009895.1. Lineage (NCBI taxonomy): Eukaryota > Metazoa > Chordata > Mammalia > Carnivora > Hyaenidae > Hyaena > Hyaena hyaena. The sequence continues at coordinate 2,162,318 of NW_024080903.1, read as the reverse complement.
AAACTCATGAACCATGAGATCATGACCTGAGCCAAAGTCAGATGCTTAACTGACCGAGCCACTCAAGCACCCCACTAAATACATGTCTTTAAATAGAAACATATATAGCAGAAGGTTTTGTGTTGCTCAGTGGATGAAAACGTGGTCAGAGACTCACAGGAACCTAACCCTGTATTTTCTCAGTAGCCATGGTTCAGTATTCAATAATTCAATGTTTATGGAGACTTTATAGAATAATGAGAGTCAACCATGTATAAGAAGTCCATAGAGACAGAAACAGATTTGTGGTTGCTAGGGAGAGGGGGTATTGGGAGGTTAGGGTTTCTTTACTGGACAGTGGAAATATTCTGTAATTCAATAGTGGTGTTGACTGCAGGCCTTTGTAAGTATACTCCTAACCATTGAATTTTACTACTTAAATGGGTGAACATTATGTTAAGTAAAATATTTTTCAATAAATTTTATCTCAGTATCTCTCTTACAAAATTAAAAAGTATGAGAATCAAACCAGACTCTATTGAGTCTGAGCCTTGACCTCGGGTGATGTCATCTGGGCTCATCTTTAACCTTTATTTCCAAAATTCAGCCATTTTCAATATGTGTAAAAAGTTGGACTTTTTAAATTTATTTGGCATCAAAACTCCAGACAGTGCTCAGGAACCTTCAGTTGGCTTCTGTTTCGGGTCCACTGGTAAACTTGTTAGGGATGTAAGTGACACTGTACGGCAATGGGGGCCCTGCAACTTTGTTCCAGTCGGAATCACAGATATTCTCATATTGTGTGTTCATGTGTTTACTGTAGCCAGATATTTTGAGTGTCATTTACTGTAATCACTATTTTAATATTATTTTTTTAAAGTTTATTCATTTATTTTGAGAGAGAGAGAGAGAGAGAGAGAGGCAGAGGGAAAGAGAGAGAGGGAGGGAGAATCCCAAGCAGGCTCTGTGCTGTCACACGGAGTCCAATGCAGGGCTCGGTCCCACCAACTGCCGAGATCATGATCTGAGCCAAAACCAAGAGTTGGGCACTCAACTGACTGAGCCACCCAGGTGCCCCTGTAATCATTATTTTAAAACAGGGATACAGATTGTTATGTAATGCATTAGTAGGAAGGCACATACAGTGTTATACCACATATTTTCTGTAGTATTTTGATCAATGTCTTCAGAGTAACGGATTTCCTTTGTAAATACATGTATTTTACTTGATGCCTTTAAAAACATTATTCTGAGCAGCAATTTCCCAGCATCATCAGATTGCCAAGGGCTCTTGGAGTGCTCAGGGTTAGGAAGCCAGTTACAGAGAGTCTGCATTTGGGGGATCAGATGACAGGCCAATAATGACTTGCATTTTGTCTTTCTGGGACCCAATCAGGGACATCTCCCTTAGAATGTTAGATGGCATTTCTGCCCAGGGGGACAGAGGACCTTGCCTTTGGCCTTCACACATATAAGCTTCTCTCCTTCCACATTTAATAGACTTCTGTAGTCCTCTGTCCAGTGCCGGACTCCTAAAAATTGCATCGTCTCCCCATGTATGCACAACAGACGTCATCATGCCTTTCACTTGAATGCTGTGCCCATTTAAGTACGTTGCTGGAGTCAAATAGTCACAGGATTTGCATACGTGGACCACACACCCAGCCAGGGGTGGGGAGCCAGTCTTCCCTTCTCCTGCACACTCCTCTGGTTATCCCCAAGGATGCAGGAACATTTCGGAAAGCTGGCCCAAACCAGAGAGATGCAGGACAAGATCAGCAAAGACACTCAAAGTATCTCTTTCTATTTTTAGCAGAAGAAACAGGAAGTACAAACACTAACTTTTCACCACATATCCTTCAATAAATCCCTCCAACGCCAGCTTCCCAGCCCTCTTGTTACTTAAGAGATGGGCCTTTTTGCCTCCCAGGCCCCAGCCCAGAATTGGAGGTGGAACCCTGGTTGGATGTCTGTAGCTCTTCCGTCCCTAGGGTGAGTGGCCTCCCAGGATGTCACGGGAGGCTTGGGAAGACTTAATTAGACCACAAGATTTTCAGCACAATTAAAATGCTTTGAAATATCTGCCTGTAAAAGAAACATAAATACTGTGCACCCCCACCTCTCTGCTCACTGTCCCTGGTGTTGTGGTGCCCTTCTCGGGGCCTAGAAGGGGCAAGACACATATGTCTGATTTATCAGAAGTTGCATGATTGGGGGGGGGGGGTTGTCAGAAGAAGTAATTACAGAATGTTCTTCAAAGTAAAACATATAGAATCATTGACAGTTTGGGTATATGCACTGGCGGAATCTTAAATTGTCAGGCCACGTAAATCCTGCTTATAGTTGCTTTCCTCAGATACTTCATTAAGTGGCAGAAGTTTTATTTGGTTTTTAGGTTGGGGGTTCACTGCTTAGCAAGAAGCACTTAGTGTCTCTGACTGTTTAAGCTGCTGTAATTCTCTTTCTGCATACACTGCCCGGGGTCTGAGGCTGTGTGTTGAGGGCAGGGAAGATCCCAGTTGTGCTGAGCTAGCCTCATCTATGTCCCTGTGTCTATAGGGACAGATGTAACACCCTCTGCTGCCGGAGATTTTTCAGGAGACCTATTTGCTTCTTTAACTGCCACTGATTCCCGGAAGGGCATATTTGGAGAATGTCCTTTATTTTTCTTTTTTTTTTTTAATTGAAAGAAAAGGCAAATGCTCTCCTGTTGCTCCATCGTGGGAACATTCAGAAAACAAAATGCCTGAAGCCCACATTCACCCCTGGAGTAGGAGTGGAAGGGGGGGGAGAGAATGTGCTGATGTAGCTCATTAAAAAGAAAACAAAGCCAGAGCCACCCACCATCCAGAAGAATCCAGGGGCTGGTCCTGGACAAACTAGCCATCTGTGCAGGCAGTCGGAAGCCACGAGGTCATCGGCGTGTCCTGGACGCACCTGTGCACTGGGTCCGCCCCTACCCCCAGCTGAGCCTGTGGGAGGGGGCAGCGCCCGGCCCAGCGAATGCCTTGTACGTGGTAGTGACATGGAGGATTTGACTCTTTTCTTGTTTGTTTTCTAGTCACATTTACTTTTACATATTCAAGCCCGGGGTGTATTTATAATTTGGACTTATGCTTTTTAAAACTCTAATATATCATGAATGTATCCTGTCATTAAACTCTTTGTAAGACTTTTTGTTTTCATTTTTTTTCTTAAATTTCTGAGAGAGAGAGAGAGAGAAAGAGAGACAGGGTGAGCAGGGGAGGGTCAGAGAGAGAGGGAGACACAGAATCTGAAGGAGGCTCCAGGCTCTGAGCTGTCAGCACAGAGCCCAACGCGGGGCTCAAACCCACGAACCGTGAGATCATGACCTGAGCTGAAGTCGGACGTTTAACCGACTGAGCCACCCAGGCACCCCTGTTTTCATTTTTTTTAATTAATTTTTTCCCTTTTTATTTACTTTGAGAGAGAGAGGGGAAAGAGAGAATCCCAAGCAGGCTCTATGCTGGCTACGCAGAGCCTGATGTGGGGTTCAATCTCACAGAGCCTGTGAGATCATGACCTGAGCCAAAATCAAGAGTCGGACTGAGCCACCCAGGCACCCCTGTAAGACTTTTTGTTTTTAAAAGTCTTTTCTGCTTATAACATATTTGTAAAAGGAAATTCAAACAATGTGGAAATAAACAATTCCACCACCCCAAGGTAACCACCATTAGCATTTTGGTGAGCCCTTCCAGACCACTTGGAATAGATAAATAAGATAGGTTTACATTAACAGGATCATAATAAAAGCTAGCATTGTATTTTTGACTTTTTGTAGATGTATGTAGATACAAGCCATCTTTTAATGGAGATATCAGTTATATAAATGTAACAAAATATAACCAACCCCTTATTTTATATTTATTTATTTTTTTAAAAATGTTTTTTTATTTATTTCTAGGAGAGAGAGAGACAGCATGAGCAGGGGAGGGTCAGAGAGAGAGGGAGTCACAGACTGAAACAGGCTCCAGGCTCTGAGTTGGCAGTCAGCACAGAGCCCGACTCGGGGCTCGAACACACGAACCGCGAGATCATGACCTAAGCGAAAGTCGGATGCTTAACCGACTAAGCCACCCAGGCGCCCCTATTTTATATTTAAAACTGCTCCAAATTTTCATTCTTATGAACTGTGTTATGCATTTTTATGTATGAGTCTGTCTGTGTCTTCCGGGTAAATTAGCAGAAATATCTTGCTATGTTAAGAAGCATATTGTATTTTGAGCTAAGATTTTGCCATGGACTTCTTTTAGGAGGACATTGGAATGACATTTGAGTGGAATCTTTTTTTTTTAATTAAAAATTTTTATTTAATTTCTGAGAGAGAGAGACAATATGAGCAGGGGAGGGTCAGAGAAAGAGGGAGACACAGAATCTGAAACAGGTTCCTGGCTCTGAGCTGGCTGTCAGCACAGAGCCCGACGTGGGGCTCGAACCCACGAGTGGTGAGATCATGACCTGAGCCGAAGTCAGATGCTTAACCGACTGAGTCACCCAGGCGCCCCTTGAATGGAATCTTTTTAAACACATCTTTGAAGACTATCCTCGTGTGACCTGAAAACTCACAAGCTCTGAATGTACCCTCCCGAATGCCACAGTGAAGGCCGATGAGGGCCTCCCAGGAGTGGGCTGTGGGCTGCTCTCCTGTTAGGACAGCAGCCAGCTTTGAACCCTGCAAGTCAGGGACCTCAGCTGCTACTTCATGGGCCTCTTATCCTGCTCTCAACAGTTGATATTTTATGTCCTGAGTTTAGGAAGCGCCTGTCAGCTCGGCCTTGCTGGGTGAGAGCTGCAGACCCCTGGGCTGAAGTTTAGAGTGGAGGCCGTGGTTTTCACATGGGCGCACGGTGCCTGCCGAAGTGTCTGCGGAGGCCAGGGTCCTGTTTGGCTGGGGATGACCGTCTCACTGTTCCGTTTCTGTCAGGTCAGAGCGGCTGTCACATGATGAGTAACGTGTTTGTTCAGCCAGTTCTCAAAGAGGACGAGGTCAAGTACTCCAGTTTGATGGGAAATAAGGCCAAGCATGGAGGCCCAGCGTGGGGCTTTCTTTCAGCCTTGAAGCTGACAGTCCTGAGCCACGTGATTGGTTGTCAGGCTGCCTGTGTTAGCAGGATTTCTCTTTGAAACTAATCTTTTTAAACAAAAAGCAGCACACTCCTCAGATAACGTAACTGTTTCTGTGTTTCTGTTTCCAGGGTGGGTTAGGGCTGTGTGCCTTCACCTATTCTTAGAAGAAAGGGATTCTTTGGCTCTTTGGATGGTCTGCCTGGTCAGCCCCGCACCCTACAGCCTGAACCTCCTGCGAGTGCCTGACTGTTTAGAAGCTGCTCACAGCTGGGCAGTCAGGCATTTCCCATAGGAGGCAGAGCCCTAGTGCCCACCTGACCACACAGGCCTGCAGCCTGGTCATTCCTTCCTGGAGCTACTAGATCCCATGCCTTCCGCAAGCACTGTGGCAAGCACTTGGATACCGTTCCTGCCATTTGAGTGAGGTGCGCCCTGGGGACACGTGCGGGTGTGTAACAGAGCCCCAGAGAGGGTGCGTGCAGGTGGAGTTGGGTGACGGAAAGCCATGGGAAGGGTTCGCAGGGTTTCTGTGGGACCTGACAGAAGTGCCACTACAGGGGCTGGGTTTGTGAGAAACCCGCCGAGCCGCCTTCTCGAAGCCTGGCAGCAGCCATGCTTTCCTGCATGTCCTGGACCACGTGCTCTGGGAGGCAGGGCCCCGCCTGTTCATCTTTGGAAGCGTCTCCCACAATCGGGACCTGGGTTCAGTCGGGACCTAGCTGTCTAGAGCGGATGGTGCTGTTTTAGCAAATATTGCCAAAGGCTGGCAGGATGAGAAATGCCACCCCCCCTTTGGTAAGCAAGGGGTTAAGTTTGAGCTTTCTGGCCTTTGCTGGGGATGGTCAGACATAGGTGTCAACATGGAGATTTTAGAGGGACCATCTAGCATCTGGTACCTTCTAAAAGTCAGGTCTGGTGATTGTTCCCTTGCCTGCAAATGGTGGGTGTGCACCTTTGAGCTGGGACTCCAGTAGGAAACCCCTGGCAGGGACGCCGTCGGCTAAGAGACCCCACAGGACCAGCAGACAGAAGACATGTAGGGAAAACACCCAGAGTGATGTGCCAGCTGCACGTCTCGTGGGGAATCTGTTCTCAGATGGCCTCAAGTTGAGATGGTTTTTAGCATGTGGCTGGCTAAAACATCTTGTGTAGGTAAGGAGTAGTTGATGGTATTAATTCTAAATTGTGCTCTCTTAGGCATTTTGCATTCAAAGCATCTTTGCTAGGAAAAGGCACCAGGATCTGAACACAGTGAGGTCTTTCCTCTTAGCCACAGGCTAGCCCGCTAGTCTGCACCTAAGTTGTGGTCTTAGGGTAACCAACCGGGGGCACTAGTTATGTTCCTGTCATTAGTCACTTTGAATCCATTGAGTGCCATTCCATCTGGAGGAGTATCTTAGGAAGGAATGAAGTTACTTAAGGGAGCCTGTAGTTATGGTCGGTCCTGGAGGGCCCTGAGAGGCAAGGATACCCCGGGACAGGCTCCCCCTGCTCTGTGTAGCCACGTCTGTTTAAAAGGTTTTCTTGTTCCAGAGGGCAGGTGTAGGAGGGCAGGAGCCAGCGGAAATCCAGGTGGGCTCTCGAAGTCCCACGTTGCAGCTGGGGTCCAGCCTCAGCAGAACAGAAGGGAGTCGTCCCACCCCGGCAGCTGGACAGGAAAGGGGATGCCCTGTTTTAGAAACATGGTTTCCAGAGCCCTGTATGGAATCACTGTGGTGCCCTCCATCCCAGGCCCTTGGCCTCACAGCTCTGGAGATGTTTGCCTACTTGCTTGTTCCTTTTTCACTTGTCTTTCTCCAGTACTTCCCCGAACTTCCAGCACCATTATGCCAGTCTGACCCCCTTCCCTGTGTCTGTGTGACCCCACTGGATGGCGTGCTGGGGAGAACACAAATGATTTACCTGCACTAGCTTGGCGTCCAGAGATATAAAAATTTCCACTGTGAACTTTTCTCTTCCAGAAGCGTAAGCAAGATTTGGATTTCCTCCTGCACAGTGGTTTGTCTTCCTGTTTTTGCCGGTATCTCTATTTTCCACCCTGTCCTGTGGGAAAATGATTCAGCACGGAGGCCACCAGCCACGGCACATCCCTGGCACCCCAGGGCTCCTCCCCAGCCGTGTCGTGGCAGCCAACACGTGCAGACAGAATTGGGATGAGGCTGACGGCTGGACTGGGGAGCTCAGGTGCAGGATGTGGCCCCTGGCCTGCCAGCCCCACCCCTGCCTCCTGCTGGGCTGGGAGACTGTGCAGGGGAGTGTCACTACAGTGCGCATTAACCGCTGATAATGGCTAATTTTTTTATGTGGAAAAACATCCATGACAGAAAATTTATCATTTTAACAATTTTAAGTGTACAGCTCAGTAGAGTCAAGTACATTCCCACTGTTGTGAGGTCACCACCCATCTCCTGAACTTTTACATCCTCCACTCTGAACTTGTACCCATTAAAACCATATGTGTTTGGTGAGTTCAGGTCAAGCTCTGTTCGGATACTTTCCTAGAACATATCTGTGTATATCTGGTGTACGTCTGTCACCTTGTTAGAAATTTCAAATCAGGGGCGCCTGGGTGGCTTAGTCGGTTAAGCGTCCGACTTTCGCTTAGGTCATGATCTCGCGGTTCGTGGGTTCGAGCCCCGCGTCGGGCTCTGTGCTGACTGCCAGCTCAGAGCCTGGAGCCTGTTTCAGTCTGTGACTCCCTCTCTCTCTGACCCTCCCCTGCTCACGCTGTCTCTCTCTCTCTCTCCTAGAAATAAATAAAACATTAAAAAAAAAAAAAAAGAAATTTCGAATCAAATGGTAAGGAATTATACTTTTCCCAAAAACACATTGTCACTGGCTGGTGGAGTCACCACATCCCTGCAGAGAACCAGGCCTTCCCTGGGGGCTGTGTCTGGCCAACCCTCCTCCCTCTGGCTGCTGGGACCTGGTTTCCATGTAGTGACCACACCAGGACCCGGAGCTGGCAGGGACGGCTGTGCATGTTGTGAATCTCAAGTTAAATTATCCCCAGGAGGAAGCACCTTCCGGACCCTCTGGACATACCAGGGCATGAGCAGAGACTCAGAAGAGTCAGTCACCCTCTTGCTGGGGACCGTCTGACCTGTAGGGAGGCCAGGTTGGGACGATGGCAGCCTCTGTGCTGCCTTTATATGCCTTTATGTGCTGGGACAGGAGACCCCTGATGGCCCTGGGGCTTCTCTGTCAGTCCAGCAACAAAGAGCTGCAGACGTGCTTCCCCTGGACATTTCTCATTCTGTGTCCCAGGCACAGGTGGGGGGTGTCGTGATAGCCCATCTGCACAGCTTCCTCCCTCCCTGTGGCTGATAAGCCCGGAGGCTCTGCTGACGGACGTAAGAGCGGGAAAACGGTGAGGTTTGAGGCCGTGGCGCTGTTTGTCCAGACCCAAGCGCCGTGCTCCCTGCTGCCTCCCTCCTGCTGCCCCGGCACAGCGGTCCCTGCAGTGTGCCCGGCAGCCGGCCCTCAGAGCAGTCCCCCTCAGCCTTGGCCCGCCCTGGGCTTCAGATACGGTGGACGTTTGGTTGAGGCCTCTCGGGGGGACCCTGCCCACTCCCATGAGACCTCAGTGGAGGCCCCGAGAGAGCGCTCACCGGTGCTGTTTGCCTGCGGGAGCACCTGGCCTGGCACGGGGCGCTTTGTGGGTCCTGTGTCTCCTGCAGAGTGCCCTCTCTCCTTTGACCTGAGCGCCAGCCAGGATTTCCCGGCTTCCCTCAGTGATTGCACAGAGAGAGGCTCTTTGTGTGCTTAACCCTGAAAGCATAAAGCACACATTTTCAATGTTCAGGATCACCAGTGGGCGGAGTCAGAGACCTTTGACCAACTTGAGGATTCGGGGTTTGGGAGACGAGTTTGTCAGCATGAGGAAGTGAACCCCCGCGTGGAGCAAGTCTTCCTAACCTGGACTGTGTCTCCCGCGAAGAGTTTTCAGAGCACGCCCCCCAGCACCGTTGCCAACTGTGCCGGCACGTAGGGTAGCAAACGCTAACAGAGCCTCCTGCTGCATCGGGACCACAGGGACTTGATGTTGCTGCAACTCTAAGGGGCTGTCCAGCCACACGACAGGTCTTACGGAGCGGCCGATTCCACAGGAGGCGTTGCTGGGGCTCCTGCTGATTGCCAGGTCCTTCTGAAGTTAAATATGTCCTCTTTACCCTTTGTTGCTGTTAAATCTTCATCCCCTTGGTGCTGCAGACCCAGTTAATGCTCCCGTGCCCTCTGCTGCCAGGATTGTTCTGCAGATGCTTTGCCAGGCCTGGCCAGTGACTGCCGAGCATTCCTAGGACGGGTGTGTGTGTTTGGGGCGGGGGAGGGGGCCAGTGATGGGCTGCAGACATGGTATGCATGTCACAGGGGATCAGGCAGTTTCTGGGTCTGTGTCACAGAGGGCCACTCGTGAGCCCTGTGTCCTACACGTGGGCAGTGCTGCTGTTGTGTGGGCCGCAGGGGCCAGTGAGGCTCCAGGGGCTGCGGGGCGGGGGCTCACGGACACATCCGGGCTTCCTCGCCCACAGACCTCACAGCACCATTCCCCCCTCCCACCACGCCGCCAGCCCATAAGGTGGGGCTGAGCTGTCTCTTTCACAAAGGACAAACTTGAGCCCCAGCGAGCTGCCAGGGCCCAGCCTGTGCCATGGCTGCAGCTGTGAAGCGAGCAGCCCTGGGCACACATACTGCCTGGCGCACAGCTTAGAGCCTCCGTTTGCCTGAGGGGGAACGTCAGGAAGTGGCCTGGGAGGGCAGATTCCTTCGGACGACATCTGGATGGTAGGCCAGCGTGTGCTGTGGTCCCATCTGCCCACCAGGCGTGACCCCAGCCAGGACTTTCCTGGCCCAGACGGTTGTTGCCGCACTGGGCCGCTTAGAAATGCCAGGAAGATGACGTGTTCCAGGGTCTTCAAGACATATATATAAGTGGAAAACGCAGGGTCCAGAGCAGTGTGTTTGCAACACTGCCCTCTGTGACAGAAGGAGAGGATGAGAATCTCTGTTCATATTTGCTTATATTTGCATAAATTGACTACAGATAAATAAACTAAATAGGCTAGCAAAATCACAACATTGCAGGGGGTGGAGAATGGCTCTGGGTTTGGGGTTTCTTTTGGGTGATGAAATGTTCTGGACTCAGCTGCATGGCTCTGTGAACACACCAGAAACTTGATTTGCACACACTCAGCAGTGAACCCTGGTATGTAAATCACATACCATGTGATGTCTCAGTCCAGCTGCTTAAAACATCTTCCTGAAGCAGCGTTGCGTTTGGCTTGCAGCCTCCATCCAGCTATTTAACTCTAGTTGAGTTCTTGCTGCTTCGCCCCTTCCTGTCAGAAGAAAGATGGAGGTGAGAGAGGACTCCCATGAATCTGTCTCTCCAGGAAGGGCTAGGGGCGGGGGCTGTACCCCGAGCATGACGTGGAACGTGCCACACGTGTGTGCCGCGGCTCTCGCTGGTGTTTGCACGGGAGATGTTACCGCAGTAGCAGAAGACGGCGGAGGTTGGGGGTCTTCTCGGAGGGCCCAGAGGGGCAGAGCCGTCTGCCCAGTGGCCCTCTTCTTCAGAAGTCCTGCGGGACTGGGCCTGTGGTGGAGTCGGGAACGGCGTGTCTGGGGCCTCTGCCGTCCCCTTAGAAAGGAAGGAGGGTGGTCGGTCCAGCGTGCCAGCCAAGCCTGGGCTGTTAACGCCGGCACGAGAACCACTGAGGGAGGTCTGCTCTAAGTACAGGCTGTCCCGCCAGCGGTTATTTTCGGCTGTTGCGATTACAGTTGCCCTCTCCGGTACCGGCCACGATGTCCCGTAAATACAGGCTGAAGCTACAGCGCGGCTGCAGGGCTGGGGCTGGGCGGGCAGACACGTGGACGGTCCTGCCCCTCCTGGAGGTGACCCTGGGAGGCTTCAAGTAGAGACTCAGGTTGAGCCAGTGAGGGCCACAGGCGGCCCCTGACTCGGTGGGCGCGGTCTCCCTACACCCTCTGCTGGGCATCTGAAACCGCTCTGTGGGCTGGGGGCGGGCAGCTGCAGCCATTGCACACAGCCCGGGCTCCCCAGGCGGCCCCACCAGGCTCGACCGTAGGGTGGGCAGGCTGGCTTTCCTGAAATACCCACCGCCCATCGTGCCCTGGCCACCCCAGCAGGGAGCGGCCGGCCTGGATGCCACCTGCTTCTGAGACAGGCTGGTGGGAAGCTGTGGGAAGTCAGTTCTGCGATATTGTTGGAAATTGGGAGGGGTTCTCGTTTTATGTTTTTCCATATCCTTTCTCTTGCACCACAAACAAGACTTCAGTGTGAAGGGTGAAAATCAGAGGCCACTTCTCCTCGAGAAGGTGAAGGGAAGGGAGGGAAGGGGAGAGGAGAGGGGACACGACCCGAGCCGCTTTGGCCACTGGCAAGGTTGGGTGGGCCTGCTGAGGCGAGACCTGCTCCTGGTTGCTGGTCACCACTGGGAGTGCCGTGTGCAGACCACGGGCCCGTGTTCTTTGGCTGCCCTGGTTGGAATGGAGGATGCACAGACCATCACTTCTGGGTCTCAGAGGTGGCCCCAGCGGCCTGGGCGTGACCAGCTCCATTCCTGGTGCCCCCTCGCTGTGCCGGTAATAACTGGGCCCCTGGAGCCATGGGAGCACTCACAGCCACTTCCCAGCGGCTCCGCAGTCTAGATCGGGGACGCAGGACGAAGCAGCGTCTGTGCTCTGCAGCAAAGCCTTGGCAGTTGCGGGAACCCTCTAAAGTGGGAAGGATTGACTTCTGACTTGTGGAGATCAGCTCTAGGTTTCTCTCAGTCTCGCTCCCTGGGGATCACCCCTGTCCTCCACTTCCTGGGGTAGCCATCATCCTTCAAGGGGACCACAGGGAGAGGGAGCCCCAGGTTCTCAGCTCACTGGCCATGCAGCCCTGGGCAGTTCCCTTCATCTCTCTTGTAACCCAGTGTCCTCTCCCGTCAGACCTCTCAGAAACACGCCTGGTGTGTCAGCTCCAGCTGCCGCCACCCGCCTCCCCCTTCCTATGTCCCCTGGAGCAGGTTCGGCAGGGCTGTGGTGCCCCAGGACCTCCCTGAGAACGAGCTGCACCCCTCACCAAAGCTGGTCTTTGGGCCCCCAGCATGCATGGTCCTCACACCCATCATATGTGTTCTGTCTGCAGGACAAAGTTCCTTCCGCTCCGGAGTGAAATTTAAGAACCAGGCTTCACTGCTCTTAAGTTTCGCTCTGGGTGTAAGGGAGTTCGCCCTGCAGACAGAACGGTTCCACGTTGAGCTCTCACTGGTGTGTAGAGCTGTGGGGACCGCCCTACATCCATGGGGGACCCCATGAGAAGAACTCGGCTTTTTTATTATTTAAATTCAAGTTAGCTAATATACAGTGTAATATTGGTTTCAGGAGTAGATTTTATTGATTCGTCACTTACATACAATACCCAGTGCTCATCACAACAAGTGCCTCCTCAATGTCCATCCAGCATCTAGCCCTCCCTCCATCAACCCTCAATTTGTTCTCTATCATTAAGAGTCTTTTTTGATTTGTTTCTCTTCTCTTGTTTCCTCCCTTCCCATATGTTCATCTGTTTTGTTTCTTAAATTCCATGTATGAGAGAAATCATATGGTATTGGTCTTTCTCTGATTGACTTATTTCACGTAGTATAATACATTCTAACTCCATCCACACCATTGTAAATAGCAAGATTTCATTCTTTTTATGGCTGAGTAGTATTCTATTGTGTGTGCATGTGTGTGCGCACGGGTTCACGTGTATACACACCACATCTTGATATCCATTCATCGGTCAATGGACATTTGGGCTCTCATAGTTTGACTATTGTTGATAATACTGCGGTAAACCTTGGGGTGCATATACCCCTTCAAATCTGTATTTTTGTACCCTTTGGGTAAATACCTGGTAGTGCAATTGCAGGATCATAGGGTAGTCCTATTTTTAGTTTCTTGAGGAAGCTCCATGCTGTTCTCCAGAGTGGCTGCACCAGTTTGCATTCCTGCCAGCAGAGCAAGAGGCTTCCCCTTTCTCCACATCCCCACCAACACCTGTTGTTCCTTGTGTTGTTGATTTTAGCCATTCTGTTGGTGTGAGGTGGTGTCTCAGTGTGGTTTTGATTTGTATTTCCCCGATGATGAGTGACGTTGAACATCTTTTCATGTGTCATCTGGATGTCTTCTTTGGAAAAGTGTCTATTCGTGTCTTCTGCCCATTTCTTGAGTGGGTTATTTGCCTTTTGGGTGTTGAGTATGATAAGGTTTTACAGGTTTTGGATACTAACCCTTATCAGACTTGTCATCTGCAAATATCTTCTCCCATTCTTAGGCTGCCTTTTAGTTTTGTTAATGTCCCTTCATGGAGATCAAACAAACTCCTGTGCAGAAGTTTCTTATCATGATAAGGTCCCAATAGTTCAGTTTTGCTTTGGTTTCCCTTTCTTCTGCTCTGGCAGAGGTCAAAGAGGTTTCTGCCTGTGTTTTCCTCTAGGATTTTGATGATTTCCTGTCCCACATTTAGGTCTTTTATCCATTTTGAATTTACTTCTGTGTCTGGTGTAAGAAAGTGGTCCAGTTTCATTCTTCTGCACATTACTGTCCAGTTTTCCCAGCACCATTTGTTGAAGAGACCGTCTTTTTCCCATGGATATTCTTTCTTGCTTTGTGAAAAATTAGTTGACCATATAGTTGTGGGTCCATTTCCGGGTTTTCTATTCTGTTCCATTGATCTATGTGTTTGTTCTTATGCCAGTACCATACTGTCTTCATGACTACAGCCTGTAATATAGCTTGAATTCCAGGATCATGATGCCTCCAGTTTTGTTTTTCTTTTTCAAGATTGCTTTGGCTATTTAAGGTTTTTTGTGGTTCCAGAAAATTTTAAGGTTGTTTGTTCTAGCTCTGCAAAACAATGCTGGTGCTATTTTAATAGGGACAGCATTAAATGTATATATTGCTTTGGGTAGTATTGACATTTTAACAGTCTGTTCTTCCAATCCATGAGCACAGAATGATTTTCCATGTCTTTGTGTCGTCTTCAATTTCTCTTATAAGTGTTCTATAGTTTTAAGAGTATAGATCTTTTACCTCTTTAGTTAGGTTTATTTATTCCTCGGTATCTTACTGGTTTTGGTGCAGTTGCAAATAGGATCAATGCCTTAATATCTTTTCCTGCTGCTTCATTATTAGTGTATAGAAATGCAAGATTTTTGCAGGTTGATTTTATATCCTGCAACTTTGCTCAATTCATGTATTAGGTCCAGCAATTTTTTGGTGGTGTCTTTCAGGTATTCTACCTACAGTATCATGTGATCTGCAAATAGTGAAAAATTAACTTCTTCCTTACCAATATGGATGCCTTTTATTTCTGTTTGTTGTCTGATTGCTGAAGCCAAGCCTTCCAGTACTGTGTTAAGCAGTATTGGTAAGAGTGGACATCCTTCTCTCATTCCTGACCGTGGGGGAAGGCTCTTAGTTTTTCCCCATTGATGGTGTTATTAGCTGTCGATCTTTCAGATATGATCTTTATGATGTTGAGGTATGTTCCATCTATCCCTACTTTGTTGAGAGTTTTTATCAAGAAAGAATGCCGTATTTTGTCAGATGCTTTTTCTGCATCTATTGACAGGATCATATGGCTTTTATCGTTTCTTGTATTAATGGGTATATCACATTGATTGGTTTGCTAAAGTGAACCAGCCCTGGAGCCCAGGAATAAATCCCAATTAATCATGGAGAATAATTATTTGAATGTACTGTTCAATTCGATTTGCTCATATCTTGGTGAGAATTTTTGCATCCATGTTCATTGGGGGTTTGGCCTGTAATTCTCCTTTTGAGTGGGGTAATTGTCTGGTTTTGGAACCAAGGTAATGCTGGCCTCATAGAATGAGTTTGGAAGCTTTCCTTCCATTTCTATTCTTTGGAACAGTTTGAGAAGAACAGGTATTAACTCTTCTTTAAATGTTTGGTAGAATTTCCCATCCGGCCCAGGAGTCCCATTTGTTGGGAGAGTTTTGATAAATGATTCAGTTTCTTTGCTGGTTAGAGACCTATTCAAATTTTCTGTTTCTTCCTGTTTTCAGTTCTGGTAGTTTATATATTTCTAGGAATTTGTCCATTTCTTCCAGATTGCCGAATTTGTTGACACATAATTTTTCATAGTATATTCTTGTAATTGTTTGTATTTCTGTGATCTCTCTTCTGTCATTCATGATTTTATCTATGTGAGTCCTTTCTCTTTTCTTTTTGATAAGTTTGGCCAGGCGTTTATCGATTTTGTTAATTCTTTCAAAGAACCAACAGCTCAGTTTCATTGGTCTGTTCTCCTGGGTTTTTGTTTGTCTGTCTGTTTTGTTCCAATATCATTTATTTCTGCTCATCTTTATTCCCCTCCTGCTGCTTAGGCTTTATGTGCTGCTCCTTTTCTAGCTCCTTTAGGGTTAGAGAATAACTCTTAATTGGATTCCTCAATTTAAAAAATTAATGTTTTATTTATTTCTGAGAGAGAGAGAAAGAGTGTGAGCAGGGGAGGATCATAGAGAGAGGGAGACACAGAATCTGAACCAGCTCGAGGCTCTGAGCTGTCAACACAGAGCCCGACGTGGGGCTCAAACCCACGAACCAGGAGATCATGACCTGAGCCGAAGTCAGATGTTTAAGTGACTGAGCCCCCAGGTACCCCTGATTCCTCAGTTTTTTACGTTGGTTCTGAAGACCAGAAAAGATGAGAAGACACTGACCATGAAGTAGATTTTAGGGACTGGGGGTGAAATGCTTGTGAGGGCTCAGTTACAGATGTGACTCAGCGGCCACCTAGAGGTGGAGGCTGCCTGTGCGTGCGTGTGAGTGCCCCACTGTGACCCAGGTCTTTGGTTATGTGCCTGGAGTGATTTTGCTTCAGGATGGCATGACATTCAGGTAACTTTGGCCCCAAGTTTAGGGAGATAGGAAAGACAAAGTTAATTTACTTTCATTAATGTTAGTTTTTAAATCCCTTCTTCCTAATGTGTTAAAAGTTAAAAGACCTTCTGAGGACATAATTGGTTGTTCAAAATGGATTTGTAAGTAGAGACCCAGTGGCTTAGCCACCTGTGTGCACAAGGGGATTAATTACTCATACCAGCAAAGTGAATCAGCACTCACTAGACTTTTACTAGTTGAGGTAAATTACTGTCAAATATCCAGGCTGCTCACCTAAAGCAGTTCATCATCTTCCAGTTCATCATAGACTATACGATTTTCTTTTCTTTTTTTTTTCTAATTTTTTAATGTTTGTTTATTTTTGAGAGAGAGAGAGCCAGAGCGAAAGCAGGGGAGGGGCAGGGAGAGAGGGAGACACAGAATTGGAAGCAGGCTCCAGGCTCTGAGCTGTCAGCACAGAGTCTGATACGGGGTTTGAACTCACAAACCGTAAGATCATGACTTGAGCTGAAGTCAGACACTTAAACAACTGAGCCCCCCAGGCGCCCCTACAATTTCCTCATAATACACCAGGAAGAACAGTCTCCTTGAGTCCAGAGCAGGATCTGGAAGGAGAAGATGGCCTGATGAAGACGAGCTCAGCCCTGTGTCAGATTCTGAGTGTCGGCCAGGCACTTGGAGGTACCAGATCCCAGCGCAGATGACGAGAGGAAGTCCGGAGATCAAGCCCAGACACCTCCTCCAGGTTTATCTCCTGGCTTAGCCTCTCTCCTCCCCGTGCTGGAGATGGCTTGTCTTCTGGGGCCGTGCTTGTGCCTTTGCCAACTCAGAGGACTAGTCAGGGGTCTTCCCCACCCAGGAGCCCCCTGTCCACAGGTTGCAGGGAAGGAGGGTCTCATCAGCCGAGTGGGGAGGGCGCAGGCTCTCCGGGCTGCCGGAGGTGGTGGCCTTCACTACAGAGGTGGCTTCAGGGTGAAGGAGGCACTAGTTGCCTGTTTTCTGACGCTTGTTTCAGACTGGGGTGTCAGTTCTCACTGTGGCCCCTGAAGTTCTGCCTCGTACAGAATGGAGGTTATCTTGCTTCTCAGTTGCTGATCTGGAAAAGGTGTCATTAGAGCTAATGAAACAGTGTTGGTGAGTTACTGAGGCTCCTTGGTTTGTGTGAAGCATCACCGAAGCTATGCTTCAACACGGCTTCATTTCGGCGCTCGCCTCCCTTCCCGTGGACTGAAACCAATGGTGGATGTTTGTCATCACCCCAGACCGCTGCTGCCTCCTGCTGCAAAGCCTGTGGCTTCACTGCTGCCGCCTCTGAGACCTGCACAGAAGCTGGAATGGAACCATCTGGAATGGCCAAAGTTCCATGTCTGTACAGAGTAGGAGGAAAGGAGCCTTCCGCACAGTGGATGGCCACTATGGTCAGAAATGCAGTGCAAACCAGCTGTCTGTGATCACGGCAACTCGGCGGGGGTGGGGAGGGGCCGGCAGTCAGCCAGCACTTGCCCGGTGCGGCCTGGGCATGGCAGCCCCCGTCCCCTCCCCTGAGTCCTTCATCCTGGGGACAGGTGTGGAAATGAGACACGAACGTATCCAGGAAAGTGAGGCAGGCCCTGGGTCATGTGGTTTAATTCCCTAGCAGTGATTTTAGTCCACTTGAGAAGGAGAATAGATTAAAAGTCAGGAGAAGGTTAGGATCTGTCCCAACTCTTATCTTTAGGAAGCGTTCTGAGGCTGCGGCACCAGGGAAATGTGCTGTTGGCCAGTGGGAACGAGCCCTTCTTGTTTCCTCCAAAGCTGGAAGGAACCATTTTATTTTTTAATAAAGTTTTTTGAACAAGGACTTTATTGAGATATAATTTATATATCACGTATTGAGATATAATTTATATAGCACATAATTCACCCATTTCAAATGTGCAGTTCAGTGGGTTTTAGAATGTTCACAAAATTGTGCAACCATGAACAAAATCATCCTCACAGTATTTTTGTCACCTGAAGAGAAATTCTGCACCCATGAAGCTATTTCTCCCCAGCCACCGCTCCCCCTCTCTCCGGCTCTATGGGTTTGCCTGTTCTGGACACTTCACGTACATGGATCCGTGCAACACGTGGTGTTCTGTGACTGGTATCTTTTACTCCACACCGTGCTCCTCAAGGGTAACCGTGAACAACACTCTGTCGTGTGCATGAGCCACGGCCTGTAGATCCTTCACTGATGGACACTCGGGTTGTTTCAGCTTTTGGCTGCTGTGAAAATTTGCGTGCACGTTTCTGCATGGACGTAGGGAGCCATTCCGTCTGGAGGTTCCTCGGAAGCGTAAACGGAGTCACTGTGTGACCCGGCAGCTCACCTCGGGGGTCACTGTTACTTCGTCGTCTCCCACCAGGGCGCCTCCTGTGTCCTCCCCCAGCTGGTGCCAGACGCCCCTGTCCTGCTCCCCGCCTCCCTGGCGGAGGCAGCCCCTCTCAGCAGCCGGTGTGACGCTCGCCGTGGGCTCTTGGTGAGTGCCTCGTACCGGGTTGAAGACCTACTGCTTCTCTTACGTCAGGGGTTAAATGCGTCTGGGGAGGGTTCTTCATTTCATCTTGTTTGAGAAATAAAAAGGACCAACGAAAAGAGAGCTGCTGAGCACTAACATATTTACCAAAAAACAAAAAAGATCCATAAAAGCAGGGATCAAAGCTCTTCCTACAGCGCGTTCACTGAACACGCACCCCTGCCATTCGAGTTCGGGTCTGTGTCTGTACGTGTGGCTTCAGCTGTGTGTGCAGCTCAGACCAGGGTGTGTGAGCGGATTTCTCGACTTGGAGAACATTAACTCTGTGTCACAGCCTTATTTACAGGATTCTCTTTTCTTTTTTTTTTTTTGCTTTTTTTTTTTTTTCTTTTTTCCTACTTAAAAAGTCATCGAGGCTGGTTTTGATATAGAAAGATCACGCTGACTAGTTTACCAAATTCAGCTTTTGTGGCCTGGGGGCTGGTGGGGAGCTGAAGCCAAAGGAATGTCTGTAGAAGGACGGAGGCTCCGTGTTATTCACAGCACAGGGACGGAGACAAAGGATGAAACCATTCGTGGCGGCGCTGGAGGCCCTACGGGATCGGGGAGCCCGCCCTGCGGCGCATGCCCGCGGGCCGGCGAGGGCTGCCTCAAGGGTGCTGGCGGTCTGTGTGTTGGTTATTTCAGTCTCAGTTTTTACCAGAACCGTTGGGAAGAAGAGCATATTTTTCTGCTCTGCTGTTTGCGGCTTTGCCCGGTTCTCATTTGTGGCTAGTTTCACGGAAACTCCTCAGGTCTTGGGGCTCTCATTTCTTCCTCAGTTTCCCTGCAGATGCCTCCTTCTGACAGTGAACTTGGGGGGGGGGACAGAATGCAGGCCCAACTCCAGGGAGGACCCCTGAGCCTCCCCTCTGCGCTGACGGCCACTGGCCAGACCGCAGGCTCAGGGGATTTCTGGCCGCTGGCTGGCGTGTTGTGTGTTGCTTCAGCTTTCTGGCACACGGTGCCTTCAGCTAATGCACAATAGACTAAAGCTTTTTGTCACCCCCCAGGTGATTTCAGGGTAATTGAGGTTAGTGTTGGATTAGCGCCTGTTTTTCCCCATGAAAGCTATCTTTATGCAGTTTGTATTTATTCTCAGAACACAGCGGCCAAAAACATTAATACCTTACAGTGTGAATTAATTTTTAGTGTGTATTTTCAGATATTATTAGAAATAAGTTTAGAGTTGAGGTATCAAAATGTGTCACGATGGATGCCTCAGCCACTAACTAAAAATGTCTGTTATCAGAAGCTGAGTTTTCTAAGGTGGTTCCAGAGCCCAGAGCCACACGCAGCACCTGTCTTGGCCGCGTCACCCCGTCCTTGCGTGCGGCTGGGGTGGAAGGCAGGGCTGCCACTTGTCTGAGCCGCTCAGCAGACGCCTCTGAGGTGGCCAGGCGTTTGGCGAGAGGGACGCAGCAGTGCAGGGTCAAAGGCAACGTCACACTGTGGATGCAGGAGGACCTTGATGCTTTGGGTGACCAGCCTGGCAAATGGCAGGAGCCCCAGACTCAGTTTCCCAGACCAGCCTGCAGAGAGGACCCTGCAGTGGCTCACCAGGGCTCACCCTCCTTGTTCCACAGGGAGGGGCAATACCAGGCCCCCTCAGAAAGGCCAGGAGTGGAAGGCAGGTCCCAGTAGGGGCCACACCAGCGTGAGAAGGGCCCAGCCCTCCCCCCCCAGCCTCCCGGCCCAGCCTGCCTTGGGCGGGGCCACATGCCTTGTGAGGACACTGGGGTAAGAGAGGGGCCACTTCTGCAGAAGGCTCTGTGTCCCTGGTCAGGACCCAGGGTGGCTGGGGGATGAGCTTCCATGGAGGCCCAGGCTCAGGTGTCCTTTTTTTGTTTTGTTGTGTTTTAAAATGTTTTATTTATTTTTGAGAGAGAGATAGAGACAGTGTGAACAGGGGAGGGTCAGAGAGAGAGGGAGACACACAGAATCTGAAGCAGCTCCAGGCTCTGAGCTGTCAGCACAGAGCCTGACGTGGGGATTGAACCCATGAAGCTGAGATTGGGACCTGAGCTGAAGCCAGACACTCAACTGACTGAGCCCCCAGGCGCCCCCAGGCGCCCCCAGGCTCAGGTGTTCTGAAGGCTGCTCCCTGCACCACCCCATGTGCTCCAGGGTGCACGGTGTGGGTCCCAGAGACCCAGCAAGGGCAGAGGGCCGCTGCATGCCTGAGCCTGGCTTCCTGGGACCCCTCCACTGTGGGGATGTCACGCCTGGGACAGACAGCCCCCCGCAGCCTGCTTCCCCTGCTCCAGCCCCAGGACCTGGTTTCTCTTGCCGACTGCAACCTAGCCCTCTGGCTCATCCCCGTGTGCGGCCCACAATCCCTTCCAAGCCTGAGAAAGGCTCCCAAGTGCCAGGCTCTTGGGCAACAGACAGACCAGCCCCCCTGAGGCTGCAGCATGGAGACAGGAGCTCAGGCAGCTGTGGGGAGTAAGGGGGATGTGCTGTCCAGATGTGGCTTAGGTCAGGGGCCTGCCTGCCTGCACTTTGGGAGCAGAGAGTAGTGGGGGCTTTCCAGGTGTGACCCCTGACCTGCGGGCTCCCTGGTGCCCCAGCATGCTGCCCGCCTCGGGCGTGAGCAAGACGCAGCCAGTGTGAAGCACCAAGATCATGGCACCCCAAAACCAGCAGCCTTCCCCAGCAGGTTGTGTCCAGCAGGACCTGGAGTGGCCCGCCTGCACCCCCACAGTGGCCCAACCACAGACAGAAACCACGAGGCCACACTGGCTCTCTCATTTGACCCCCGTCTTCACGCAGTGACTGTTACTCAGCCTCTGGGCAGCCAGACTCTGCAGGGGGCTGCCTTCCACCTGCTGGACCCGTGTGCTTCGGGGTTATACCTCAGTGCTGCCAACACCCCAGGCCACATGACTCTGCCATGGGGCATCCTGCACATTGTGGGGTGTTTATGAGCACCCCAGCCCCCACCCACATGATGCCAGTAGCACCCCAGTCACAACAACCACAGATGTGACCATTGTCACCACGTTGTCCCCTGGGGTCAGGAACCTCTGGGGCAAGTCATGGCTGTCCCCTGGGTGACCTTTTCTGTGCTGTGGTGAGGAAGGGGCTAGGGTTGCGGGCTGAGGCCCTTGCTTCCCCAGGAAAGGCCAGCCTCCCGGGTCTTAGGCGCATGGAGCACATGCTGAGGTTACAGGCTGGAGCTAGACCCGCCTTGCTTTTTAGAGACAAATAGTTGCGTGTGTTTTTTTAAATGTTTGTTTATTTTTGAGAGAGAGAGAGACCAAGGGGGTGGGTGGAGGGCACAGAGAAAAGGAGACACAGAATCTGAAGCAGCTCTAGGCTCTGAGCTGTCAGCACAGAGCCCGACACGGGGCTCAGACTCACAAACCATGAGATCATAACCTGAGCCAAAGTCGAATGCTTAATGACTGAGCCCCCCAGGCGCCCCCAGACAAGGAGTTTTAAAAATGAGCTGGTCCTTCTGGAAACTTCCAGGGGCCATTTGCATGCCCCAGACACTGCAGATTAGCACCACAGGGGAACTTTAGAAGAATAAGTAGGCCAAGTCCTGGGCCCACCCAGGGGCTGGCTTTTGCTCACGACCACGTTCATGATCAGTCATGAGGGCCTGATGTCCATGCTTCCGAAGAAGAGTGCCCAGCCATGCCAGGGCTGTTGGAGGGCAGACTGGTGCAGGGGTCCCCCCCAGCTTCCCCTGGACCGAGCAGAGTGCTGCGCTAGCAGCCACAGCCTGTCCTTGCCTGCTGCCCGCCCCGCCCCCTGCCGGGAGCTCCCTGCACAGGAGCAACTCCGCAGGCCTGTCCAGGACTGTGCCTCCCAGAGCAGAGCAGGCTCCGAGCCCTGACTCTGGGGCCACCAGGCCGGGCCTTCGTGTCCTTTTTGCCCGGAGCACTTGACCGTCCCTTCTCTTAAGCATAACTTTCACCCTGCCAGAGTCACAGCGGGCAGGCTGGTCAGGCTTCTGCCTCCATCCACAGGGAGAGTGCCGGTGGGCACAGCTCTGCCACCAGGCCCCCACCTACCGCCACTGTCTCATCGGTCTCTCCCAGAGTCATCAGCTGAGTGCCGGGAACCCGGAGCCTTCAGTGCAGTGCCACGGGTCCCAGACTCCGGGTGCATCTGTGTTAGAGCTTCACCCCTAACCTAGACGTAAACATCAGTAGGATCGTTTTGGAATTTGTGTCGCCCAAGTCATTTGCTCTAATGGGACAGAACCTTATCCCGTACTCCTCGTGGTCATGTTGACCACCAGGCCTCAGGGTTAGCCACTGAATGTCCAGGGTGAGCCATAGCATCGGTCTCGGCCCTTGTGTTCATTTATCCACTGAGCACGTGCAGCCCTGGGGGTGAAGCGGCTGTGCAGCCCTTGCAGGGCCGGGGCAGCATCGAACCCCAAGCCCCGGGGGCACCCCGTGCTCATCTGCTGGCCGTCCCATGGCCAACACGGGCCCCACTCCCAGCTGCTGGCTGGCCTTTCCCTCTCAGATCTAGATGGCCCCGGAAGCCAATTCATGGCTGGCCCAGCAGCTGAGACTGGATTTAGGGAGGCTCCCCACAGGCCCGGCCTCTGGGGGCAGGGGAGGGGACTCCACTCCCATCCACCCTCTGCAGTGGCATTGGGGGGCCAGGACACGGCCCTGGCGGGGGAAGGAATTTCCCTGCACCGCTGAGTGGGCAGGGGCGTGTTGCTGCAGTTTGAGGCTTGTGGCCTCGTTGAGCGGGGATGACCTCACCCTGCCCTGGCCCGCCCATGTGTCTGACGCTGCTTCTCGGAGACACACCTGAGTGATTTCAGCTCCCAGCGATTACCGAGCAGAAGTGTCCCCTCTAGTTAGACAAATATGGCTGCGGTCATGCTTCTAGGCCCTCCCTTTCCCTTTAGAGGCTTGTGGGCTTCGTGCCGGGAGGTTTGGCGAGGAATAGCGAGTTCCAACTGGGGCTTTGTGACCAGCCCCCCCTTTGTGGCTTCTGCAAAAATGTAGGAAATTGGATGGTTGACTCTTTCCCTTGACTGCGCGTTCTTGATGAGCAGTTGGCTCAGAGTGGATTTTCCTCCTCCCTCCTTGTTCTTCCTTCCCAGTAGAACGGCAAGTGGCATAAACCCTTAGGGCTGCTTGGGAATTAGGGAGGGACGGGGCCAGTCACAGGCATGGCTCAGGGAGAGACATTTAAGGAAATCGTGTTGAATGCCTAGAGGCCTGGACGTAGTGCCCTTCACCCCTTTTGTCTTAGATCCCCCGTGTCCTGTTTGAGCAGCACAGAAAAGCTGGCCCAGCATCGTCCCACAGCCCTTCTCCATGACTGACTTTTGTTTCCTGCCATGCGTGTTCCACGGATAAAGACTGCCTTTGGTTTTCCAGATGGGTATGACCAGAAAGTTGTGCGGCGGACGTTGCTCCTTCAGACTCTGAATGTCCTCCCCCTTGCCAGAATTGCTGCCCTGACCCCCACCCCGTGGAGCGGCCCCTGAGCAGAGACAACCCAGGGGCCCGGGCGTGCCTGTTGTGGGCAGGGTGAGGGCCGGCCACCAGGACCCATGAGGGTCAGCCTGGGGGCTTACCAGTTTCCCAGAGAACAGAGGCTCTGGAGAAGTCTTCCTGCCTTGAGTGCAGCCCACGGGGCCGGTGGGGCCTTAGACCACAGCCACAGTGACCACAGAGAGTGGCGTGAGAGGCAGAGCGTCTGCCCTTATCCCTGGGCTGGCCCTGTGTGCTCTGCTGGGTGGGGCTTCGTTGAGATGGTCACAGTTGTTGGAGATCAAGGAGATCCTGTGTACGTGGCCCACAGTGGTGACACTTTACATTGTATGACAAAATGTCACGCGTTGACACGATCTGCCCTCCTGTTGGGTCTCCCCACCTCCCACACGCGGTCAGTCGTGTGTGCTCCTGCGCTTTTTAAGGGCAAATCTCAGCGCTGCACTATCTGCTAAAATCAAATACACAAAGAAAAGTGCGTATTTCCTGACTGTGGCAAGATGTGCTGTTTCGTGGGACTGATTTGTCCTGTGCTTGTTTCCTGCGGTTTTTAGGGCCCAGTGAAGGGCTGTTTACTCAAATGGTACCTTGCCTGTGGCCTGTGTCTGACAGCTGTCAATACTCTCTCTTGCCTTGTGGCCAAGCCCTTACTGCCGTGTGTGAGATCTGCCTTCTAAGGCACGTGGGCCCCGGGAGAAGCCTGCGACGTTGGCCTGTATTTTTCTGTCTTCCAGTTTTTCCTGCCAGTCCCACAGACACGTCTGTCTCCACTCCCTTCTCCCGCCGCCCTGGCTGCGATAACGGGCCCTTCCCTCGGCCGAAGCCTGCGTGCAGCTGAGATCCCAGAGCAGCCGCCGCCTCTGCGGTCTGGGGCTTTGGGGCCTTTTTGTTTTCGGTTTTGATGAGAGTAGGAAAGACACTTTAAAAGTAGGATAACTGGTTCTGAAAAACACTTATATTTTCTAAATTCAGACTTAGCACGTCAGGTGTGTCCAGGGCTCTCTTCTCACTGTGTTGAACTTTTCCAGGTGGAGACGTTAGGAAAAATGTCTCTTACTTACACACAAGTCTGGTCAAGCACCTGCCCTGACATCCTGCTTTTCCCGTCCCTTCAGCCATTACTCTTTTGTTTGCCCTACTTCTCTCTGTTACCGATGTGTTCCAGGTAAAACCTGAGTTCTGCCCATTTAAAGAGGGTGTTCCTGGGACCCTATACATCCCTCCTGACCTGGCCTGACCTCTGTCTTCATCATGTCTCTCCTTCTCCATCTTCTGGGCCGTTCCTCCCCACAGACCCTCAGAGTAAAACAATAAGCCTGCCCTTCCAAAGCGTCTCCTCTAGGAGGCCTGTCAGGATTTACTGTCCTCTGACGAGAACATCACAGTAGTTTGCTGGGGCTGCTGGGCACTGGGGCCACTGGATTCAGAGATGCTGTCTACAGAGCCTTCGCAGAAGCAGGCTCGAGAACCTCGTGTGTGTCGGCTCACAGCTCAGCACCCTCACTCCCAGGTACACATGGGTGTTCACTGGAGAGCAGTTTTGGGGATCAGGTGGTAAAACACTCCCTCCTGAGTGCCCTTGGAACGTAGAGACAGTAGGTCGGAGGGGCAGGCTGTGAGCCGAGCGCACGTGCTGTGCCCTGCCTCATCGACTGCACATGTGCAGTGGAGCCCTAGCCCCAGTTGGAGTGCCTTGAGGTGATTAAGGTTAAATGAGGTCATGGGTGGGGCCTGGTCATCACAGAAGAGGAGGAGCACCACGTCCCCCACCAGAGCCCCTCTGCTGGGCAGCAGGTCGGGGAGGAGTGGCATAAGCCCCCTCCCCCTGCAGCCTGCCGGCGGTGTTTCCTTACAGCAGCTGGAGCTTACTAACAATGTGTTTCCAATTCTGCAGCAAAACAATGATTAAAGTGTTACTTTGTGTATTATCTGTATGCGGTACCGTGATGGTTAATTTTGTGTGTCAACTTGAGCCTGAGGGATGCCAGGGTAGCTGGTGAAACATGGTCTCTGGGTGCGTCTGGGAGGGCATCTCCAGAGCAGACCAGCCCGGCTCTCTCCCTCCTTGAGCTGAAGCGACCGTCTTCTGCCCTCAGACGGCGCAGCCCCCGGCTCTCTGGCTGGCGCTCCGCGACGTCCTGAGCCCATTCCTGCGCTACAGCTGCTCGCCCACACGTGCTGCGCACACCCCGTCGGTTCTGTTGGAGAGCTGACCGCACACACACGTTTCCTTTTGCACGAAAAGGTCTGGGGAAGTGTGCGCCAGGCCGTGATCAGGAGGGGCCGGGTTACCCAGGCATTTTCTTTCTGTTTGTTTATTTAACCCACTTGATCCAGGCTGCCCCGAGCACACGGAGTTGAGTGTGCCGTCTGCGTATTGTTTAGATGAACGAGTGTGTGAGCAAACAAATGAGCAGAGGACAGCGGGAGTTTGCGGTGACATCTTCGCCTCCACAGAGGAGCAGCGCCCTCAGGTCCCCCTCTGGGTGGTCCCGTTACTCGGCTCTGCTGAAGGAAACTGTTGTTGGAGGAGAGGGGAGGGAAGCTCTTGTCTAGGCCTCGGTTCCAGGAAGGGGTCTTCTCAGCCCACGTGGCTTCTCGGGGCCTCGGGGAAGTTCCCTGGGCATGGCTGCCTGGCCCACTGGGTCGGCCCCCAGTCCGTGGACCACAGGGATGCCGGGCTTGAGGGCTGGGCCCCGGCACGTGGCTGGGCAGCCACAGCGGGTCGGAGGATGTTTCAGGTGGTAAACTTCCGGCAGGCATGGTGTTTGCAGGCCTCTTTGCGTCTCATGCTCAGGATCCCCAGGAGATGTGGGCACTGGCTCAGGAATGGCAGATCACTAACTCGCCCTCGGCTGACAGGGCTAGACTGTGGGCCGGGCTTCTTCCTGTATCCTGAAGCCGTGAAACTGAGATCAGGCTCAGTGACATACTCGTCACTGACCTCAGTGCTCACATCAGCAACTGGGAGCCTGAAATCAGCAGCGTGCTGGGGGCCGCCCAGGACTAAGGACACAGGAGCCCAGGCACCCTTCACCGTGTGCTTTGAAAGTCCAAGAGCCAAGGCAAGGTATTTCAGAGCTAACTCTGTTTTTACTTTGAGGTGCTTTCCAGAAAGATCTGTTGTTTGAGGAAATTTTAATGGTAAAAAACGGACGTTGGTTTGTGCTTTCTCCCCCTTTTGCTGGTGGGTGTCTGCCAGGGTCGGGCCACCCTTCCAGGCAAGGACTGGTTCTTGTAGGCGCAGCCTGCGTCTCGCATTCTCCTCCAAGATAGTCTTTTCCAGCAACCCAGAGCAATGCGTTTCCTGGCTCACATCACGCTCATGTGAATTTGGGGAAACTAGCAGCTGAACTCGTTGGTACTTAATCCATTAACTCGGAACTTTCCACGCTGCATAGTGGGTTTGTTTTTACATCACGCTGGTTTCAGTCAACTTCTCTACACACCTGGCACTTGGGGTTGGACCTCCTCTCTGGGACAGACAGAAAGAGCTCATAGACCAGACCCCAAGCGCAGGGCGTATTCGTGCTCCTGGTTTTTTTTGAACCAGGGCTACAGCTACTTTACTTAGAAATGACCTTGGGGTCAAACAGGAACATGACCTTGGATAAGGTGATGGTTTCCTAAATATGACACCAGAAACAACAAAAGAAAAACAGATAAACTGGACTTCATCGGAATTTAAAACTTTTGTGTCAAAAGATGATACTGTCAAGAAAATGAAAAGAACCACCAGAAAGAATAGAAGGAAGATATTTTCAAGTCATTTTGCAGAGACTTCTATCTGGAATTTGTAAAGAACACTCACATCAGTAGAAAAAGAGCCCAAATGAAAGTGGGCAAAGCATCTGGATGTACTTCTCTCCTAAGAAGACATACAAATGGCCAATAAGCACAGGAAAAGGTGAAAGACAGATAAAAACGTGTGGAGAAATCGTCAGACGGTGCTGCTTGGCGGGAACATAAACTGGTACAGACGTTGTTGTGGAGAAGAGTTTGGGTGTTTTCGGAACGTAGAGTTACAGCCTGACCCGGCGATTCCATGCCTAGGGTTACAACAGAGAGAAATGAGCACACGTCCACACGGAGACTCGGACGCCAGTGTCCACAGCAGCTGAGAAGGAGAGACAACCCAGTGTCTGCCGGGGATACAGGGCAAACTTGCCACAGGACAGATCATCCAGCCATGAAAAGAAATGAAACGCTGACACCCACTACGACATTGGGAACATCACGTGAAGTAAAAGAAGTCAGGCACAAAAGGCCATGTGTTATATGAATCCACTTTCATGGATACGCAGAACACCCCGTAGAGACAGAAAACAGAACAGTATTTGCTAAGGACAGAGGAGAGGGCACTGTGTGTGCATTTCTTTGGGGGATAATGGACGTGTTTTGGAATTAGATAGTTACGGTGGTCCCACAACCTTGTTAATATGCTAAAAACCACTGGATTAAACACCTTAAACTAGTGTAAATGGTGAATTTTATGTTATAGGAATTGTATCTCAAAATAAAATGTCAAGACAAATGCACAGGGAACACACATAGGCCAGTGACACAGAGTAAGGGGCTGGGCGGGTGCCTGTGTCCGGGGCCACTTGCTGCCCTGTGCTGACCTTCCACGCTCATGACGGGGGCAGGGGTGTGGCATGATCTCCCCCGGGGGATTCCGGGTGTGAGGAGGAGACAGTAAAATACTGACAGTGGTGACCCAGTGCAGGGGGTACAGGTTTACAGATTTCTAAATTTGTTTTTGCTTCCATTTTTTCCCATAGTAAATATGGGTCATTTGAGCTAATTCTTTTAATGGAGGGAAATAATAGAGAGCTATAAACAGAGCATTTAACAAGAGTTAAATGCGCTCTTGAAGAAAGTTTAAATCCTATTCTGCTACTTCCTTCCCTTTGTCTCCTTGCCTTGGGTTTGGGGGATGGGGGAACATTCCAGAAACAGGACCCTAAACCAAGTCAAGAATTTTATGCCCTAGGTTTCCTTTCTTCCTGTAGTTGTGGAAATAAAATGTTCTTTAAATGTTACAGAAAATACTACCTAGGTGAAAACAAGTGTTGTGTTTTTTGTCAAAAGGAAAGCTTGTTGTCAGCTTCTAGCCTCTCTGAAATCTCATGTGAGGAGAGTTTATTTTGAAAAAAAATGCGTTTTAATGTTTATTTTTGAGAGAGAGAGAAAGACAAAGCATGAGCAGGGGAGGGGCAGAGAGAGACACACACACAGAATCTGAAGCAGCTCCAGGCTCAGTACAGAGCCCGACGCAGGGCTCGAACCCACAAACTGGGAGATCATGACCTGAGCCAAAGTTGGATGCTTAATCCGAGCCACCCAGGCGCTCTGGAAAAAAATGTGTTTTCAAGTGAGCAGAAGGAGGGTTCCAAGACTGGCAATCTCGGTGGTGGGTTAGGGTTTCGTGACAGCACCCTTCCCCTCACCCCTGAGTGCCTGCGTCCTACCTGTTAGGTTCTTTCAGCTTCTCTGGATAGACAGGTGTGTCAGCCCACCTGCCAGGCCCATCCCTTACCTGAGCGCCCTTCCAGCCAGCCCCACACTAGGCAGATGGAGCATCCCGGGCTCCTGTCCGCTGCGAGTTGGGTCTTGAGTACATTATTACTGCTAATAATAAAGAACTAAAGATTTCTAATGATGCAGCCCACACAAAAGAGTGAATCCACAGATATGATTATGATAAGTACTCATTTGCTGTCTGCCAGCTTCTGGGCAGAGGGTCAGCTGCCCTGAGGCTGCTTGGGGGGGGGGGGGCAGGGATGCTCTCCATCCGGTCAGTCACCTGCCCTGTCCACCCGTGCCCCCCCTCCCAGGCTGAGGAGTGGGCCCTGCTGACCACCCGCTGCACGGTTGCCAACCCGGCACCAGTCCCTGGGGTGAAATGTGCTGACGGGACCACGGAGAGCCTATGTGGAAGGTGCCAGGGAGGCAGGGCAGGCATTCAGTAGGGGGAGGGGGAAGGAGGCAAGAAGGAAGGAGGGAAGGAGGGAAGGAGAGACAGAGAAAGAGGGAAAAAAGGAAAAAAAAAGTGACGACAACCAAGTGTAGAAGATACCACTGTGCTAGTTAAAAACAGATCCTAAAACTTGAGAAGTAACTGTGGATAAGGGGCCGCTGTTCAGGGACCCAGCCACGCTCCCTGTCATGGGACACGGAGCTCGCCGAGAGGGCCCCCGCCTCCAGGGAGCTCTGGGTGACCTCGGGCCCCTGCCTCTGGGCACCCTCCCTCAGGGCCTCCTGCCAGCCCGTGCCAGGGGCCTGCGGGGCCAGCTCGGTCTGCCGTCCTTGGCGTGGACCCGCCTCCCCGCATCCCGCTGGTGGTCCTCGGTGACCCGGAACTCCCAGGCCTTTCCCTGATAGGGTCACCGGCAGACGAACTCTGGCAGGTGCTGAGTGTCCGCGCAGAGCCCTGTGACTGCAGCCAGGAGCCACAGGTGTCCGGGGATGGGAACCCTCTGCGCCGGCCACGTGAGGTCATGCCTCTAAAGGACTGAAATGCATGTTTGCCTTCAGTGATCCTCTTCGTGACTCTGGAAGCGTGTCCTGAGAACACAGCCACAAGAGGGGCCCTGATGGGCCTAAGCCACGGGACCCCAGCCCGCCCAGGCCCTTGACCGAGGAGTGGGTCGAGAGGTGTACAGGGAGCTCCCGGCAAGGACGAGGAAGGGGCCCAAGAGGAAGACGGGCTGACCCGTGACCACCCAGCCCTGCAGTCTGCTGCTGCCACAGCCTCACACCCCTCCCTCCTCTGAGTCCAGGATGGACCTGCTGCTGCCTCTGACTCTGCACTCACCTGGAGTCGTTTTGTAAAAATGCTTATTAAACCCGCTTTGAATGTGGGACCCACCCGGATAAAAGCAACCACCGTGCCAGGACAGATGTTGGAGCACATCAGCCACTTGGAATGCATGCTCCCAGGTGCCCTCCCACCTGCGCCTCTGGGGCTCCCAGGAGGGGAGGAGGGCGCAGGGAGGGAGTCAGCCCGTGGGCTGGGCGGAGCCTCTGGCAGAGAGACCCATGGTCCCAGGAGCACCCCCCACCCCCGCCACCGCCCCGAGCCACGGTTCTGGTTGGGAGAGACGTGGGTCGGCACGAAAGTGGGCTCTGCAGACGCCTGATGCCTCCAGTCACAGCCGTGGTCTGCGGTGCAGGTGCGGGTCACGTGGTTTGTAACACGTGGCGCAGTTGGTTTTGCAACTTAGGTGGCAGACTTGTTGACATTTCCAGTATCTTTAGAGTAAGATCTTGTTCCGACCTGTTTTTGATCCAGTGGTGCAGTTCTCCAGAGTGTTCTGTGTGTCTGTTCAATTATGCAAACGAGAGCGACTCGGTCTTCACGACCCTTGGACAAGCTGAGACTGGAAGAGGCATTTTCACACCGCTGAGCGTTTAGAGCCTCCGGGGGCAAAACTGCGCTGTCCTCTCCCCTCCTGTCCCCTGGCTCCCTCTCTGTCCCCCTCCCTCTCCATCCCCTTCACCTTCTTCCCGCTCTCCTCCCCTCCTGTGCCCCCCACTCCTCCCCCTTCCCCCTGCATCCAATTACTCACTCCTTTCCCGCTCTTTCCCCTCCTGCTTCACCCCTTTCTCTCCCCACTCCCTCCTTTCATTCTTTCATTTCTAGAATTCCTTTACCCTGAAGCCAACAGCCATTTGCTTGTACCACTTCCTGTAGGGTTTTGTCCCTAGGTGACTCTCCTGGATGACTGAGGTGACAGACTCACAGTGGCTCATCTTGTGATCCTGATATCAGATTTGGCTGATTAGTGAGCTCTTCTTTTCATGATGCCTTAGAGTCCAGGGAAAGAAAGAGACTGAACTCTGGGGAGTGGGGTCTGCAGCCCGGGGCAGGCCGGCAACGCCGTCCACTCTGGCCGCGAGTCCCGCCTCAGAGCACCTGCCGTGTCGGCCGCTCCCGGGCCGTCCGAGGCCAGCTCTGCCAGGGAAGGGGTACAGCAGCGCCAAGGCCGGGCTAGGTGCTGATGCCTAGGCACTGCCTTTGGGCTCCTGGGGGCCATGCGTCCCTCGTGTGGAAGTGGGAATGGCTGCAGCACCTTCCACCACCCTCATGGGCACGAAGCCCTCTCTCCCAAAGTGAAGGGGAGCCCAGCTCTGAGGCCACCAAACAAAACCCCTTTTCTCTGTTCTCTCCTTGATGTAGATTGTTGATGGTCCTGGTTCCAGAATAATGGAGGCTGCCTGGGACACAGGTGCTGGTTAGGCAGAGCTTTGTCTTATTTTTGCCAGATAAACAGCAACACTGATAAAATCCACTTCCACCCGTACCTGCTGCCTGGTCCTGACGACCGGCAGGAGACAGTAGCCTGTGTGCGTGTCCCCAGGTAGGGGCGCCCTGGGAGCCGTGGTCGCCTGGAGCTGGTAGACAGGCCCTGACGTCGCGGGGAGTGGGGGGAGCTGAAGCTAGGAAGCCGCCTGGCTGGGCCCTGGGCCTGTCTGCCCTCCTGGTCTGCTTCCCCAGAGGCTGTCCCCCGTTCACAGGGTCTGCAGAGCCCACTTGGTCACAGTGTGCCACGGTGGCCTGTCCGTCCCTGTAGACACTTCTAACGTGGAGTTACCTCCCGTCCATCATGCTGTCTGTCCCATGGGGCCGGGAACTACATGCGGTACCACGAGCTGACAGCAGGGGCCCCTCAGCCCGCATGCCTCCTGCAGACCCTGAAGTGGCTGTGAGCTGAGCTAACAGGTGGCCAGGAGTCGGATGGTACAGCTGTCAGCTCACACGTTTGATTGCAGTAATTCGACAAGCAGTTACTGTTTTGTAAATTTCAAGCTTTGACTTTCTAGTTGGATCCTGTCTTTGCAAATTATGAAATAAATATTGCAGTATGCCAGAGGTGCTGCATGGCCGATGCTGGCCAGGAAGGGGCCACAGGTTCTGTGCCTGCAGCAGCATTTCCTGAGGGCCTCTGGCAGGCAGCACCACATGGGGGAGCTCAAGGCAGCGCCTTCCTTGGCCCCAAAGGGCCTGCTTGGTGTGGCAGGTGAGGGAAGCAAGGTGCTTTCCTTGGGCATCACCCCCCAGGCTCCAGGTACAAGCAGGCGTGTGGTGAGTGCCAGGTGCTGGGCAGCAGGAAATGGAGTGGCCGGGGGCTGCCGGGAACTTTCCAGGGCACCAGGGACCGAAGCCACATGGAAGAGACTGTTCCAAGCTTCTCCCCTTCGTGGGGGAGGGGCTGGGCTCAGGGAGCCTGGTGCTGGTGGGCTCGCTGGTCTCACAGCAGGTCCCTCCCAGGTCAGGGGAGCTACGGGCACGGGGTGAGAAGGGGCGGCCGGCCAACTGCATCTTGTGCTTTGTCCCTTCAGCTCCTTGTGCAGGCGAGGTGCACAGGCGGCAGCTTTCTGTGCTCCTCGGGGCTGCAGGGTAGGGACCCTGGTGGGCTCTCGGGGCCAGACTGGCTCTGAAAGGGGAGTCCTATCGCGGGACAGGAGACAGGGAAAATGTGTATGGGGACTGTTAGATCTGTCTGTCCCCTCCCCTCCTGTATCCTGTAGGACTGCTGTGCCTTATTTAAAAAAATTTTTTAATGTTTTAGTTATTTCTGAGAGAGAGAGAGAGAGAGACTGTGCAAGCAGGGGAGAGTCAGGGAGAGAGGGAGTCACAGAATCTGAAACAGGCTTCAGGCTCTGAGCTGTCAGCACAGAGCCTGGCGCGGGGCCTGAACCCACGAACCGTGAGATCATGACCTGAGCTGAAGTCGGACACTTAACTGACTGAGCCCCCCAGGCGCCCCTGTGTCTTGTTTTAGAAGGAAGGGATGCCTGGGTGGCTCATTCGGATAAGCGTCCGACTCTTGATCTTGGCTCAGGTCATGATTTCATGGTTCCTGAGTGTGAGCCCTGCATCAGGCTCTCTGCTGACTGTGAAGCCTGCTTGGAATCCTCCCTCCCCCTCTCTCTGCCCCTTCCCCGCTCACTCACTCGCTCGTTCTCATTCTCTCAAACTAAATAAACTTTTTTTAATAAAAGGAAGACAGGCCTTTAACTCGCCCCAGTTTACTGAAGGAGTGTCTTCGGTTTCTCAGTGCTGCCTCGGCTGCAGATCATCCTCCTCACGCCAGGGCTGAGCGCAAACTCTGGGCCCTTTCCCGCCCTGGGCTCTTCCTAGCACGGTGATTGAAGACTGCCGCCGCTGTGGGCTCTGGGAGGCAGGCGAAGGCTGAGCTGCCGACACAGGGCGGGCGGGCGGGCTGGTGCTAGCGCGGGAGTGACCGCGCCCTGGCTCCAGAGCAAACCAGGGCCTCCTGCCCGGCGCCCGAGGCTGAGAACCCCCACACCAGCCCAGCTGGCCTGGGCCGACTGTCCAGGGGCCGCAAGAGTGACATCCGCACCCTGTAGAGACCTCCAGGCTCCTCCTGTAGCTGCTCTGCAGCATTTAACCATTAACGCCTAGTTTATTTTTAAAGAAAATGGTGGGTTACACTAAGGGAACGGTGTGCTTTGTGTTTGGGTCTCATAATGATTTTTAGCCTTTTATGTTTTCAGATGTTTTAAAAGTTGATAACACTTCATTTTTTCAGAGCAGTTTTAGGTTCACAGAAAAATTGAGCAGAAAATACAGCAAATTCCCATATGTCGGACCCTCCCCCCCCTAGTTTTTCCTACCGTAACATCTCATATGAATGTGGCACATTTGTTCGAGTTGATGAGCCGATGCTGGTGGAGAGCACTAGCCACAGCCCCTACTGTACATCAGGGCTCGCTCTCCGTGCTGGTTTCCCAAGCGCACAACGTCACGCACCCGACAAAACACCGCGGACAGAGGAGTCTTGCTGCCCCGGGACCTGTGCTCCGCCTGCCCAGCCCCCGCTCCCCCAGCCATTCGGCCACTGGCCGCCTTCTTCCTGCCTCCATGGTTCTGCCCTTTCCAGAGTGTCCGATGGCCGGAACCATCCAGACTGGCTCCCTCCACTTAGTGATGCATTCCAGGCTCGTCCACGTCTGTGGATGGCTTGACATTAAGCTTCCCTTCAGGGCTGAATAACATTCCATTGTCTGCATGGACCACAGTTTAGTAATCCATCCCCTTCTGAAGGACATCTTGGTTGCTTCCAAGTTTCAGCAGTTAGGAATAAAGCTGCTGTAAATATCCTTGTGCAGGTTTTTGTGTAGACACAAGTTTTCAGTTATTTAGATAAAACCAAAGAGTGCGTTTGCTGGATTGTGTGGTGAGAAGAGTGTTTAGTTTCTTTAGAAACAGGCACATCATCTTCCACAGCCGGTGGCACCGCTCTGCGCCCCTTGGTCTTTCTCTCCCTGCTCTCATTGCTCTCGGTGACTGCGCCCCCAGAAGTACCTGCCCCGCACCTCCCCCTCCTCCTGGGAGGGCCCATCCCTAACCTAGCACCGCTTCGGAACACATTTTGGTTGTGTGGAAGAGGACCCCCACCTGTGACACGCTGGCCTGAGGGCACCCGACTCGGCCTGGTCCTGACCCCACCGTGTCTTCCTTGTCCCGTCCCAGGGGCCCGCAGGGGTGAAGGGGCCACGGTGTGCTGCTCCCTTTATTAACAGCCCCTTTTTTTGGTCATAATCTTTCTGTAACAGCAACAGCAAATTGAGAAATAGTCTGCTTGTCTGCCAGTTAAAACAAGAATGTTTCGAATTTTTTCATCAGAATTCTTCAACAACCGTATGACTCTTCACCACCTTGATGCAGAAGGTGAAACTCCTGCCCGGAGGTCAGCCGTCACCCAGCGGTGCCAGCTTCAGTCCTGGTGGTGCCGTGAGGCCACAGGGGTCCCTGTCGGTCTTGCATGTTCTGGGATTGTGCTTGGCTCTCTTGGTCCGGCGGCCTCGCTTGCTTGCGTGTCTTCTAGGAGTCAGTCCCTGGAAGGGAGCCCCCCCCCCGTAGGAAGGAGCAGGTCTATGCCTGTCACCCACCTTCCTTTGCACCTGGCCCTAAACACCTGTGACATCATACATCTTCAAACTAAAGAGGATTCTAAGAAGCATTTTCTTCCTTCCTTCCTTCCTTCCTTTTTTAATAGTTTGTTGTCAGGTTGGTCTCCATATAACACCCAGTGCTCATCCTCCATGCCCATCACCCCCCTTCCCCTCCCCCCCACCCCCATCAGACCTCAGTTTGTTCTCAGCATTCAAGAGTCTCTCATGCTTTGCCTCCCTCCCCCTCCCCCACTATTTTTCCCCTTCTTCTCCCCCACCGTCCTCCCCCTAAGAAGCATTTTCTCACCAAGTTGTCCCCGCGTGTCATATATGTGTCTGATGTGGGTTACAATAGTCCCTGACTCTGAGCCGGCCTTCTCACCCTGCGGGAGGCGGGAAAGCTGGTTAAAACCTGCCTCTTGCCAGGGTTTTGGTGCCATCTTCCCAACAGAACCCGTCTAACTGGACCTGGGCAGAGGGGGAGAGACGGGCAGGAGGGAAGCAGACTCCTGCGCCCACCGTCATGCTCTGGCTTGTGCGGGGAAGCGGGGCCAACACCTCCTCCTCCTCCTGTTGAAGATCTGTGAAAATAGAAGTAGAGGAAAAAAATATAACTTAATTTGAGTAAAACTGTGTAAAAGGATGGGGTAAGGTGGACTTTTGCCTGAATCTGTGTTCTCCCCCTTAGTCGTTCACTTTGTAGAAAATATGAGATTTAACATAGTACTCGATAGAAAAAAGCTGTGACAATTTTTGTCTTGTAGAAGTTATTTTAGGAACCGAAGTTTGAATCTTAGGAATGGGATATTCTTTGTAACAAATTTTGTTTTTAAGATAGTTGGGAATTTTTGACTAATGAAGTGCATACGTGATGGTTTATATGTACAAGCTACAGGGATGCCCACGGTGCGACAGGAGCTGGACACAGAGGTGGGGGCTCGGGGACACGTCCTTCCCCGCACCTCCTGCCCTGGACTCAGAGGGAGCCGTGTGGTTTCTAGCCGCACCTGCCCCAGGCCCGTGGCTGCTGGGAAATGGAGTTGAGGCGAAGCCGTGGCCAGCCCACCTCCTCCAGAATCCTACACTCACTCTCCCTCTTCCTCACGAGGCCGTCGGCACATTTCCATGTTTGAACTACCCACCCAAAGACCAATGCCCAGAGACTCATTCATCTCTGGTATTCCTTAGCTCATCAGCTCCCTTGTTATTCAGAATCAGCCAATGATCCAAGGGGATCAGCCTCCCGAGGGCTGTCAGGCTTCACCCCAAACCCCGGGGTCACACTTGCACAAGTCCAGGGCCAGTGGGAAACAGTGCCTCAGCCCATTTACAAAGCAGGTCCTTGAAAATGCCCTGAACCCCCTCATCCTGGGCCACGTTCTGATCATCCTCACCTCCAGCTACAAGCCCCAGTTCAGCCGCACCCTGAGAACGAAGACAGGAGCCCTTGAGCCCAAGGAGCCTTGTGATGACCAACCCTGTGCGTCAGCCTGACTGGCCACAGATACAGGCAGCTCGCAAAACATCTTTCCAGGTGTTTCTGGAAGACTGAGTAAAGCAGACCACTGTCTCCAGTGTGGCTGGCCCTCATCCAGTCCCCAGTCTGCTGGGGACCTGACTAGAACAGTCTGTTCCTGGGCTGGGCGGTGTGTGCACGGGGGGCGAGGCCATGCCTGCCAGGCTCTCTGGGCACCGTCATGGCCGCCGCCCATCGTGGAGGCCCCTCCGGGGATCCCGTCCCACCCCTCGGAGGAGCGCTTCTCGGCTCTCCAGGCCTGCGCCTGCTGCCCGTGTGTTATGCTTCCATGTGTTTCCCAGTGGGTGAGGCGCTCCTGGGGTGGGAACCACAGGAGAAAACCCAGAACGGGGGGTCCTCTGCTCCTTGACACCCCGGGAGGCCTCAGGGGCCCCTGGCGGTAGCAGTTTACTTGTTTCAGTTGCCCAGCTTCTGCTGAAAAGTAATAAGCATCCAGTGTGTTGAGACCTTTAGATTTGCTAAAACTTCCTTGAAGGTGCTGCTAAAGAAGCAGTGGTAGCTGGACATACAGGGCTGGGTGGGTGTCGGGCGCGAAGTCTTGCCAGCGCGATAGGAAACCGGCGTTAGAGGCCCTGGTGTTACGGGCCCTAAACAAAGGACCGGTGTCGAGAAAGGACCCGAGTCAGGCCCTCCGGAGCTGTGATGAGGAGGGTCCGTGAAAAGAGCAAGTCCCGAGGACCCGGTCTGGCCACAGCGAGGTCAGGCCCCTCTGGCTGTGGATTGTCACGCCCCCGGCCGTGGTCCGGGCCTGCACAGGCGCACAGCCCTGCTCCTCCGGCTGAGGACGGAGCTGCGTTTGTAAACCGGCACGTGTGCGGAGGCTGGAAGGAGCAAGAATAGACGGGAGTGGGCCCGTCTTCCCCACTTGAGTAATAATCTCTACTGACGACATTTAACAAAAACCTGAAAGCAATACTTCGTTGTTAAATAAGAAACTGCCGCTGAGTAGTTGTGTGCTTTCTTACCTGGCAACTAATTAAAAATCTCCTGATGGAAGGGTGGCTCCAGGGTCGGGACCTAAACAGGGAGGTCGTGATTAACTGCTGACCATAGAAATTGTTGGTCTTTAGATTCAAATGGAGGGGAAAGTGTGTGTAAGTACGTGCATTTAATTTGATAATACCAGTGTTCAGTTTCAACTACTTATCTGGTACAGATAGAATATCATATCATTTAAAACAGATTAACAATCTTAATGTTGAAAAACTACAATGTACAATATGTTGTCCAAGGAAAAGTGTCAAAACCAAAATCATGCACAAAAAAGGTCAGGATGGCTAAGGAACTCAGAAATCTGCACCTTCATGCTGATATGCTTTCTGCATGGAGCTAATAGTGCTTTAAACCAAAAATGTGCATTATTTGGAAGTACGGGCTGGCTTTTGTTAGAACAGCTTTCTGACTTGCAGTCACGTAAATCTGAAAAATAGTTGGTATTTCTGTACTTGAATTGGTAGAAAGAGCAAGTCTAATGAACTGAGAGTACCACACAGCTCAAAACCCTAAAAACACTAATAACTCACCTGAGCTGAGACCACACAGCACCCTGGCCTTCTCGCCAGCTTTCTGCCCGTCTCAAAAGGACCTACATCCAGGGACACCTGGGTGGCTCCATCGGTTAGGACCTACATCCAGGGACACCTGGGTGGCTCCATCGGTTAGGTGTCCAACTTCCCCTCAGATCGTGATCTCAGGGTTCGTGGGTTCAAGCCCCACATCGTCTCTGTGCTGACAGCTCAGAGCCTGGAGCTGCTTCAGATTCAATGTCTCCCTCTCTCTCTGCCCCTCCCCTGCTCATTCTCTCTCTCTATTTCTCAATAATAAATAAATGTTAAAAAAATTAAAAATAAACCTAAGTCCAGAACTTCCACCAAGACAAAGAGTCTTCCCGGTGCCCAGCAGGCTGTGGAGGTGGGTCGGGTCAGTGGCACCTGCCACACACACCCCTCCCCCCAGACCGCACCAGCTCATTGGCAGAATGAAGCGGGGTTTCCCGGCTGGCACTGCTGGGTGCGTGTTATTTGGGGTGGGTGTGGCTAACAGCAGGAACACAGTAGTTAATGACCAGCGCCAGGCTGACCACGCGGCTTCGGGGGCCCGGGCGGTGTGGTGTGCGGAGCTCTGTTGGCAGGACCACCTTCATTTCAGAGGAGAAACACGGGAAGAGTCAGCATTTGTTTACAAGTCAAGACGGTGACAAAGTGGTAGCTTTGTCACTCAGGAAATAAGTGGAAATGACAAATGATAATGTTTTCTCCCAGCTTGAAGAGGTTAGCATTTCAACTCCATTACAACAAAGCATTTATTAAAATGTGAAGTTGGCTGGAATTGCACTTTACACCGTTGTCAGCTGGGTAACGAGGCCCCTCTGTTGTGTCCAGCACCCCAGGAGCCAGCGGCTCGGTGCTCTCCCTGTGGACCCAATACTCACGCATGATGCTGGTAGAGAACAACATGGGCCCTGCAAAAAACACTCAGATATGAAAGCTATAAGCTATATAGCCCTTTAGACAAGAAGAGAAAATATGGTGGGGTTGCCCCTTGAAGTTTGACAGATTGCAGCTCCCAGGAAGAGAGCACATGTGCTGGCAGTCACTTGGACTTGGCGTGGCGGGATCTTAGGGTGGCCCGGTGAGCGCGTAAGGCAGATGGGGAGGAGAGGCCCCAGCAAAGCTGGAAGACACACTTGGCAGGCTGAGCACTGGAGAAATGCAGGCGGTGGGCAGGCCCCAACGGGCCTGGAGTGCAGATGGGGACACGTGAAGCGCCAGTGGCCCAGGACCTCCTTAGCCCGTGGCTCTTCTCAATGGAGAAGGGCCCAGCGCCACTGGGGAAGGGTCCAGGACCTGGGGGGGAAGGGCCACAGGATGACTGCACCCCAATCAGACCAACAGGAAGACCATGCTCTTACTTTCCTTGATTTTTCTGTTGTTTCAGCTTCATGAACTCACTTCCTGTCTCTATTATTTCCTTCATTCTGTCTGTCCGGGGCTGTGAGGCATGGGGCCCCAGAGCACTGACCGCGGGGCGCTGGTGCTCACCCCACCCCGGGTGCCGTCCTTCACCCTACCCTGGGCTGTGCGTCATTTTCACCCTGTTGGGTGTTGGGTTCTTCCTTGGAGATTATTTAGAAGGGTGTTCTTCCCGAGTGCTTGGAAGTCTTCCAGTGGTGTCTCTGTACCAATCTCCACATTGAGCTCAGGAATCAGAGAGGCCCTCAGAAAACACACGGCAGGATTTCAGGTTGTAAGAGGCCTGCGGTGGCAGAAAGTGGCCTGTCCCACGTGCGTCCTGTGGGAACTTGAACACAGCGTGTACTTCGCTGTGGGTGGCTGTTCCGGAAATGCCGGCTGGGCCCTGCCGGTCATGGTACCGTGGGGCCTCCTGCGGACCCCCTGTGGACCCTACCCAGTTCCACGTGCAGAGGCTGGTCCACACACGCTGCTACTCCATGGCGCTGCGCACGCGTGGGCCTGTCCTGGTGGGTCACCATTTTGTCACTGAGCGTCTGCTCTGCCCCGCCCCTTGGCCTGATTCTTCTTTATCTCACGTGCTTGGCCGAGCTCTGTGTTCGTGTTCATGTGGACTCACGTTTAGCCTGCCTGCGGCTCCTTGCTACTGGCGGGAAGGGGTTCCAGTTGATCCCAGGGGACTGTCCACTTTACGCTCGGGCACAGGGCGGATATCCAGGCCTCTCGTGGCCTCTGCTCACCCCACCAGGGCTCCTCACTCAGCCCTTGCTGTCAATTGTAGCTGCATTTGTCGGTCGTGTTTGGATGGGGTGGGGCGGTCAGGGTCTAAAAGTTTCTCTTTCAAGCTGCTCCTTTCTGGCTCATGTTGGTTTTCGTTTGGGACAGTTGGGATGTCTGAACAGAAAAGCACAGGACAGCTGGGGCTCAAGCGGCGCCCCCCCCCCCCCGCCGTCTGCCTTCTTGCCCCTCAGTGTCTCTTCATGTGACTATCACGCGTCGAGTCCAGGGTTTCAGCTGGATTCAGCAGAGGGTGGGAGACGCATGCCTCCTCCGGGAGCAGAGGTCTCTACACCTGCTTCTGCTGCTGTCCGGAGGTCTGCCTTAGTGACCCCGTTTCATCTTCCTCCTCTGTGCCCTGGCGTCCGGGCCTACCCTGGAGCTCAGTCTGGTCAGTCATGCACCATGCTCGGAGTGCCCGCTCACCCATGGGCCCTGCCCTGGTGACACAGAGGCTGAGCCACGTCCAGGCCTGCAAGAGGGAATATGCCATCGAAGTCGGGTAAACTGAGGCTCAAAGACAAGCCAGCTTGGGGGCGAGGGGGTCTGCTGCAGCTCCAGGTCTGTGGGCCGGCTGTGTGAACAGAGAGGGACTCAGGCCATGTCTGCCCTCCCACTCGGCCGCCTCCTCCCCACCCCACCCCACCCCCCATGTTTGTGCGCAAGTCCTTCACAGCCAGAGACGCGGTTGTTGTCTCTCCTGGCCCGGAAGTAGCCCGGTTGCCCCCGACTCCCCCCCACATCCAGCTGCCCAGTGTCTGGCTGAGGGCTGGGTCTCTGGAGCACCGGCCCGGCCCCACCCCTCCTTGAATAAACAGCCTTGGGCGGGGCGCACCTTCCACAAGGGGTGTGGGCTGGTGGGCGCCTGCAGCCAGCACCGCGTATCCACCCAGACGCTGCCATTTCCCGCATGGGCCCCACCGGGAGTCGGCCCGCCCCTGAGGAGCAGATGCGCTTGTTGGGGTTCAGTTTCCAGTCCGAGGGAGCCCACTCTGCCCCAGGCCCTGGGCCGCATCCCACCCGGCGGGCCCCCTCCCAGCAGCAGACTCCCCACCCCACCCTGTTACCCCAGAGGACGGCCTGCCCCGGCCCCGCCCGGGGCGTCTCCCAGACAGTTCGATCCGGGTCAGCGGGTGTCCCTGGCTTCCTCAGCGCAGGGGCTCCTGGAGGAAGGGCTTCAGCGAGCACCTGCTGAGCCTGTGGGGCTCGGGCGGCCGGTGCCGCCCCCCGCGCAGCGGAACCGTCCGCACCTGAAGGAACCGGCAGCAGACGCACCTGCGGGGGCGCAGACCGTGACCCGGGGCCACAAATACGATTTTTAAAGCTACCTTTTCTCAGAACTCCTGGCCCTGATCCGAGTGGATGAGAAATGACAAGAACTCGCTGATGGTGTGATCGATCAACCGGTGGACTCACACCTGGGAAGGGTGTATCTGGCTCCTGGAACTAAGAGAAGAGTGACCCACTTTGGAGAGAAGGTGATGGATGGGCCCTCGCAGGGGCTGTGCCGGCGGCCGTGGCCCAGCGCCCCCCACGGGCCCACGCTCACCCCCGTCTAGTCAGTCTTCTGCCCGGACAGACACGCAGACTGCTCCGTGGGGGCCCGCAGGGGCGCCCGGGGGGGGGGGTCTGGGGACCCCCTGGCCCTGGCGCGGGAAGCACGGACACGCGTGGGGCCGCAAGCCGCCCTCCTGTCCCAGAAGTGCTTCCGCCGGGGAGCCCGAGGCTGGATGTGTGCGTGTGCGTGTGCGTGTATCGACCTAAAAGAGAGGAAGGCACACAAAGCGATGTCCTTCTGCCCCGAGGAGAAGCTTCCTTCAGGCTCCCAAATGCCACCTGCCTGTTTCCTTCCTCTGCTTTCAACTTTTGAAAATGTCACTTAAGGTTAAGCTCCCGACAGCGACCCCCTGGTTGGTGAACGACTGCCCTTGGCCTTTGTTACACGTCACCACGGCCCACGGAGGGCAGAGCACCACACGCCCCGGGCCCCAGGAGGGGGTGTGGGAGGGCGCAGGGCCGCCCCGGGCTTCCTCCACCTGCGCCAGCTCCTGCCCGACGTCCGCGGGCCCCGCCTTCCCTGCTTCGCGCTGCGGGCCCTGCTTCCCCCCTGCCTCCTCTGGTCAAATACTGACCGAAAAGAAGGAAGAACGGCTCGCTTTCTCTGCCGATGATTCTAGGCACGTCCTGGGTTACACTGCTGGGGGCAAACACTCCACTCCTGGGTGCTCACTTCTGATTAACCTAGAAAAAGAATGGAATCTGATTTACAAGTGAAAGAGGAACCGGGTAGAACATTGTTAGACACTCAACAGGCTAAGTTCAAGGAGCCCTTGAGGCCAGCCTCCTGTCCCCGCGAAAGCTCCTGGCACCTGGGGCGTCCCCCACCCCAGGTTGGCGGTGGGAACACAGAGGCACGACCGTGGCCCGGTGGGGGACCCCGTGCACTACAGGGACCCCCCACCCCTCCAGGGCAGCCAGAGCACACACCCCCCTGCTAGCGGCCCCAGGGCTTCCCCTTCCCAGCGCGGAGTGTTTGCTTATAGCACTGGCGCACCTCTGTCCCTGGCCCTGTGCAGCCGTGAAAATCCGAACCGCGGAAGATTAAAGGGAGTGATGGTCACTGGCTGCTCCCACCCTGAGTCTACCCAGGTGACACCTGGCGACCCGGCTGGAATGCTTCCTTTGAAGGCAAAGAAGGGGACATGCAGTGCTGTCTGTCACCTAGGAGAGTTTTTTGGTTTTTGTTCCCATTTTTTATTGTCATAAAATGCTCGTAAAATTTTCCATCATAACAATTTTTTCACGTAGGAGTCCCTGCCCCCATCACTACCGTCCATCCAGTCTTTCATCTGCAAAACTGAAACGCAGTCCCCATTAAACACAAACTCCCCTGCTCCTGCCCCACCACCCTGCTTTCTGTCTGTGTGGCCGTGACTCTGCTGAGGACTTCAAGTGGGTGAAACAACACAGGATTTGTCTTCCTGTGACTCTCGCACCCCCGAGCGTCATGTTCTCCATGTGGCTCATGTCAAACAGGTGTCAGGACTGCCTTCCTTTTAAAGGCTGAATAATATTCCACTGTGTGGATAAACCCCATTTTAGGTTGCTTCCACTTTTCGGCTATTAAATAATGATGTTATGAGCATTTCTCTAATTATTAGTGACGTTCAGCATCTTTCTGGTGTTTCGTGAACATTTGTGTATCTTCTGTGGAGAAATGTCCAAATCCTTTGCCTTTTTGTTGTTGTTGTTGCCATTACCACAACTGGGTTTTTTAGATTGAGGTGTGGTCAACATATAACATTACAGCCATTCGGGTGTGCTGCTGGTGTACAATATGTGTATACTAGATATACAGAAGTTATGTGGTATTTGTATAGATTGTGAACTCTTCCCATTTTTGAATTGAGATCTTGTTACTGAGTTTTGTGAGTTTCTTCTATATTCTGAATATTAATCCCAATAAGGTACACAATTTGCAAACACTGTCTCCCACTCTGTGGGCTACCTTTTTTTTTTTTATTCTGTTGTCCACACTTTGTGATGCACAAAGTGTCTAAAATTTGCATGAATCTAACTTGTCTTTTTTCTTCTGATGCCTGTGCCTTTGGTGTCAATTCCAGTAAATCACTGCTACATCCAATATTA
The DNA here is from genome assembly GCF_003009895.1 of Hyaena hyaena. Lineage (NCBI taxonomy): Eukaryota > Metazoa > Chordata > Mammalia > Carnivora > Hyaenidae > Hyaena > Hyaena hyaena. Next base: position 2,117,455 of record NW_024080903.1, on the reverse strand, counting down.
TGAAGCTTTTCTCCTGTATTTTCTTTTTAAAAAAATTTTTTTAATGTTTTATTTATTTCTGAGAGAGAGAGAGAGCCAGCGTGAGCAGGGAAGGGTCAGAGAGAGAGGGAGACACAGAATCCGAAGCAGCTCCAGGCTCTGAGCTGGCAGTCAGCACAGAGCCCGACGCGGGGCTCGAATCCACGAACCGCGAGATCATGACCTAAGCGAAAGTCGGACGCTTAACCGACTAAGCCACCCAGGTGCCTCTCCTGTATTTTCTCTTAACATTAGAAGCAGTGTGAGGTCTTAACATTTAGGTCTTTGATCTTTTTTTAAATTTGTGTGTATGGCATTAAGTAGGCATACGGATATCCATTTTCCCATCCCCATTTGTTGAGAAGACACTTCTTTCCCCACTGACCATATCTGTGAGGGCTCACTCGTGGGCTGTTCTGTTCCACTGGTTTACCTGCCTTCATCCCAGAGCTACACTGTTTTGATTAATATAGCTTTGTGGTTAGTCTTCAAATCAAGAGGTACAGCTCTTCCAGTTTTGTTCTTCATTTTCAGGATTATTTGGGCTATTTGGGATTTCTTGAGATTCAATATGAATTTTAGGATGGGTTTCACTGTCTCAGCGCAAAAAAAAAAAAAAAAGCCATTGGGGTTTGATAAAAATTCCAGTGAATCTGTACAGCACTTAGGGTAATATTGACATTTAACAATAAGTCTCCCAGTCCATGATCATGGGATGTGTTTCCATTTATTTAGGTCTTTTTAAAAATATTTTTGAGGAGGGGAAAGGGGCAGAGGGAGAGGAAGAGAGAGAATCTTAAGCAGGCTCCATGCTCAGCAAATGGGGCTTGATCCCACGACCCTGAGGTAATGACCTGAGCTGAAGTCAAGAGTTAGATGCCCAACCAACTGAGCCACCCAGGCGCCCCCCCCCCGCCCCTGCCATTTATTTATGTCTTAACTTCTTTCAGCAGTGTGCTGTAGTTTTCATGGTACAAGTCTTCACCTCCTTGGCTAAGTCAATTCCTAAATATTTTATTCTTTTCAATGCCATGTTAGATGGAATTGTTTTTGGAATTTCCTCCTCAGATCATTCATTGCTCATTTATGAAAAACTGCTTTTTGTATGTTGATTTCTATCCTGTTACTTTGCAGAATTCACTTATTAGAGCTAATACCTTTTTTATGGAGTCTTTAGCATTTTCTACATTTAAGATCAGATCATCTGCAAACAGATGATTTTACTTATTCCTTTCCAGTTTGGTTGTGTTTCAGTTCTTTTTCTTGCCTAACTTCTCTAGGAAGGGATTCCAGTGCTGTGTTGAACAGAAGTCAGGAAAGCAGCAGTTATGCCTCTTCCTGCTCTTAGAGGAAAAGCTTTTTTTTTTTTTTCCCCACCATTAAGTATTATGTTTGCTCTGAATTTTTCATATGTAGATTTTCTAATGTGCAAGCAGTTTGCTTTTAGACCTTTTTTGTTGAGTGTTTTTATAATGAAAGGGTGTTGTATTTTTGTCAAGCGCTTTTTCTGCATCAAGATGATCATGTGTTTTCCCCTTCATTTTGTTGATATGGTACGTCACATTGATTTTTGGGTGTTGAATCACCCTTGCATTCCAGGGGATACTCCCACTTAGGTTATGGTGTATAATCCTTTCAATATACTGCTACACATTGCTTGCAAGTATTTTGCGGAGTATTTTTGCATCAGCGATAATAAGGAATATTGGTCTGTGCGCTTTTTTCCCTTGTGCTGTCTTTGTCTGGCTTGGGTATCAGAGTAATGCTAGCCTTAGAGTTAGTTAGGAAATATTCTGTCATCTTAGAATTCTTGGAAAAGTTGGAGAAAGTTTAGTATTATTTCTTCTTTAATGTTTGGCTGAATTCATCAGTAAAGCCATCAGGTCCAGGGCTGTTCTTTGTTGAGAGTGCTGATCACTGATTCAATCTCCTTACTATTTACAGATATATTCTGATTTTGTATTTCTTCAGAATTCAGCCTTGGTAGCTTATATGATTCTAGAAAAAATTTGTCCATTGAGGGTACCCAATTTGTCGGCATGCAATTGCTCATAGTACTTAAAATCTATTTCCTTTCTGTAGAAATGGTAGCAATATCCCCACTTTAATTTCTGATTTTAGTAATTTTAGTCTTTTTTAAGTTTATTTATTTTTGAGAGAGAGAGAGAGCATTCGAGTGGAAAAGGGGCAGACAGAGAGGGAGACACAGAACCTAAAGCAGGCTTCAGGCTCCAAGCTGTCAGCCCAGAGCCCGACATGGGGCTCAAACCTTTGGCAAGGTCATGACCTGAGCCAAAGTCGGATGCTTAACTGACAGAGCCACCCAGGCGCCCCATGTTTTCTCTTTTTCTTAGTCCATTTAGTTAAAGGTTCATCAATATTATTGGTCTTTTGGAAGAACCAAATTCTTTCATTGATTTTCTCTATTGTTTTTCCATTCTGTACTTCACATATCTCTAATCATTATTTCCTTCCTTCTGCTAGCTTTGAGTATAACTTGTTTTTATTTTTCTAGTTCTTTACGTTGTAAAGTTAAGTCATTGACGTGAGATCTTTCTTGATTTTAATGCAAAGCATTTATAGCTAGAAGTTTCCTTCTCAGCATGCTTTTGCTGCATCCCATGTGTTTTTGTTTTCATTCATCTGTTAGTATTTTCTCATTTCCCAGTGATTTCTTCTTTGAGCCATTGGTTGTTACAAAATGTTGTTTAGTTCTTACATTTTAGTGAATTTTCTAGTTTTCTTTATGCTGTTGATTTCTACCTCATCATGCTGTGGTCAGGTAAGATACTTTGTATGATACCTATCTTTTAAAATCTATTGAGCTTCATTTGAGGCTTAACATTTGGTCTATTTGGGAAAATGTCCCAGGTGCACTTGAGGAAATCAAGTACGCTCTTCTTGTTGGGTGGAATGTTCTGTATGTATCTATCAGATCTAGTTGGCTTACTGTGTTATATTCTGTTTGCTTATTTATTTTGTCTGGTTTTTGTATTCTTTATTATGAGGGGGGTATTGGAGTCTCCAGCTGTTATTTTAGAACTGTTTCCTCCTTCGGTTGTGTCAGGCTTTGCTACATATCTTTCGATGGTCTCTAAGTGTGTAAATGTTTGTCATTGTTATATCTTGCTCTATTGAAGCCTTTATTAATATATAATATCCTGTCTTATGTAACCTCTTTTTTTTTTTTTAATATTTTTATTTATTTCTAGGAGAGAGAGAGAGAGAGACAGCGTGAGCAGGGGAGGGTCAGAGGGAGAGGGAGTCACAGACCGAAACAGGCTCCAGGCTCTGAGCTGGCAGTCAGCACAGAGCCCGACGCGGGGCTCAAACCCACAAACCGCGAGATCATGACCTGAGTGAAAGTCGGACGCTCAACCGACTAAGCCACCCAGGCGCCCCTTATGTAACCTCTTTTATTTAAAGTCTATTTCGTCTGATATTGGTAGAACCACTCCTGCTCTTCTTTGGTTATTATTTACATGGAACCTCCTTTTCCTTGCACTTTCTACCTGTTCATGTCATTGGGTCACGGAGAGTCTTTGGTCAAGAGAGCATATTGTGAGATCATGTGTTTTCACTCATTCTGCCAACCCGTGTTTTGATTTGAGAGCTTAGTTCATTTACGTGTAAGGTAACTGCTGCTAAGAAGGGACTTCTGCCCTATGCGGTTTGTTCTCTCCAAGTCCCATAGCCTTTTTGTCCCTCCTGGCTTGCATTCCTCTCTTCTTTTGTGTTAATTTTTTTTGTAGTGAAACGTTTAAATCCCTTCTTAGTGTCCTTTGTGTCAGTGCTATAGTAACTTTCTTGGTGGTTACTGGAGAGATTACATCTAACTCGCAAAGGATCTAATACTGATTTATAGAAGCAGAAGTTCGGTAACAGCACAGCTCCATCCCCACCGCTCTCAGTTGTTGGTGTCACAAAATTACATGATACGTGTGAGCCTGAAAATGTAACCTGTAGCCCTTGTAAGTACATGAATCTTTTATGCTGTGTAGACAACAAAATTTGATGTTACAAACCAAAGTTACAATAATACCAGCTTTTAAACAAATAATTTTTATCCTTTCAATATATTAGTCTCTTAAATCCTGTAGCAACAAAAAGAGCCCCTACAGACTATTGTTATAATAACACTAGCTTTTATAATAGCCCTCTATTTACCTTGATTCACATCTTTATTTCTCACACAGCTTCAAGTTACTGTCTAGTTGTCCTTCATTTCACCTGCAAGACTCCCTGGAACATTTCTTGCCGGGCAGGTCTAGTCATAGAGACTCTCTCAGCTTTTATTCATCTGGGAGTGTGTGAATTTCTCCCTCACTTAGCAAAGACAGTTTGCTGGATACAGGATTCTTGGTTGGCAGTTATTTTCTTCTAGTTATTTGAATGTATCGGCCCACTGCCTCCTGGCCCCCAGTTTCTGATGAGAAATGTTAATGATTGGGGCGCCTGGGTGGCTCAGTCGGTTGAGCGTCCGACTTCGGCTCAGGTCATGATCTCGCGGTTCGTGGGTTCGAGCCCCACGTCGGGCTCTGTGCTGACAGCTCGGAGCCTGGAGCCTCCTTCAGATTCTGTGTCTCCCTCTCTCTCTCTGACAGTCCCTGCTCATGCTGTCTCTCTCTCTCTCTCTCTCAGAAATAAAACATTAAAAAAAAATTTTTAATAAATAAAAAATAAATCAATGTTTAGTAGAGGGGCGCCTGTGTGGCACAATCGGTTCAGCATCCAGCTCTTGTTCTCGTCTCAGGTCGTGGTCCCAGGATCATGGGATTGAACCCCACAATGGGCTCCTTGCTCACCTTGGAGCTTAGGATTTTCTCTCTCCCTCTACCCCTCTCTCCTGCTCATACTCTGTCTGAAGTAACATAACAAAATAAAATACTAAATTAAATATAAAATATTTGGTAGAATTCACTTGTGCCATCTGGTCCTAGAATTTTTTGTTTGTCAGGAGTTTTCTGACTATCAGTTGAATTTTATGACCCAGTAATCAGTCTGTTCAGATTTTCTGTTTCTTCCTGATTCAGTCTTGGAAGATTGTGTGTTTCTAGGAATTTATCCATTTCTTCTAGGTTGTTCAATTTGTTGGCAAAAAAATTTTCATAGTAATTTCTTATAATCCTTTAGATATCTGTGATGTCAGTTTTAAATTCTCTCATTTCTAATGTTATTTACATGAGTTCTCTTTTTTTTCTTGATGAGTCTGGCTAAAGGTTTATCAGTTTTGCTTGTCTTATCAAAGAACAGCTCTTAGTTTCATTGACCTTTTCTATTGTCTTTTGGTCTCTATTTCATTTATTTTTACCTGATCTTTATTATTTCCTTCCTTGTGCTAATATTGTGCTTTGTTCTTTTTATAGTCTTTTTTAGATGTAAGGGTAGATTGTTTGAGACATTTTTTTGTCTCTTTTTTTCTTAAACATTTATTCATTTTTGAGAGACAGAGCACAAGCCGGGGAGGGGCAGAGAGAAAGGGAGACACAGAATCCAAAGCCGGCTCCGAGCTGTCAGCACAGAGCCCAATGTGGGACTTGAACTCACAAACCACAAGATCATGACCTGAGCCAAAGTCGGACACTCAACTGACTCAGCCACTCAGACGCCCAAGACGTTTTTGTTTGCTTGTTTTTGTTTGTTTCTTGAGGTAGGCCTATATTGCTATAAACTTCCCTCTTAGAACTATTTTTGTTGCATCCAAAAAAAAACTATTGTGTCTCCATTTTCATTTGTCTCCAGAGAATTTTATTTCCTCTTTGATTTCTTTGTCGCTTTCCTGGAATTAGGCTCCACTGATTTTCAAAGTTCCCAGGGTTAAGCCTTGCTGATTTTTAAAGCCAAATATTATGGGTATTCATCTTCCTGGTGCAGGTCCCCAGGACCATGGGTGCCCATGGGGCTTGATCCCCTTACTCCTTAGAGAGTATGACAGCCCCTCTGCATCTGTGATACCTCTCTCACATGCCAGGGGTTTGTTTCCTGACTCAGTCTTTGCCCCTCCTGTCCTTCTTCGTGTGGCTTTTTCTTTCTGTCCGTGGGTGTGGAAGAGCCACTGTACTAGCTTCAGGCTGTTCTCAGATTGCCTTGCATTATATGTAGAGGGTACCTGGGTGTATTCACTGCGCCTGTGGGAGGAGGTGAGCTCAGAATCCTTCTCCTCCACCATCTTCCCCATGGTCCCAAGGCAACTGTGTTAAAGTGTGTCTAGTAGATCTGACCTTGGGTCTTTCTTAGGGAAATATCTGGTGAATTTTTCATTTCAGTTACTGTAATTTCAGCTCCAGAATTTCCTTTTGGTTATTTGTTGGCTTTTCTTTCTCATTATCTGTAGTTCACACGTTGTCTTCTTTGTCCCTCTCCAGGTCCTTGATATCTCAAAACAGTGGCTTTAAAGTCTGTCTAGTAGATCTGACATTGGACGGACTCTGTTGAATTATCTTTTTCCTTTCAATGGGCCAAAGTCTCCTGTTTCTTCATGTGCCCTGTGATTTGCTGAGCGCTGGGCATTACTCACGATGCGCTTCCTCTGGAAATCACACCCTCCCCTTCCCCAGGGGCTGCTGTTTTGTCGTTGTTCTTTCCCTTGTTGCGGGCTCTGTGCCGGCTGTCAGCCTCAGGTGTGGACGTAGTGTCTTCTCTGAGCCTTCCCTTGAGCGCGCCCGGTCACTTCCCGATTTCCCGTGTAGGCAGCCGTTTTTCAGTGTCCTGGTCTTTAATGTGTGGCTCCCAAAAGGGGGAAAGTGAAAAACAGAAGGGGGATGAGAGGCACTCGCCCGTCCCTCCCTCCAAGTCGCTGGAGCTGGAGCTGGAGGGGCGACGGCAGCGGCCGCCAGCTCTGTGTCTGCACCTGTGTGCTCAGAGCACCGCGTCCTGCCGTCTGGAGGGACAGGGTCCTTTGCGTCCCCCCGGCTTCTGCAGGCTGCCTGCCACGTGGCTGGGGTGCGGGACGGGTAGGTGCCTCCGCGCTGAGAGCTGGAATCGACCAAAACTGGCTCCTTCCCCCGGACCCGCTGCAGGCCTTCGGCCTGGCCCACGGCTCCGAGGCAGCTCCGTCACACGGGTTCTGCCCCCGCTGTGTCGTCTGGGGGGGGAGGTTCCCGGGGCCCCTGCTTAGCTGTCTTCCCAGAATCCAATCAGGCACTTTTAAACCTTCCATCTATTGCTAATTCTCTTTATCGTAGTTTCATTCCTGCCTCGTCACCTTGCGGTCATTTTGTCGGTTGTGTGGGGGTGGTTTTGGAGGGTTCCAGAGCTAACTGTAGGGAGTCCACTGGACTTGAACTGTGTGGCCAACACAGTTGGGTCAACTGATGCCAGATCCTGTGGGCTCAGGGAAACAGCTGTGCACGTTACACCAGCAGATCATCCTAGAGGTTGAGTCTTTCCAAAAAAGCGAAGTCCTGCGCGGACGGGCGAGACTTGTAGGGAATTAGCCTTTGCGGGGTCCCGGGGCACGTCCGAGGAGCGGCCGGCAGAGGGTCGGGCCCGGGGCAGCCGCGTCCTGACCGCCCCCCCCCCCCCCACTGCCGTTTCAGAGGAGGCCGAGCACTGCAGCTTCGGGGCGGGCTCCCTGTCCCGCCGCAGGAGGGCGCTGGCGCTGCGCGAGGACGGGCCCCGCCGGCGCGCGCACCTGCACATCGGCCTGCCGCGCGACTTCCGCCCGGTGTCCTCCATCATCGACGTGGACATCCTGCCCGAGACGCACCGCCGCGTGAGGCTCTACAGGCACGGCTGCCAGAAGCCGCTGGGCTTCTACATCCGCGACGGCACGAGCGTGCGCGTGGCCCCGCAGGGCCTGGAGAAGGTGCCCGGCATCTTCATCTCGCGCATGGTGCCCGGCGGCCTGGCCGAGAGCACGGGGCTGCTGGCCGTGGACGACGAGGTCCTGGAGGTGAACGGCATCGAGGTGGCCGGGAAGACGCTGGACCAGGTCACGGACATGATGATCGCCAACAGCCACAACCTCATCGTCACGGTCAAGCCGGCCAACCAGAGGAACAACGTGGTGCGCGGCGGCCGCGCGCCCGGCAGCTCGGGCCGCTCGTGGGACAGCGCGCCCGGCCGCCACAGCCTGCCCGCCGCGCCCGCGCCCGCGCCGCTGCCGCCCGACGACGCGGACAGCGACGACGAGCCCGACGTGGTGCTGGAGGGCGTCCTGGAGCCGCGGCCCGCGCCCGGCGGCCAGGCGCGCGTCAACGGCGCGGGCGCGGCGCACCGGCTGCTCAGCTCGCTGCGCGCCGACCCGCGCCAGGGCCTGGCGCTGCCGCTGCCCGCGGGCGCCGTGGAGGAGCACGGCCCGGCCGTGACGCTGTAGCCGCCGCGCGCCGCCCCCACGGCGACCCGGCCTCTGGGCGGGACGCCCCGATACGCCTGTGTTTCTAGAAGGTCTCCAGGGCCGCGAAGCCGCACCCTCGCGCAGCCGGGGCGCAGCCGGCGCCGGGCCCAGCGCTTTCGTGAAGGAAGTGGCAGGAGGGGTCCGGCCAGGCGCAGCAAATACTGCGTTTTTAAATCCCTTTCCTAAGTGAAGCTTTACACTCACTTTCTGAAAGTAGATCCGTGTTTCCCACGTGACCCACGCGGAAGCGACCTGCGCCGCTGCTGCTCGTGCGGCCGTGCGGGGGCCGGGGCGGCCTGTTCCTGCAGACTGAGCCTCAGGTAGCCGAGCACGTGCCGACTCCCAAGCAGCCCCGGAAAAGCTCGCCCGGGGCCGGGCACCTGCGGGGCCTCCGGGGCCGAACTTGCTGTGCAGATTGGAAGGTGACGCTCAGCATTACTTTCGTGACCCAAAGCCCCCATTTACTCGGAGATAAAAACCAGTCTTCCTGTGGATCGACTGAATCTGAGGGCAATTTTCGACATACCTTCCGAGGAAATGATGGCGAAGCCTACCACACACACCACGGGCGGGCCTCTGAAAGCTCAGAGTCCTTTGGATGTCTGGTTTCTGTTGTCTTTGTTTTAAATTAAGTCACGTGGAACTTACTGATTTTTAACACAGAGTAAATGCATTATCACTCCCCTTTGATCTTCCAGCAATATTTATATATTTAGTAATTTTATAGGTTTATTCATGTTTGACCCGATTTTATATGAAGTGTATTTTGTTTGAATCCAATGTGGAGGATAAAATGTTATACTTTGAGAACTAAACTTTGACCAAATAAAGCTTTCATATAAATACAAGTAAAAATATTTTTTTAGGATGCCTTCCCTGGGGGGAGTAGACGGCTGCTTCTCCTGTGGTCCAGCACCGCCTACTGGTCAGCCACAAAACTGTCCTGACTTCATGGATGTCAGGCTGCTAACAGATGGAAAACAGTATCTCAGCATCTTCATTTTTCTTGACTTCAGTGTAAAAGCAAATAATTTTTCCCTTGGAAACTATTTATTAGGCAGAAATAGCTTTTACTGAGCAGTTGTGATTTCCTGCAGCTCTGCTGGATTTTAGTTGTATGCCAGGGTCACTGTTCCTCGTGTTCCTAAGCACAGGGAAGACCAAAGATGCTTTCCCTTTGAGGCAGAGGGTGAGAATGCAAATACACCCAAATCCACGGGCTCCTGAGCTGTATGAGCGTCTTTTCTGGCATCCAAGCAGTCAGAAGTGGTTTTTTTTTTTTTTTTTTAACTACAATAAGTATTGTAGAACCAAAACTCTAATGCTAGTTACTATCACAAATGAAATATTCTTCTATTATTACAATGAGTTGTTGCTGGGTTTGTAATATCTTGTTGAGTAACTGGATCTGTTACCAAGAAGGGAAGTTATACTTCTTACCATGTTTTAAATTAAGCAAATGTGAATAATTTTTTAGGGAAAGAAGAAAAAAAAGCCTACCACTCCAAGATGTGTATGCTGTTGTTTGTAATGGTAGGAGTTCTGAATTTCTTGGAACAGCTGCTTGCATGTATTTTTGTACCCATATCTTTACTTCTGCCATTTTCTTTAAAAAAAACAAAAAACAAAAAAAAAATCTATGTTGTATTACACATTAAAGTTTTGTTGGTTTTATATATCGAAGAATAAAAACTCTTTCTTTACATTTAATGATACTTTTCACTGGTGTTCTAAATACTGGAGAAATTAGCAATTAATGATGAGCAGAGAGAAGCCTGCGCTCGGAATGGAACGCCTCCAGTATTTACCCGCTGCCTGTCACGTGCCTTATTTTTCACTTAATCTGCAAACGTGCTCCATGAGGCAAGGAGGAGCCTTGTCCCTTTTACAGATGACAAAATGGGCTGAAGCTCAAGCAGGCAGCAAGTCATTCCAGATAACCAGTTATAGTTGTATTTGATGGGAGATAGATGTGTTTTAGGTCTAGAAACTTCTTTTTAAGTCCTTTTGAAAAAGATTTTCCAAATGCTTACCATACACCTTTTCTTAAATATACCCAGGTTTGCAAAATTGCCATTAACGCTTCATCATTCTGACATTACTAAACGTAGCGCATAGCATCATGATCTGCTCATTCAGGTATTGCAAGTGTTAGGGTGATAGCAGTGAGCACCAAGAATTCCTGGAAGAAATGTGCTTTTTACAAGCATTCATCAGCTTAACTCTTTCAATGACATGGAGCTGTGGCAACCCTGTCCCAGTTCAGAGCTGGGGAAACTCAAAAGCTGGATGGTCATGGAGCTGGAGATGCAGGGCTCAATCCCGTGCTGGGCACACACACCCGGCTTACATCTGGGGAGGGCACGCCTCCCTGACCCAGTCATCCACAGTGCCAAGCCAGGGCATGTGTGCTGTTCAGAGAGGCTGATGAGACTGTCCATGAATCCGCAGTTATGTAGCATTTTGCAGTATTACACAAAGTGATCGCACAGGGGGAATGGGTGTCACGGCAAGTTGAAAAATGCGGATAGTTAAAAAATCCAGGGGCGCCTGGGTGGCTCAGTCAGTTAAACGTCCAACTTCAGCTCATGTCATGATCTTACACTTTGTGAGTTTGAGCCCCACGTCGGGCTCTGTGCTGACAGATCAGTGCCTGGAGCCTGCTTCGGATTCTGTGTCTCCTTCTGTCTCTGCTCCTCCCCCGCTTGTGCTCACACTCGCTCGCTTGCTCTCTCTCTCTCCCCACCCCCCAAATAAGCAAACATTAAAAAAATTTTTTTAATCCAGTTTAGGTAAAATATGAGGTAAGTCTGCCAGCAGAAGGCCATGAAGTTATTGTCACGTCTCCATCAAATGTTTTGTGTTTTTTTTTTTTAGAAGTTGTGATATATCTCTCAGGTCCTTGTTCCCAAGATGATCAAGAAAAGGAGTAACAGTCGTGGCAGAAAAGGGCCACGGCTGCATGTAGCCTATCTGCTGCTCCAGCTGTACCCATTGCATGTCCCGGACAAGGCCATTAAGAAGTTCATTACTCAAGGGCACCTGGGTGACTCAGTCATTAGGCACCCGACTCTTGGTTTCAGCTCAGGTCGTGATCTCACAGTTTGTGAGATCGAGCCCTGCCGTGGGGCTCCACGCCGACAGTGCATGGCCTGCCTGGGATTCTGTCTCCCCCCATCTCTCTGCCCTTCCTGGCTCTTGCACATGCTCTCTCTCTCAAAATAGTTTTTTTTTTTTTTAAGTTCATTATTTGGAACACAGAAGAGGTCGCCACCATCAGGGACATTTTGGAAGTGAGTCTCTTCGACGCCTGTGTGTTCCTGAGCTGCATGTGAAACTACATTACAGGGTCAGCCCGCCATTTACGGCAAGGGACCCGGGAGCCACTCCCCTGAGGCACCAAGGTCGGAACTCCCCCACCCCTATTCAGGCCCTCAGGCGCTACGCTACGACTTCCACCAAAGCCTGTGTAAGGAGCTAAGTCCTTAAGGCCTGAAGAAAAACTGTCTCTGGAAAAAAGTAAAATGGAGATTGTCCTTTAAAAATATATAAATGGACCAACAAACGAGCGAACAAAAGCTCTGATGCAAGTATGAGCCCTGGTGGTCTACACGTGAAGAGAGAGAGCTGCCAGCACGGGCGGCACCAGGCTGTTCTGTTGGAGAAAACGTATTCACAGCAGGAATTGGTGCGCTGAGGTATTCGTCGCAACACTAAAAATCAGTCACAGTGCTCTAACAGTTCACCTGAAAATGACATAATAAGGCTGAACTAGCAGCCAGTTCTTCGATACACAAAAATATTTAATATGAAGCCCTAAACACTACACCTGAAACTAATATTACACTATATGGTAACTAACTGGAATTTAAATAAAAACTTGAAAAAAAGATTTAATATGTATTGTTTCTATTGAAAATATGAACCTACTTAGCTGATTTCCAGCTTGTACGTGGATAAGGTACGTTGACACAGGCTGGAGGGCTCTCCCACGTCTCAAGCCCCGACTGCAGTTCTGTGTCAGAATCGGCCAGAGTTGACTGCCCCCACACCAGAGACTTGAATTCAGGAGATCTGTGGGTAGGGCTTGAAATTTTTCATTTCTGGCAAGTTCCTCGGTGATGTGGAACCTGCCAGTCCAGGAATCACGCCTTGGGAACCATTAGCTAATACTCCAAAACCTGGTTGCCTAGCGAGTGCTAGGATTTGCCTCAGAGTAAATGACCTTAATGACCAGAGCCCATCCAACAGGCATCAGGACTCTCCTGCAGCATGTTATATGCTGGCCTACATGTAGCATAGCCCTGACGGAACACCAGGTAGCCTGCACACGTACGTCCTGACGTGCAGAAGCACTTCCTGTACGTCACCCGTCGCCCCCCCAACACTGATGCCACACCTGTGTACCTACTCTCCTTTCTGCCTCTAATGCCAGATTCCTTATCCCTGAAGACACCCCAAGTCAATATACAAATTCCTTCTCCCTCTTATATTTTCTCACCTTGTTTTCTTCTCCTTTATCTTCATAAAAAGAGAACTTTTGGGGTTTGAGAATTTTTTTACTACTGAACCATGTTTTCAAGGAATGGAATAAACTCGTTATATTAATACAAAAACAAACAAAATGATTCAACATTGGTCTCTCCAGCCCAGGAAACAAGTGCCATCTTCCAAATCCCCTTACCCAGAGAGCTTTAAAAGTGAACACGTTATTTCCTGACCTGAACCCTCTTGACCTCACGTGAATCTGCCGAGGGAGGGACTGTGCAGCCAGAGCTCTTCCCAGGAGAGAGACCTGTGCTTTCAAGCTACGGTTTTTTTCCTCTCTACAGATGCTTAATTTTTATTCACAGTGGTGTGCACCGCCACAAGTCCCCAGCTGGCACCGTGGCCCTACAGGGACACTTAGAACACCTCCAGGGAAGGTGGGGAACGTGCCCTAGTCCCCATGTGAGGTCCAGCCACGGAGTCACACGTGGCTGAGTTCACACCCCTGCACTGCACACACCTGGCACGGGTGTGCCGTAAAGACATTCCCCTGCACCCAGTTTCCCCGGCACCTCTTCAGGCGCTCAGGTGGGAGCCTGCGAACACCACAAGACACCTGAAGCTTTCACAGAAGTTCACGTCAGCTATCTTCATACCCCGAACCGAGGTCTCTACCCTCAGAGCCTCCTCTTGGGCCCTTGTCTTCAAGTGGCCCAGTCGGAACCACCCCCAAAGCGCTCCAGAAAGTGTGAATCACAGAAATACGCCCCCTGAGGAAAGACAGCTGTGAGAACACCTACACGGGTCAGCACAGAAACAGAGCGTAAGGCAGGGACACACAAAAGCACACACACTAAAGGACATACACCTTCCTTTCTGACTTCTTGACGTTTCCAGAAAAATGCAAGCAATCCTTTCTGAAGTCAGAAAAAAATATAAATTCTCTCGCTACAAAAAAGGAAAGTAAATGGACCAAATGAGGGTAACAGAGGTAAACCCTGGGACACCATGCGCCCAGAACACCACGAGAGGCCTCCGAAGGCTTCCGGAGACACAGCGGGGTCATGCGCTGGTTGTTTTAGCTTTTTTATTCTGATTATGAAAATTATATATGCTCATTCTGGAAATTCTGAAAACTTCCTGTGTACAAAGAATAAACCACCCCCAGCAGCCCAGCAACGGGCGCTGGCGTCTCGGCGCTCCCGCGGGACCCCGGACATGCCGGGTACACACCTCACAGGCCGCCCTGCCGGTGCATCTTTCTCAGTGACACAGCAGCAGAATTTTCCTACAGCAGTAAATTGCTCCAAAACAGTATTTTTACTTGCTGCAAAATAGAAATATACCTAAGTTGGCCATTTTCCTGATAGATACCGGGTTATTTACTATTTATATTACAAAAAGTATGGGAGCTTTATACATAAATCTTAGCTTAGGTTTCTGACTATTTCCCTAGGACAGATTGCTAGACATGAAATCACTGTATCAAAGTGATTTCAACAAAAAAAATCTCACAGAAAAGTTACAAGGACAGCAAACAGCTGAAGAGTAAGCTGCCAAAGGTGTGCCCCGGGACAACGGTTACAACGTCCTACACACGAGGACATTCTACAGAGCCCACCACAGCCACCAAAACCCAGACTGTGAGCCCCCCTCCCATGGACACACCAGATCCACAGCTACGTATGGAACAGGTTCGTCTCCTCTGAAAACCAGCTGAGCAGCTGCCTCACAGCCAGAAACAAGAGTCACATCTTGGTGGGTAGGAGATGCCAAGACTTGGTTTCACCACAAATCCACCCCCGGCACAGCAACCCACAACTGGGAGGGAATGCACAAACCCAGACCTTCTCCCTGAGGAGCAAAGGGTTCTACCCCACCTCAGACACCCCAACTTTTAAGACCTGTACCTGAGGAACATCTGGCTTTGCAAAGCAATGGGGCAGGTGACTGGGAGACCCAGAGAGCTGTAGCAGCCTAAGAAATACCTCTTAAAAGGCTTGCATAGACTCACCACCCCAGGACCAGTGCAGAAGCAGCTGTTTGAAAAGTAGCCAGACTTTATGTCAGAGATCCATCTGCTAATCTTAAAGCATCGGCCTCAGGAGCCAGGCCTGTTGGCACATTTCCTGGGGACAGCGCACCAGCAGGCGCCATTTTGAAGCTCTCCCTCTGCCACTCTCCACAGTAGCAGGTCTCCCAGAGAAGGCGTTTACACACATTGGTGCCCTGGTTTTTGCAGCTGCAGCCAAGGAACATCCCCTGAAAGTCTAGTTCTAGAGGCCAGGGGGCTTGTGTTCTTGGGTCCCACGGGACTGTAGCAGAGAGACACTTATTGGCAGAATACCGTCCTGAGGTCACCGCACAGACAGCAGACTGAAACACACGTCCATCTCTCTGAGGAAGGGGCAGACTTCAGTCTTCACACCCCTAGAGGCCCTGGAGGTGCTCTCAGGGAGTAGAGGCTAGGGGACACCAGCCTTCTGCTTTCCCTCTACCTCCTTCCCTCAGTGGGGTCTCCCGGGAATGAGCTTACACCTTTCGGGCACCCCAAGTTTTGCAGTTGCTGCCAGGGACCACTTCTGTATCACCTGGCTGTAGTGGGGCTTTGTGCTCATGGGTCCCCTAGGCCTGTAACCAATGGAGAAAGAGTTCTCAAATAGCCATCACTCCCAGAGCAGAGGAAGAGACGACAGAGCCAGGAGTTTAGTGTTTCGAAGAGGACTATAAGCTATCATCGATGCTGCAGCCAGAGGAGCAGGCTTCTAATTAAACACACATCTCAGGGTTGACTGTAAAGCCTTCCAGAGACCTTGCAAGGTGGGTTCTGTCTTCATACTCTCTCTCTGCCATGCTCCAGCACCTCTCAGAGGGGAGCTCTTGCACATGTCTGCTGCCCTAGTTCTTACATCTGGTGTCCTAACCCCAGGACACCCCCTTGAATGACTCTGGTGGCTAGGGGGCTTACATTCCTGGGTCCCATGGGACTGTAAAAGAGAGTTAGTTCTTGGTAGGCCGCCACCCCCAGGGCACAGCAGACAGCAGATTGGAAAACATCCCTAGTCTTCCTGTAAAAGAGGCCTATTTGCTTGTCCTGGAGCTTCAGCCTCATGGGCAAGCTTCAGGTTTGGCACACATCTAGAAGCTACAGAGATGCTCTCAGAGAACACAGGCCTGGGGACCTCCAGATCACCTGTTCTGTGGCCAAAAAGGCTTATGCTTGTTGTCCCTCAGGACTGTATATATTTGCATACTTTAAAATCTGCTACCTGAGTGTCTAGCTTCCAATCAGCCTGAATCTACATGCTGACTGAGACCCCACCCACTGAGACACTAACAGGCCTTGCACACACTCAACAACTGGGAGCCATTAAAATAGGCTGCATGGACGATTGCAAAGGTTTGAGAGAACCAAGAGCCAGGGTAAGTTTGAACAACAACGTTCATCTACACAAGGCCATTCCTTCAAAACTGGGAAAGATGGCTGTTTCATCTAATACATAGAAACACAAAGAGAGAAACAAGCAAAATGAGGAAACAGAGGAATATATTCCAACAAAAGAACAAGATAAAACCGCAGAAAACAACCTTAATGAAATGGAGATAAGTAGTTTACTTGACAAAGAATTCAAAGTAATGGTCACAAAGATGCTCTCCAAACTTGAGAGAAGCATGGATGAACACAGTGAGAAGTTCAGTAAAGAGACAGTAAATATATGAAAGTACCAAACAAAAGTCACTGGCTGAAGAATACAAAAACTGAACTTAAAAATACATTAGAGGAGGGGCGCCTGGGTAGCTCAGTCGGTTAAGCGTCTGACTTTGGCTCAGGTCATGATCTCACGGTTCGTGGGTTCAAGCCCCATGCCAGGCTCTGTGCTGACAGCCAACTCAGAGCCTGGAGCCTGTTTCAGATTCTGTGTCTCCCTCTCTCTCTCTGACCTTCCCCTGTGCATGCTGTCTCTCTCTCTCTCTCTCTCTCAGAAAAAACTAAAACATAAAAAACTTTTTTTAATTAAAAAAAAAAAAACATTAGAGGTGGGGTATTTTGGGGGCTCAGTTGGTTAAGTGGCCGACTCCTGATTTCAGTTTAGGTCATGACCTCACAGTTCGTGGGTTCAAGCCCCATGCCAGGCTCTGTGCTGACAGCCAACTCAGAGCCTGGAGCCTGTTTCAGATTCTGTGTCTCCCTCTCTCTCTCTGACCTTCCCCTGTGCATGCTGTCTCTCTCTCTCTCTCTCTCTCAGAAAAAACTAAAACATAAAAAACTTTTTTTAATTAAAAAAAAAAAAAACATTAGAGGTGGGGTATTTGGGTGGCTCAGTTGGTTAAGTGTCTGACTCCTGATTTCAGTTTAGGTCATGACCTCACAGTTCATGAGATCAAGCTCTGCATCAGGCTGCACACTAATAGCACCGAACTTCCTTGGGATTCTCTCTCTTTCCTTCTCTGTCTGTCTCTCCCCTGCTTGTGTTCATTTTCTCTGTCTCTCTCTCTTTCAAAATAAATAAATAAACATAAAAAATACATTAGAGTGATTCAACAGTAGACTAAATGAAGCAAAGAATCAATGAACTCAAGAACAGAACAGTGGTACTCACCCAATCAGAGCAGCAAAAAGAATGAAAAAAAGTGAAGATAGCTTAAGGGGCTTATAGGACAATATCAAATGGGGGCCCCTGGGTGGCTCAGTCAGTTAAGCGTCTGACTTCGGCTTAGGTCATGATCTCACGGTTCATACGTTGAAGCCCCATGTCAGGCTCTGTGCTGACAGCTCAGAGGCTCTGGAGCCTGTTTCAGATTCTGTGTCTGCCTCTCCCCTGCTCACCCTCTGTCTCTCTCTGTCTCACTCTCAAAGATAAATGAAGATTAAAAAAAAAATTTTTTTAAAGACAATATCAAATGGACTAACATTCACATTATAGGACCCCCAGAAGGAGACTAGAGTAAGAAGCAGAAAACTACTTGAAGAAATAGTGGCTGAAACTTTCCTAACCTGGGGAAAGAAACACATCCAGATCCAAGACAGCCTAGAGAGTTCCACATTAGATGAACCCAAAGAGACTCCCATTATAATTAAAATGCCAAAAGTTAAAGACAAAGAGAGAATCTTCAAAGCAGCAAGAGTAAAACAGCTTGTTCGGCACAAGGGAACCCCCAGAAGACTCAGCAGATGTTGCAGCAGAAACTTTGTAGGTCAAAAGGGAGTAAAACAAAACATTCAAAATGCTGAAAGAAAAAACTTCCAAGACTACTCTACCCAGCAGAGTTATCATTCATAATTGAAGGAGAGAGAGTTTTTCAGACAGCAAAAGCTAAAGGAGTTCATTACCACTAAACCAGCCTTACATGAAAGGTTAAAGGGAAGGTGCTAATTAGTAACAGAACACATGAAAGCATAAATCTCACTGGTAAATGTAAGTATATAGTATTGGTAGTTAATTACTTATAGCTGGTATGAAGATTAAAAGACAAAAGTAGTAAAATTAACTATAATGACAGTGGAGCCTGGGTGCCTCCATCTGTTAAGTGTCTGACTTCCAAGTTTGGTTCAGGTCATGATCTCACAGTTCTTGAGTTTAAGCCCTGGGTCAGGTTCTCTGCTGTCAGCACAGAGCCTGCTTCAGATCCCCTGCCCTCCCCCTTCTCTCTGTACCTCCTCCACTTGCATTCTATCTCCTAAAATAAATAAGCATTAAAAAAATAACTATAATGACAATAATTAGCTAAGGAATACACAAGATAGAAAAAAGTAAAATGTGACATCAAATAAAATGTAGGGAGTAAAAATTTACAGCTTTAGACTGTGTGCATACTTAAATTACTTTCAACTTAAAACAAACTGTTATAAATAGATTGCTATATGTAAGCCTCATAATAACCACAAAGCAAAAACCTGTAGTAGATACAAAAAACATAAAAAGAAATAAATCTAAACATTCTACTACAGAAAAGCCATCAAACCACAAAGAAAGAGAGAAAGAGAAGAGGAAACACAGGAACAACAAAACAGGCAGGAAACAACAAAAAAACAGTAGGTACACACTACAGATAATTATATTAAATGTAAATGGACTAAATTCTCCAATCAAAAGACATAGAGTAGCTACACGTAAAAAAAAAATTCACTGGACAGTTGTGTGGGCCCAAGTGCAACAGAAGTCATGTACAAGAATGTTTGTCACAGCAATTGCTAATAGTCCAAAACCAAAAGCACAAAATCCCCATCAACAGTAGAATGTACAAATAAATAATAAATATTCTTATGATGGAATATTGCAGGCGTGAAAACAAACTACAGCTATGTACTGAAACATAGATGAATGTCCAAGCATAATGTTGAACAAAAAAAAAAGCTAAACCCAGGACCCATATATATGCTGCCTACAAGAGATTCACATCAGATATAAGGACACACAGACATTGAATATGAAGGGACGAAATAATGCAAATGGAAACCAAAAGAAGGTGGGATAGCTATATCTTTATCAGAAAAAAAATAGACTTTAAAGCACATTTAATAAGAGACAAAGAAGAGCATTACATAATGATAAAAGGGTCAATCCAATAAAAAGGTATGTTTGTAAATATTTATGCACCCAATATATTGGCTCCTAAATACATATCACAAATATTAACAGACTTAAAGGGAGAAATAGACAGCAATACAATAATAGAAGTATTTAAAACCAAAATTTAATCAATGAATAGATCATTCAGTTAGAAAATCAATAAGGAAACAGCAGTCTTAGATGATACATTAGACCAGATATATACAGATATATGACAGATATGTACAGAGCATTCCACCTAAAAACAGCAAAATACACATTCTTTTCAAGTGCTCCGGAAACATTCTCCAGGATAGATCATGTGTTGGGCCACAAAACAAGTCTGAAAAATTTGAGAAGACTGAAATCATATTAAACAACTTTCCTGACCACACTGGTACAAAACTAGTAATCAATCACAAGAGGAAACTAGAAAATTTACTACTGAAAAACCAAACAGTCAATGAAGAAATCAACAACTTGAGACAAATGAAAATGGAAATACAACATACCAAAATATATGGGATGCCGCAAAGCAGTTCTAAGAGGGAAGTTCATAGCAGCACATGCCTACCTAAAAACAAACAAACAACAACAACAAAAAGAAAACTCTCAAATAAACAACCTAACTTTACACCTCAAGGAACTAGAAAAATAACAAGGCCAAGTTAGTAGAAGGAAAGAAATTATAAAGATCAGTGCAAAGATAAATGAAATATATTTAAAGGACAATAGAAAATGACAATGGATATTTGAAAAGATAAAGGGGCTTGAACCCACAAACTGTGAGATCATGACCTGAGCCGAAGTCGGACACTTAATCGACTGAGCCACCCAGGCGCCCCCTCAAACTCTTTCAAAAAACAGAAGAGGAGAGCACACTTGCAAATTCTTTTCACAAGGCCACCATTACCTTGATACCAAAACCAGACAAGGAACCAAAAGAAAATTACAGGCCAATATCACTGATGAACATAGATGCAAAAATATTCATCAAAATATTAGCAAACTGAATTCAACAATACATTAAAAACATCATACACCATGATCAAGTGGGATTTACTCCAAGGATGTAAGGGGAGTTTAGCATCTTCGAATCAATCAACGTGATATATCACATTAACAAAATGAAGGATAAAAATCATATGATTATCTAAATAGATGCAGAAAATGTACTTGACAAAATTTAACATCCATTTTTGATTAAAAACTTAACAAAGTAGGTAAGAAGGGAATGTGATGCAATATTTTCTTAAAAAACCATACATGACAAGCCCACAACTAACATACTCACCAATGAAAAGCTAAAAGCGTTTCCTCTAAGATCAGGAAATTTTATTCAACATAGTATTGGAAGTACTCTCACCACTTTTATTCAACATAGTATTGGAAGTCCTAGCCACAGCAATAAGGCAAGAAAAATAAAAGTTATCCAACTGGAAAGAACAAAAGTAAAGCTGTCACTATTTGTAGATGACATTATATTATATATAGAAAACTCTAAAGACTCCACACACAAAAAAAACTGTTAGAAATAATAAATGCATTCAGTAAAGCTGTAGGATACAAAATCAGTGTACAGAAATCTATTGTTTCTATACACTAATAATACACTAGCAGAAAGGAAAATTAATAAAACAATCCCATTTACAATTGCAATAAAAAGAATAAAACACCTAGGAATAAACATCAAAGAAGTAAAAGATATATGGACTGAAAACTATTAGACATTGATGAAAGAAATTAAAGAAGACATAAATAAATGGAAAGATATTCCATGCTCACTGACTGGAAGAATTAATATTGTTAAAATGTCCATATTACCTACAACAATCTACAGATTCATTGAAATCTCTATCAAAATTCCAATGGCATTTTTCACAGAAATAGAACAAACAACCCTAAAATTTGTATGGAACCACTAAAGACCCCAAATAGCCAAAGCAATGTTGAGAAAGAAGAATAAAGCTGGACGAATCATGCTCCCTGATTTCAAATTAAATTACAAAGCTGTATTGGAAATAGAGTAGAAACATAGACTAATAGAACAGAATAGAGAGCCCAGAAATAAACCCACACATATATGGTCAATTAATTTATGACAAAAGAGACGAGAATGTACACTGGGAAAAGGACACTCTTCAATAAATAAGCCATGAAAACTGTACAGCCATATGCAAAAGGATGAAACTAGACTACTATCTTATTCCACACACAAAATTTAACTCCAAATGATAAGCTCTTTGACATCAGTCTTGATGACGAGTTTTAGATCTTACTCCAAAAGAAAAAGCAATAAAAACA
The DNA here is from genome assembly GCF_003009895.1 of Hyaena hyaena. NCBI lineage: Eukaryota > Metazoa > Chordata > Mammalia > Carnivora > Hyaenidae > Hyaena > Hyaena hyaena. The sequence continues at coordinate 2,095,756 of NW_024080903.1, read as the reverse complement.
AAAGTAAATAAGTGGGACTACATCAAACTAAAAAGCTTCTGCACAGCAAAAGAACTCATCAACAAAAAGGCAACTTATTGAATAGAAGAATATATTTGCAAATCATATATCTGACAAGAGATTGATAACTGAAATAGATAACAAATACACACAACTCAATGGCAGAAAGAATCTGATATTTAAACATTTTTTTAAATTAAAAAATGTGATTTAAAAATAGACATTTTTCTGTATCCCTTGGGTAAATTCATAGCAGCACTCTCAACAATAGCTAAAACATGGAAAGAGCCTAAGTGTCCATCAACAGACGAATGGATCAAGAAGATGTGGTTTATCTATACGATGGAATACTCCATGGCAATGAGAAACAATGAAATCTGGCCATGTGTAGCAACATGGATGGACATTGAGGGTGTTATGCTGAGTAAAATAAGTCAGGCAGAGAAGGACAAATACCATATGTTTGCACGTATAGGAGGATTAGGAGGAACTTGACGGAGTAACAAGGGGGAGAAGAAGGGGGGAAATGGTGGGGGAAAAGGAGAGAAGCAAACCATGAGAGACTCTTGAATGCTGACAAAAACTGAGGACTGATGGATGTGGGGGGGAGGAGGGATGGGCATGGAGGAGGGCACTTGTGGGGATGAGCACTGAGTGTTATGTGGAAACTAATTTGACAATAAACTATTAGGAAAAAAAATAGACATTTTTCCAAAGAAGACAGAGAAATGGCCAAGAGGTACATGCAAAGATGCTCATCATCAGGAAAATGCAAATCAAAACTGTAATATCAATTCGCACCTATTAGAATGACTATTATCAAAAAGAAAATAGGGGGAGGCAAGATGCCAGAAAAGTAGGGAGTTCCGTACTTCCCGCCTGCATCTTTCAAACAAAAAAGGGCTGAAGCCAAAGGATGCTGAGCCACAAGAGTCCGGGAGAAAAAAAAAAAAAAAGACAGAGTCCACTAAGAAGACAGCCTCATAGGGCTACCTTAAGAAACAAGACGAAGTACACATGGTGGAGAGTCCCAAATATCACTGCGAGTAGAGAAATAAAATAACCAAAGGCACAAGAGAGACCAAGGGACACCATTAAAAGAACACTCCCTGAATGGACAGGCCCTGGACAGTCAATGAGCCTCCTTTAATATAGCAGTACTCATAGGTGCAGAGAGCATAACAAGCTTTTAAAACTGACAAGAGACAGAAAGCTAGCCAAAATGATGAAATGGAAGCACTCTCCTCTAAAGAAATTCCAGGAAGAAGCGACAGCTAAAGAATTGGTCAAAACAGATATAAGCAACATAACTGACCAAGAATTTAGAATAGTCATAAAGTTAATCGCTGGGCTTAAAAAAGGCATGGAAGACATCAGAGAAGCTATTGCTACAAAGACTATGGACCTTAAAAATAGTTGTGATGAATTAAAAAATGCTATAAATGAGCAAACTAAAATGGAGGCGGCCACTGCATGGATTGAAGAGGTCGAGAGGAAAATAGGTGAATTAGAAGACACAATTCTAGAAAAAGAAGAAGCCAAGAAAAAAAGAAAGATAAATTAACCCAGGAGCATGAAAGGAGAATTCAAAAACTGAGTGATACAATCAAATGGAACAATAACTGTATCATAGGAATTCCTGAAGAAGAAAAAAGACAGAAAGGGGCTGAAGGGGTACTTGAACAAACTATAGTCAAGAACTTCAAGAATGTGAGTCAGAGCAGAGACACCTGCCAGGTGAACAGAAAGATTCTCATGGCTCTCATCCCTCCCTCGCTGACACCGTCCACCCTTCAGGGACCCCTGGACCTGCTGGAGCCGGTCTCCGGCGGTTCTCCTCCTGCAGATACTCCTGATCGACTGAGGTCTGAAAGAAGAAAATCCTTCCATTGTCAGAAGGTCAATAGTAGCCTAGTGTTAATGTCACGGTGCCGACATAAATCATCCCACTTCATCTCATCAAGGCTACCTTAAGAAACAAGCCAAAGTACACATGATGGAGAGTCCCAAATACCACTATGAGTAGGGAAATAAAATAACCAAAGTCTCAACAAGAGAAAACAAAAGACACCATTCAAAGACCACTTCCTGAACGGACAGGCCCTGGACAGGCAAAGAGACCGCTTTAATACAGCAGCATCCACAGGGGCAGAGTGCATAACAAGCTTTTAAAATTAACAAGAGATAGGGGCGCCTGGGTGGCTCAGTCCGGTAAACATCCAACTTCGGCTCAGGTCATGATCTCACAGTTCATGGGTTCGAGTCCCGTGTCAGGCTCTGTGCTGACAGAGAGCTCAGAGCCTGGAGCTTGTTTCAGATTCTGTGTTTCCCTCTCTCTCTGACACTCCCCTGCTCACGCTGTCTCTCTCTCTCTGAGAAATGTTTTTAAAAGATTTTTTAAAAAAATAAAATTAACAAGAGAAGAAAGCTAAACAAAATGACGAAATGGAAGAATCTCCTCCAAAGAAATTCCAGGAAGAATTGATAGCTAAAGAACTGCTCAAAACAGATATAAGCAACATAACTGAACAAGAATTTAGAACAATAGTCATAAAATTAATGACTAGGCTTGAAAAAGGCATGGAAGTTATCAGAGAAACTATTACTACAAAGACTATGGAGCTTAAAAATAGTTGTGATGAATTAAAAAATGTTACAAATGAGATACATAATAAAATGAAAGCGTCCAATGCACGTATTGAAGAGGCAGAAAGGAGGATAAGTGACTTAGAAGACACAATTATAGAAAACGAAGAAGCTGAGAAAAAGAGAGGTAAAGTGATCCAGGAACACAAAAGGGGAGTTTGAGAGCTCAGCAATTCAACCAAACGGAACAATATCCACATCATAGGAATTCCAGAAGAGGAAGAAAGAGGAAAAGGTGCTGAGGAGTCCTGGAACAAATTATAGCAGAGAACTTTCCCAACCTGGGGAGGGAAGTAGACATTGAAATTAAAGAGCCACAGAGAACTCCCCTCAGATGTAACTTGAATCGATCTTCTGCATGACATATCATAGTGAAACTGGCAAAATATAAGGACAAAGAGAGAATTTTGAAAGGAACTAGGGAGAAAAGGGCCCTAACATACAAAGGGAAACCTATCAGAGTGGTGACAGACCTATCTACTGAAACTTGGCAGGCCAGAAAGGAATGACAGGAGATTTTCGATGTGATGAACAGAGAAAATATGCAGCCAAGAATCCTCTATCCAGCAAGACTGAAGGAGAGATAAAAGTCTTTCCAAGTAACCAAAAATTGAAAGAATTCATCACCACTAAACCAGCTCTACAAGAAATCCTGAGGGGACTCTCTGAGGGAAGTGTTGCAAGAAACACAAGATACCAGAGACACCACCACAAGCATGAATCCCACAAAGGACGCAATGACTCTAAACCCAGATATCTCAATAATAACACTGAATGTAAATGGGATGAGTGCACCAATCAAAAGACACAGGGTAGCAGAATGGATAAAAAAAAAGCAAAAACCATCTATTTGCTGTCTACAAGAAACGCATTTTAGACTGAAAGATACCTTCAGATTAAAAGTAAGGGGATGGAGAAATATATATCATGCTACAGGAAGTCAAAAGAAAGCTGGAGTAGCTATACTTATATCAGACAAAATGGACTTTAAAGACAATAACTAGGGATGAAGAAGGGCGTTATATAATAATTACAGGGTCTATCCATCAGGAAGAACTAACAATTATAAATGTCTACGCACCAAATGTGGGAGCACCTAAATATTTAAAACAATTAATCACAAACAGAAACAATCTTATAGATAAGAAATGTGGTAATAGCAGGGGACTTTAATACTCCGCTTACAGCAATGGATAGATCAACCAGACAGAAAATTACTAAAGAAATAATGGACTTGAACACATTGGATCAGATGGATCTGACAGATATATTTAGAACTCTATATAATGAGGCCATGGAATTCACTTTCTTCTCAAGTGCGCATGGCACATTCCCCAAGATCACATACTGGGTCATAAAGCAGCCCTCAATACATATAACAGAATTGAGATCATACCATACACACTTTCAGATCATAATGCTTTGAAACTTGAAATCAATCACAGGAAGAAGTCTGGAAAACCTCCAAAAACATGGAGGTTAAAGAACACCCTACTAAAGAATGAATGGGCGTATTGCGCAATTAGAGAAGAAATTTAAAAATATGTGGAAACAAATGAAAATGAAAACACAATAATCCAAACTCTATTGGATGCAGTAAAGGCAGTCCTAAGAGAAAAGTACATTGCACTCCAGGCCTATTTCAAGAAATTAGAAAAAGCGCAAGTCCAAAATCTAACAGCTCACGTAAGGAACTAGAGGCAGAGCAACAAGAACACCCCAAACCCAGCAGAAGAAGAGAAATAGTAAAAATCAGGGCAGACATAAACAACATAGAGACCAAAGAAGCAATTGAACAGATCCATGAAACCAAGAGTTGGTTTTATGAAAAAATAAACAAAATTGACAAACCTCTAGCCAGGCTTCTCAAAAAGAAAAGAGAGAGCACCCAAGTAGACAAAATCACAATTGAAAAGGGACTGATTACAACCAACCCCTCAGAAATACATGCAATTATCAGGGAATACTATGAAAAATTATATTCCAACTAACTAGACAACTTAGAAGAAATGGACAAATTCCTAACACACACTCACTACAAAATTCACACGGGAAGAGGTAGAAAATCTGAACAGACCCATAACTAGTGAAGAAATTGAATCAGTTATCAAAAATCGCCCAACAAATAAGAGCCCTGGACCTGATGGCCTCCCTGGGGGATTCTACCAGACATTTAAAACAGAATAATACCCATTCATCTCAAGCTATTCCAAAATATAGATATAGAAGGAAAACTTCTGGACTCATTTTATGAAGCCAGCATCACTCTGATTCCCAAGCCAGACAGAGACCCAGCAAAAAAAGAAAACTATAGGACAATATCCTTGATGAATACGGATGCAAAAATCCTCAACAAGATACTTGCAAATCGAATCCAACAGCACATAAAAAGAATTATTCACCAAGATCAAGTGGGATTCACCCCTGCATTACAGGGCTGGTTCAATATTCGCAAATCAATCAATGTGATACATCACATCAACAAAAGAAAAGATAAAAACCATAGGATCCTGTCGATAGATGCAGAAAAAGCATTTGACAAAATACAGCATCCCTTCTTAATAAAGACCCTAGAGAAAGTCAGGATAGAAGGAACCTACTTAAACATCATAAAAGCCATCTATGAGAAGCCCTCAGCTAAAATCTACCTCAACGGGGGAAAACTGAGAGCTTTCCCCCTGAGATCAGGAACACGACAGGGATGTCCACTCTCACCACTGCTGTCTAACATAGTGCTGGAAGTCCTAGCATCAGCCATCAGACAACAAAAGGAAATAAAAGGTATCAGAATTGGCAAAGAAGAAGTCAAACTTTCACTTTTCACAGACAAGATGATACTCTACATAGAAAACCCGACAGACTCCACCAGAAGCCTACTAGAACTGATCCAAGAATTCAGCAAAGTTGCAGGGTACAAAATCAACGTACAGAAATCGGTTGCATTTTTATACATCAACAATGAAGCAACAGAAAGAGAAATCAAGAAACTGATCCCGTTCACAATTGTACAAAAAACCATAAAATACCTAGGAATAAACCTAACCAAGGATATAAGAGATCTGTATGATGAAAACTATAGAAAACTTATGAAGGAAATTGAAGAAGACACAAAGAAATGGAAACATACGATGCTCATGGATGGGAAGAATAAATATCGCTAAAATGTCATTACTACCCAAAGCAATCTACACATCACATTCAATGCAATCCCAATCCAAATTGTACCAGCATTCTTCTCAAAACTAGAACTATCCTAAAATTTGTATGGAACCACAAAAGACCCCGAATAGCCAAAGTAATACTGAAAAATAAAACCAAAACGAGAGGCATCACCATCCCAGACTTTAGCCTCTACTACAAAGCTGTCATCATCAAGACAGTATGGTATTGGCACAAAA
>NW_024080903.1:1913620-2088326 GCF_003009895.1 Hyaena hyaena | reverse complement strand
AAAAAAAAAAAAAAAAGAGTGGAGACCCCTGGGTGGCTCAGTCGGCTAAGTGTCCAACTTCAGCTCTGGTCATTATGTCACAGTTCATGGGTTCGAGCCCTATGTCGGGCTCTGTGCTGACAGCTAGCTCAGAGCCTGGAGCCTGTCTTCTGATTCTGTATCTCCCTCTCTCTGACCATCCCCTGCTCACACTGTCTCTACCTCTCTCTCAAAAATAAACAAAACATTAAAAATTTTAAAAAAAGAAAAAGAAAAAAAAGAACTTCCTTAATCTGGGGAAGGAAACAGACAATGAAATCCAAGAGGCACAGAGAACTCCCCTCTGATGTAACTCAAATTGATCTTCTGCACAACATATTATAGTGAAACTGGCAAAATATAAGGACAAAGAGAGAATTCTGAAAGCAGCTAGGGATAAAAGGGCCCTAACAAAGGGAGACATATCAGGGTGGATGCAGACCTATCTACTGCAACTTGGCAAGCCAGAAAGGAATGGCAGGAGATTTTCAATGTGATGAACAGAAAAAATATGCAGCCCAGAATTCTTTATCCAGCAAGGCTGTCATTCAGAATAGAAGGAGAGATAAAGGTTTTTCCAAACAAACAAAAATTGAAGGAATTCACACCACTAAACCAGCACTACAAGAAATCTAAGGGGGATTCTATGAGGAAAATGTTGCAAGGAACACAAAATACCAGAGACACCAGTACAAGCATGAATCCTACAGAGAACACAATGACTCTAAACCCATATTTTTCTATATAAAACTGAATGTAAATGGGCTAAATGCTCCAATCAAAAGACATAGGGAATCAAAATAGATAAAAAACCAAAATACATCGATTTGCTGTCTACAAGAGACTCGTTTTAGACCTCAGGACACCTTCAGATTGAAAGTAAGGGGATAGAGAAAGATCTATCATGCAACTGGAAGTCAAAAGAAAGCCGGAAGTCAAAAGTAGCCAGACTTATATCGGACAAACTGGACTTTAAAGTAAAGGCAGTAACAAGAGATGAAGAAGGGCATTATATAATAATTACAGGGTCTATCCGTCAAGAAGAGCTAACAATTATAAACATCTATGTACCAAATTCAGGAGCACCCAAATACATAAAACAATTAATCACAGACACAATCTTATTGATAAGAGTGTGTTAATTGCAGGGGATTTCAATACTCCACTTACAGCAATGGATAGATCAACGAGACAGAAAATCACTAAAGAAACAATGGACCTGAACGACACATTGGACCAGATGGATTTGACAGATATATTTAGAACTCTACATCCTGAGGGTATGAAATTCACTTTCTTCTTGAGTGCACATGGAACATTCTCCAAGACAACCACATACTGGGTCATAAAGCAGCCCTCAATAAATATAACAGAATTGAGATCATAACATGCACACTTTCAGATTACAATGCTACGAAACTTGAAATCAATCACAGGAAGAAGTCTGGAAAACCTCCAAAAACATGGAGGTTAAAGAACACCCTACTAAAGAATGAATGGGCCAATCAGGCAATTAGAGAAAATATTTAAAAATATATGGAAACAAATGAAAACAAAAATACAACAGTCCAAACTACTTGGGATGCAGCGAAGGCAGTACTAAGAGGAAAGTATATGGCAATCCAGGCCTATTTCAAGAAACTAGAAAAAGCACAAATACAAAATCTAACAGCACACCTAAAGGAACTAGTAGGAGAGCAGCAAGAACACCCCAAACCCAGCAGAAGAAGAGATATAATAAATATCAGGGCAGAAATAAACAATATAGAAACCAAAACAAACAAACAAACAAACAAAAAACAAAAAAAACCCAAAAAACAAAAAAACAAAACAAAAAAAAACCTGTTGAACAGATCAATGAAAGCAAGAGTTGGTTTTCTGAAAAAATAAATAAAATTGATAAACCTCTAGCCAGGCTTCTCAAAAAGAAAAGAGAGAGCACCCTAATAGACAAAATCACGAATGAAAATGGATCTATTACAACCAATCCCTCAGAAATACAAGCAATTATCAGGGAATACTATGAAAAATTATATGCCAACAAACCAGACAACCTAGAAGAAATGGACAAATTCCTAAAAACACACCCACTACCAAAATTCAAAAGGAAAGAGATAGAAAACCTGAACAGATCCATAACAAGTGAGGAAATCGAATCAGTTATCAAAAATCTCCCAACAGATAAGATCCCTGGACCTGATGGCCTCCCTGGGGGATTCTACCAGACATTTAAAACAGAATTAATACCCATTCTTCTCAAGCTATTCCAAAATATAGAAATAGAAGGAAAACTTCCGGACTCATTCTACGAAGCCAGCATAACTTTGATTCCCAAACCAGACAGAGACCCAGCAAAAGAAAACAAACAAAACTATAGGCCAATATTCTTGATGGATACAGATGCAAAAATACTCAACAAGATACTAGCAAATCTAATTCACAGCATATAAAAAGAATTATCCACCATGATCAAGTGGGATTCATTCCTGGGTTACAAGGCTGGTTCAATATTCACAAATCAATCAATGTGATACATCACATCAACAAAAGAAAAGATAAAAACCATATGATCCTATTGATAGATGCAGAAAAAGCATTTGACAAAATACAGCATCTCTTCTTAATAAAAACGTTCGAGAAAGTCGGGATAGAAGGAACTTACTTAAACATCATAAAAACCATTTATGAGAAGCCCACAGCTAATATCATCCTCAATAGGGAAAAACTGAGACCTTTCCCCCTGAGATCAGGAACATGACAGGGATGTCCACTCTCACCACTGTTGTTTAACATAGTGCTGGAAGTCCTAGCATCAGCCATCAGACAACAAAAGGAAATAAAAGGCATCAGAACTGGCAAAGGTGAAGTCAAACTTTCACTTTTCGCAGACGACATGATACTCTACATAGAAAACCCGACAGACTCCACCAGAAGCCTACTAGAACTGATCCAAGAATTCAGCAAAGTTGCAGGGTACAAAATCAATGTACAGAAATCGGTTGCATTTTTATACATCAACAATGAAGCAACAGAAAGAGAAATCAAGAAACTGATCCCGTTCACAATTGCACAAAAAACCATAAAATACCTAGGAATAAACCTAACCAAGGATATAAGAGATCTGTATGATGAAAACTATAGAAAACTTATGAAGGAAATTGAAGAAGACACAAAGAAATGGAAACATACGATGCTCATGGATGGGAAGAGCATCCAAATTGCACCAGCATTCTTCTCAAAACTAGAACAAACCACCCTAAAATTGTATTGGACCACAAAAGACCCTGAATAGCCAAAGTAATATTGAAGAAGAAAACCAAAACAGGAGACATCACCATCCCAGACTTTAGCCTCTACTACAAAGCTGTCATCATCAAGACAGTATGATCTTGGCACAAAAACAGATATATAGACCAATGGAATAGAATAGAGAACCCAGAATTAGACCCACAAATGTATGGCCAACTAATATTTGACAAAGCGGGGAAGAGAATCCAATGGGAAAAAAGAGCCTTGGGGTGCCTGGGTGGCTCAGTCAGTTAAGTGTCTGACTTCGGCTCAGGTCATGATCTCACAGTTCGTGGGTTCGAACCCCGTGTCGGGCTCTGTGCTGACAGCTCAGAGCCCGGAGCCTGTTTCAGATTCTGTATCTCCCTCTCTCTCTGACCTTCCCCTGCTCATGCTCTCTCTCTCTCTCTCTCTCAGAAATAGATAAAACATTAAAAAAAGAAAAAGAAAAATAGACAGCCTCTGTAACAGATGGTGCTGGGAGAACCGGACAGCAACATACAGAAGAATGAAACTAGATCATTTTCTCACACCATACACAAAAATAAACACTTAATGGATAAAGGACCTGAAGGTGAGACAGGAAACCATCAAAATCCTAGAGGAGAAAGCAGGAAATAACCTCCTTGACCTCCACCGCAGCAATTTCTTACTCGACACATCCCCAAAAGCAAAAGAATTAAGAGCAAAAATGAACTATTGGGACCTCATCAAGATTAAAAGCTTCTGTATGGCAAAGGAAACAATCCATAAAACTAATAGGCAACCGACGGAATGGGAAAAGATAGTTGCAAATAACATGTTGTATAAAGGACTAGTATCCAATGTCAATAAGGAACTCATCAACCTCCACACCTGAAAATCAAATAATCCAGTGAATAAATCGGCAGAAGACATGAACAGACACTTCTCGAAAGAGGACATCCAGATGGCCAGCAGACACATGAAACGATGCTCAGCGTCACTCATCATCAGAGAAACACACATCAAAACCACACTGAGACACCACCTCACGCCGGTCAGAGTGGCTAAAATGAGCAAATCAGGAGACTCTAGATGCTGGCTAGGATGTGGAGAAACAGGCACCGTCCTACACTGTTGGTGGGAATGTAAACTGGTGCAGCCCCTCTGGAAAACAGTATGGAGGTTCCTCAAAAAATTAACACTAGAACTCCCCTATGAACCAGCAATAGTGCTGCTAGGAATTTACCCAAGGGACACAGGAGTGCTGATACATAGGGTCACATGTACCCCAATGTTCATAGCAGCACTCTCAACAGTAGCCAAACCATGGAAAGAGCCTAAGTGTCCATCAACGGACGAATGGATCAAGAAGATGTGGTTTATCTATACGATGGAAAACTACATGGCAATGAGAAAGAATGAACTCTGGCCATGTGTAGCAACGTGGATGGAACTAGAGGGTGTTATGCTGAGCGAAATAAGTCAGGCAGAGAAGGACAGATGCCATATGTTTGCACGTATAGGAGGATTAGGAGGAACTTAACGGAGGACCATGGGGGAGAAGAAGGGGGAAAATAGTTGGGGAGAGGGAGGGAGGCAAACCATGAGAGACTCTTGAATGCTGAGAACAAACTGAGGGCTATGGGAGTGTGGGGGACAGGGGAAGGGGGGTGATGGATATGGAGGAGGGCACTTTTGGGATGAGCACTGGGTGTTATATGTAAACCAACTTGACAATAAACTATTTAAGGAAAAAAACTTGCACCAGCATTCTTCTCAAAGCTAAAACAAACAATCCTAAAATTTGTATGGAACCACAAAAGACCCCAGATAGCCAAATATTGAAGAACACCAAAACGGGAGATATCACAATCCCAGACTTTAGCATCTACTACAAAACTGTCATCATCAAGACAGTATGGTATTAGCACAAAAACAGACACAGAGACCAATGGAATAGAATAGAGAACCCAGAACTGGATTCACAATGTATGTCCAATTAATCTTTGACAAAGCAGAAAAGAGTATCAAGAGGAAAAGACAGCCTCTTTAACAGATGGTGCTGGGAGAACTGGACAGCAACGTGCAAAAGAATTAAAGTAGACCAGTTTCTTGCACCGTACACAAAAATAAACTCAAAATGGATGAAGGAGCTGAATATGAGACAGGAAACTGTCAAAACCCTAGAGAAGAAGGCAGGAAACAACCTCCTTGACCTCAACTGCAGCGATTTCTTATTTGACACATCCCCAAAGGCAAGGGAATCAAGAGCAAAAATAAACTATTGGGACCTCATCAAGATAAAAAGCTACTGCACAGCAAAGGAAACAATCCATAAAACTAACAGGCAACTGACGGAATGGAAAACGATAGTTGCAAATGACATATTAGATAAAGGGCTAGTATCCAAAATCTATAAGGAACTCCCCAAACTCCACACCTGAAAAACAAATAATCCAGTGAACAAATCGGCAGAAGACATGAACAGACTCTTCTCCAAAGAGGACATCCAGATGGCCAACAGACACATGAAACGATGCTCAGCGTCACTCATCTTCAGGGAAATACAAATCAAAACCACACTGAGATGCCACCTCACACCGGTCAGAGTGGCTAAAATGAACAAATCAGAGGACTCTGGATGCTGGCGAGGATGTGGAGAAATGGGCACCCTCCTACACTGTTGGTGGGAATGTAAACTGGTGCAGCCCCTCTGGAAAACCGTGTGGAGGTTCCTCAGGAAAGTAACACTAGAACTCCCCTAGGACCCAGCAATAGCACTGCTAGGAATTTACCCAAGGGATACAGAAATGCTGAGGCATAGGAGCACATGGACCCCAATGTTCATAGCAGCACTCTCAACAATAGCCAAAACATGGAAAGAGCCTAAATGTTCATCAGCTGATGAAGAGATCAAGAAGATGTTGTTTATCTATACAACGGAATACTACATGACAATGAGAAAGAATGAAATCTGGCCATTTGTGGCATGTGGATGGAACTCAAGGGTGTTATGCTAAGTGAAATAAGTCAGGTAGAGAAAGACAGATACCATATGTTTTCACTCATAAGTGGAACAGGAGAAACCTAACAGGACCATGGAGGAGGGGAAGGGGAAAAAAATAGTTGGGGAGAGGGAGGCAAAACATGATAGACTCTTGAATACTGAGAACCAACTGAGGGCTGATGGGGGAGGGGTAGAGGGGAAGGCATGGAGGAGGGCACTTGTGGGGATGAGCACTGGGTGTTATATGGAAACCAGCTTGACAATAAAGTATAAAAGAAAAAAAGTAAACAAGTGTTGGTGAAGATGTGGGAAAAAAGGAACCCTTTGCACTGTTGGAGGGAAAGTAAATTGGTTTAGCCACCATGGAAAACAGTATCGAGGGTCCTTAAAAACACTAAAAATATAACTGCCATATGACCCAGCAATTCTACTTAGGGTATTTATCAAGGAAAATGAAAACACTAATTCAAAAAGATATGTGCATTCCCATGTTCATTGCAGCATTATTTTCAATAGCCAAGATATGGAAACAACTTCAGTGTCCATTGATGAATAAATGCATAAAGAAAATGTGGTATACCCTGTCAAAATACTAACAGCATTTTTTCACAGAACTAGAACAAATAATCCTAAAATTTGTGTGGAACCACAAAGACCCTGAGTAGCCAAACAATCTTGAAAAAGAATAAAACCAGAAGTATCACAATCCCAGATATCAAGACATACTACAAAGCTATAGTAATCAGAACAGTATGGTACTGGCACAAAAATAAACACATAGATCAATAGAACAGAATAGAAAGCCCAGAAATAAACCCACATTTATACAGTCAATTAATCTTCAACAAAGAAGAATATGTAATGGGAAATAGTCTCTTCAACAAATGGTGTTGGGAAAACCAGATGGCTACATGCAAAAGAATGAAACTGGACCACTATTTTACACCATACACAAAAATAAACTGAAAATGAACTGAAGACTTAAATGTGAGACCTGAAACCTTTAAAAAGAGAAGAGGGAGAGAGAAGAGAGCACAGGCAATAATTTCTCTGACACTGGCCATAGCAACATTTTTCTAGATAGGTCTCCTGAGGCAAGGGAAACAAAAGCAAAAATAAACTATTGGGACTATGTAAAAATAAAAACTTCTGCACAGCAAAGGAAACAACCAACAAAACTAAAAGACAACCTAGTGAATAGGAGGGGACATTTGAAATGACATATCCAATAAAGGGTTAGTATCCAAAATATAACTTATACAAAACTCACCACCCAAAAAGTAACCCAATTTAAAAATAAGAAGACATGGGGGTGCCTGAATGGCTCAGTTGGTTAAGCATCCAACTCTTGATTTTGGCTCAGGTCATGATCTCAGTTTCGTGAATTCAGGCCCTCCATGGGCTCTGTTCTGACAGCATGGAGCTTGCTTGAGATTCTGCTTCTTTCTCTCCCCCTCCGCCACTCACACTCTGTCTCTCTCAAAATAATAAACTAAAATTTAAAAAAATTAAGCTCATGAACAGATATTTCTCCAAAGAACACATACAGATGGCCAACAGCCACATAAAAAGATGATCAACATCACTCATCATCAGGGAAATGCAAATCAAAACCACAATGAGATATTACCCCACACCTGTCAGAATGGCTAAAATCAAAATGACAAGAAACAAGTGTTGGTGAGGATGTGGAAAAAATGGAACCCTCGTGCACTGTTGGTGGGAATGTAAACTAGTGCAGCCACTGTGGAAAACAGTGTGGAGGGTCCTCAAAACATTAAAAATGAATCGCCATGCAATCTAGTAATTCCACTACTGGGTATTTACCCAAAGAATACAAAAACACTAATTAGAAAAGATATATGCACCCCTATGTTGATTGCAGCATTATTTACAACAGCCAAATAATAGAAATAGCCCAAATGTCCATTGATAGATGAATGAAGAAGATATGGTGTGTGTGTTTCTGTGTGTGTGTGTGTGTCTGTGCGTGTATACTCAGCCATAAAAAAGAATTAATCTTGCCAAATGCAACAATTTGGATAGATTTAGAGAGTATAAATCTAAGTGATATAAGTCAGAGAAAGACAAATCCCATATGATCTCACTTACGTATGGAATTTAAGAAACCAAACAGAAAAGAGAGAAACCATAGAACAGACCATAGAGAGAACAATAATATATATTTCTCTTTAATAGAGAGAACAAACTGATGGTTACCAGCGGGAAAGAGGGTGGGTGAATGGGTGAAATAGGTGAAGGGGATTAAGAGTACATGCCCTATTATGATGAGCACTAATATTTAATGGAATTGTTGGATCACTATATTGTACATCTGAAACTAATATACCACTGTACATTAGCTATACTGGAATTAAAATTCAAAGAGAGATTATATTTTGAAAAAAGAATACGTGGTACACCCACACACACACACACACACACACATACTGGAGTATTATTCAGGCATTTGCAACAACATGGATGGATCTTGAAAGCATTATATTAAGTGAAATAAGTCAGACAGGAAAAGACAAATACTGTATGATCTCACTTATATGTGGAATTAAAAACAACAACAATAAAAGCCAAGCTCATTGATACAGAGAACAGACTGGTGGCTTCCAGGGGTGAAGAATGGGGAAAATGGCTAAAGGGAGTTATAAGGTATAAAGTTCCAATTATAAAAGAATTATAAATTATTATTATAAAATAATCCCAGTTATAAAATAATTGTCATGGGGATATAACATACACCAAGGTGACTACAGTTAATAATACCATAGCACATATTTGAAAGTTACTAAGAGAGTAGGTCTTAAATATTCTCATCACAAGAAGAAAAATTCTGACTATGTGTGGTGAGAAATGTTAACTAGATTTATTGTGGTGATCATTTCACAATATATACAAATATTGAATCATAATGTTATGCTCCTGAAACTAATGTTACATGTCTATTTTGCCCTCAATTTTAAAAATAAAAAATAGAAAGTAAATGAGAATCCAGATATCCTGGTTCCCTAGATTTTCTCCATTAATTAATAAAATCACCTATGAAAACCAAAAAAAAAAAAAAAAATCTGGATGTTGATATACTATCACCTAACCCTTGACCCCACTCCTGCTTTATCAACTGCCCTGATAATGTCCCTTACAATAAAAGCAACACTTCAGGGGCACCTGGGTGGCTCAGTCGGTTAAGGGTCCAATTTCAGCTCAGGTCACAATCTCACAGTTCATGAGGTCAAGCCCTGCATGGGGCTCTGTGCTGACAGCTCAGAGCTTGGAGCCTTCTTTGGATTCTGTGTCTCCCTCTCGCTCTGACCCTCCCTCCTTCTCAAAAATCAATAAACATTAATTTTTTTTCCCAAAAAGTACTAGTTCAGAATCCAGTCAGTCAGTTGTCTGCACTCTCCCTCGCTGTGGAACGGTTCTCAGTCCTTCCTTGATTTTCATGGCCTTGACACTCCTGCAGGTTACAAGCCAGTTATTTGGTAATTTGGTTTTGTTTGAAAAAACCTCACAGCTAGTTTCAGGCAACGGCCTTTTGGCAGGAGGAATCACAGAAGCAATGCTGTGTTCATGGCACATTCCAGCAGGTCACACCCCTTCTGTTTGTCACCCACAAATGATGTCCATTCCTTCTGACCACTTGACCCCAATGGCATCTTCCAGGCTTCCCCACTGTGAAGCTTTTCTTTCCTCTTTTGTAATTATTAAGTGTTTTGTAAGGAGGTATTTTGAGACTAGGGAAATGCTGCATTCCTCATCAAATTTTTAAGTAATTTGTTTCTTTACATCAGTATGGACTCCTATTTTATTCAATTAATTATAAGTCTTTTCATTATTTTGATGTCAGAATGTCTCAGATTTAGCTAGTGGGAGTCTCTTCAAACTGGCTTCTGCATCTTTTTTATATTCCCTCATTATTCTTGAAGCATATTCTTGTTTTCTGGTTCAACTAGATGTTTCATGTTCATCTCATACTTTAACTGCATCGGAACTGAAACCAACCTCTCCCCTCCCCCAGGCCCCAAGGAGGTTCCTTCTGTGGGGAATGGTGTTTAGAAGCCAAGATCTGGGCTGTAGGTGTGCTTACTGTTCTGGGGTGCCACTGCTCTCGGGCCTCGCAGGGACAGAACTGGGGGTTAATGTATGTGTGTGCAATAATACCACACGTGTACACATGAGCAAAGAGAGCTTCCAGGCGTCCTCCACACACGGGCTTAACAGCCCATGCCAAGCCACTGTCACCACCCTTATTCCCACACATGGCCACCCTCTGCTGATGTGGGCTTCACACCCTTCACACCATGCCCTCTTACCCAGCTTGGGCTTTCCATGTACAGACCTCCTGTCGCCCTGCTTGCACCAACGACGACCATTCTCACATCCTGCCTGCCCCCCACCATGGGTTTCTTTCTCGCCCTACTCCAGGCATACAGCCCCTGCTTCCCGCACCCATGTGGAGCTGGGCGGAGTCCTGCCACAGTTTAGGACTAAGAGGGAAGGAAAGGGGATGAGGAAGGCTGTTTCAAGTTCTAGGTACATGCGTACATATATACTGCCATATTGCTATTATCAAATTTATTTACTTACAAAAATTATAGAAAGATGTCTCAGCTTGTCAGACTCTGACCCCACATCCTGAAGTCAGATTCTCTACCACAGAGACTCCCAGTGAGCCTTCCACGCAGCCATTCCCCCAAAGCCACTGCATCTGCTCCTCGCTTGAGGCAGAGCACTCCTTACCTCCTCATGTTTCCCCTCCCCCTCTGTGAAGCTCTGTCTGCTGTTCCCATTCCAGTCTCCCCTCTCCTTGCTCCTGCAATGGAGACAGAGCACAGCATTAGGGCTCAGGATGGGGCGCTCCAGGGGCCCCATTTCATTCGTGTTTTGTCCCCACCAGCCATTAGGGACATGCACGTAATAGGACCCAGTGGATATAGATGGAGAATACATAAGTGATGGCAGCCACATTTCAGGAAAGAGGCAGGAGAGATCATGGATCACAATCCCATCTCTGCAGGCAGATCAGCAGGCAGGACTGCAGCCAGCAGCCAGTTACATCCAAAGTTGCCAGATGTGGTGCTGAGAGGTTTTTTTCTTCAATAATTATTAAGTATGTGTCTAGACAGAAAATGTCTTTTTGCTGTCTTCTGGCCCCTTACCTGTCCCAGTGCAATCTCCGCCTGGGGGGACCAGGGGGGACAGAGGCAGGGCATAGGGGTGTCTCCACCTCCCTGATCTCAAGTTACGATGTAAGGTCTACACCTGCAGTTTTTTCTGCTCAGTAAATGTAAGCAGTGAGGGAGAGAGATAGTTTCAACAAGGTTTTAATGAGGCTGGTGGTGGCAGGATACCTTGCTCCTTGAATTCAAGTTACATAGGTAATAAAAACAGTGAAGTAATTGTCTACCCTAGACCTTCACTGTTGGGGGTTATCAGCAACCAACCAGATGACTTACTTTATTGATTCCTGAACTTCAAGCTTTGAAACTTCTGCATCATCTAGCAGCACCTTACTTCAGCACTGAAAGCAACAATTCCATGTACCATGGTTTAATGGGGCAACTCGACTCAATCACTTTTTTTTCCAATTGGTAACACTGTTAGATGACATGCCACTTATATTTTGAGAAGTACATAAATGTATATTTTAGAAAATTTATAAAATATGAAAAGATACAAAGAAGAATATCACTCCTAGTCTCACCACCCAGGTGTAGCTAGGGCTTTTTTGCACATCACCCATTGATGACCCTTTTACTTCATAGTTGAGCCATACTGGGACCTCTGACATTCAGTGTTAATTAAAAGCAAATAAGAACAATATTTGTATACCCATGTTCATGGCAGCATGATTCACAATAGCTAAATCATGGAAGGAGCCTAAGTGTCCATCGATGGAGGAATGGATAACAAATATTGTAATACACACAATGGAATATTATTCAGCCTTTAAAAGGAAATTCTGACACCTGCTATGACATGGATGAACCTGGGGGACAAAATGTTAAGTGAAATTAGCCAGTCACAAAAAAACAAACCCTGTATGATTACATTTATGTGAGGTTCTTAGAGGAGTCACAATCATAGAGACAAACAGTAGATGGTGAGGGCTGGGGGAGAAGGATGGGGAGTCAGTGTTTAATGGGGACAAAGTTTCAGGTTGGGAAGATGAAAGAGTTCTGGAGATAGATGCTGGGGATGGCTGCACAATATGAATTTATTTAGTATCACTGAACTGTACATTTAAAAATTGTTAAGATGGTAGTTTTTATGTGTACTCTACCACAATAAAAATAATTGGGAGGAGCTAAGATAGCAGAGTAGTAAGAGGACCCTAGGCTTGCCTCTTCCCTTGAACACAGCTGGATAGATATCATTCTGAACAACCAAGAAATCGATCTGGGGACTGACAGAACACACTGCACAACTAGAGGGAGAGAAGAGGCTACATTGTAGAAGGCAGGAAGTACAGAGATGTGATTTGAAGGAGAAAAGGATCACAGGTGCTGCAGAAGGGAAGGGGCCGTGGCCATGGAGAGAGGTGGGGTGAGAGGGGGCAGAGGAGGGAGAGAAATACTTCCCCAAAGCCATTGACCAGGAAAATAAGAGAGGCTGTTTTTCTGTGAGTTTTTACAACCAGTGGGGCTCAAAGACTGGAGTTTTAGACGTCCATGTGATGCCCGGTGTGGAGCCCTGAGGGCACTGCAGTGGCCCTGTGGGGAAGGCGGGCAGAAGCTAGGGACAGACGGTACAATCTAAGAAACGCTGGATGCACTGGGAGAAATGGCTCCCCCTTCTTGGAGCACATCTGGGCGAGGTGGCATTGCCTCTCCAGGGACAAAAGAACCAGTGCACCATCCCATCCCTTTCCCTCAGCATAGGTGCAGAGAAACCTGCTGAGAGTAGCTAACCTGGATACTGGCTCTTTGCCACACTTTACTCCAAAACCAACAGTCCTGCACTTTGGTACAACTTCCCTTCTGTGACAAGCCTGCATCAGTCCTAGCACAGCAAGATCCTGCCCCCAGAGGACCAGCATGGATCCCTGCCATACCAGGTCCCTAAAGTTTGGAGTTTTAAAACTCAGCCAGCATGCCTGGGATAGAACACAGGTGCACTGAGCTGCCAGGTGGGCAGATAGCCCAGACACAGTCAGGGTGAAGGCAGGGATCTGAGGAATCTGGGACACAGGAGGGGAGATAGTTTACTCTTCTGGGAGGGCTTCCCAGACAGCAGCAGGTGCAAACTTCCCTCTCTGGGATGAAGGAGAGGGATGGCACCATTTCTCTCCTCTGCCCCTCAGTGTAAATTTCAATAAGCAGCACAACGCCAACATTGGCAGCCTAAATTACTTAAACCAAGTCCCTCCCCCTGTGTTCTGAAGGTGCTGCTTTTTGGCTCACACTTGCCTAAGAACCAGAGCAGCACGCCCCTTCCCCAGAAGACCAGCACAAAACCACCATATACACAAAGCCTACTGACCACAGAGTGCTGCAAAATTTCAGCACTAGTGCAAATAGCATCAGGTCTCTTTTAACAAGCAGACCAAAGTATACCTAGTTAAAACTTGCCACACTCTGGAAAAGGTCCAAACAGTCCCCACTGCAGGCAAGGAGAAACTCTGCAATTGACTGACCTGAGAGAAAGAACAGCCAAAACACAGCAGCAGAGTGCATGCAGCACACATCAGAGACACCCTAAAGCACCAGGCCATGGACAGTATATGACCTCTTCTTTATAAAGCTACTACTCTCAGGAGCAGGAAATATAACAGGCTTTCCTAACAAAAAGAAGAAGGCAGAGACCTGTCTAGACAAAATGCCAAGATGGAGGAATTCATCCCAAAAGAAAGACCAAGTAAAGGTCACAGCCAGGGCTCTACTCGAAACAGACATAAGTAATATGCTTGATCCAGAATTTAAAGCAACAATCATGAGGATACTAGCTGGTCTCAGGAAAAACATAGAAGACACCAGAGAGTCTCTTACCACAGAGATAAAAGACCTAAAAACTAGTCAGGCTGAAATTAAAAAAAAAAAAAAAAAAAGCCATAACTAAGACGTAAAACCAACTGTATGTAATCACAACAAGGATGGAAGAGGCAAAGGAATGAATAAGTGATATAGAAGGCAAAATTATGGAAAATAATAAAGCTGAAAAGAAGAGGGAAAGAAAAGTATTGGATCATGAATGTAGACTTCAGGAACTCAGTGGTTCCATAAAGTGTAATAACATTCATATCATAGGAGTCCCAGAAGAGAAAGGAGAAGAGGCAGGTTTATTTGATGAAATTATAGTTGAAATATAGTCCCTAATCTAAGGAAGAAAATAGACATCTGAATCCACGAGGCACAGAGAACTCCCATCAAAATCAGGCTAACGCCAAGATATATCATAGTCAAATTGGCAAAATATAAAGAAAAACCAGCAGCAAAACAAAAGAAGTCCCTAGCATACAAGGGAAGACAATTAAAGTTAGCAACAGATCTCTCAAAAGAAGCCTGGCAGGCCAGAAGGGAGTAGCATGATATATTCAGCATGCTGAATGGGAAGAAGATACAGCCAAGAATACATTATCCAGCAAGACTACCATTCGGAATATAAGGAGAGATAAAGAGTTTCCCAAACAAAAACTAAAGGAGTCTGTGATCACTAAACCAGCCCTGCAGGAAATATTAAAGGGCACTCTCTGAATGGGAAAGAAAGAACAAATGCAGCAGAGACTAGAAAGAAACAGAGAAAACCTCCAGAAACAATGATAAAACAAGTAATACAATGGCACCAAATTTATATCTATCAATAATTACTCTGAATGTAAATGGATGAAATGCACCAATCAAACGACATAGTGTATCAGAACGGATTAAAAAAAAAAAAAGATCCCTGTATATACTACCTACGAGAGACTCATCTTAGACCTAAAAACACCTGCAGATTGAAAGTGAGGGGATGGAAAAACAAAAAACACTTATCATGCTAATGGATGTCAAAAGAAAGCTGGAATAGCAATACTTATATCAGACAAACTAGATTTTAAACCAAAGGCTGTAACAAGAGACAAAGGGCACTGTATCATAATAAAGGGGTCTATCCAACAAGAAGACTTACAGCCCCAACTTGAGACACCTAAATATGTAGAAACAATTAATAATAAACATAAGGAAACTCATTAATAATACAATAATAGTAGAGGGCTTTAACACCCCACTTACATCAATGGACAGATCATCTAAGCAGAAAAGAAATAAGAAAACAATGTCTCTGAATGACACACAGCACCAGATAGACTTCACAGATATGTCCATAGTATTCCATCCTAAAGCAGAGTACACATTCCTTTCAAGTGCACATGGAACATTACCCAGAATAGATCACACACTGAGTCACAAATCAGCCTTCAGAAAGTGCAAAAAGACTGAGATCATACCATGCATATTGAAAGAACAAATATTGTTAAAATGTCTATCCTACTCAAAGCAATCTACACATTTAATGCAATCTCTATCAAAATACCACCAGCATTTTTAACAGTTACAAATCCTAAAATTTGTATAGAACCACAAAAGACCTCAAATAGCCAAAGCTCTTAAAAAAATAAAGGCAAAGCTGGAGGCATCAGAATCCTGGACTTAAGTTGTCAAGACAGTATGGTATTGGCACAAAGACAGATACATAGATCAATGGAACAGAATAGAAAACCCAGAAATGGACCCACAGCGAGATGGTCAACTAATCTTTTACAAAGCAGGAAAGAATATCCATTTGGGGAAAAAAAAGACAATCTCTTCAACAAACGGCTTTGGCAAAACTGGACATGCAGAAGAATGAAACTGTACCACTTTTTTTACACCATACACAAAAGTAAATTCAAAATGTATGAAAGACCTAAATGTGGGATAGGAAACCATCAAGATCCTAGAGGAGAACACAGGCAATAATCTCGCTGACATTGGCCATAGCAACCTCTTACTAGATATGTTTCCTGAGGCAAGGGAAATGAAAGCAAAAATGAACTATTGGGACTTCATAGAGATAAAAGGCTTCTGCACAGGAGCTTTTAATCTCCTTGAAGTAAACATTAACAAAACTAAAAGGCAGCCTACAGAATGGGAGAAGATATTTGTAAACAACCTATCTGATAAAGGGTTAGTATCCAAAATCTGTAAAGAACTTATCAAATCAATGCCCAAGCAACAACCCAGTTAAAAAATGGGCAGAGGACATGAATAGACATTTTTTCCAAAGAAGACATTCAGATGGTTAACAGACACATGAAAAGATGCTCAGCATCACTCATCATTAGGGAAATACAAATCAAAACCACAATGAGATACCACCTCACACTTGTCAAAATGGCTAAAATTAACAACTTGGGAAACAACTGATGTTGGCAAGACTGCAGAGCATAGAGAATGCCCTCTTGGATTCTTGGTGGGAATGCAAACTGGTGCAGCCACTCTGGAAAACAGTATGGAGGTTCCTGAGAAAGTTAAAAATAGAACTACCCTACAACCCAGCAATTGCACTAGTAAGTACTTACCAAAAGGATACAAAACTACAAATTTGAAGGGGTACATGCATCCCAATGTTCAAAGCGGCATTATCAATAATAGCCAAATTATGGAAAGAGCCCAAATGTTTATCAATTGATGAATGGAATGGGTAAAGAAGAGGTGGTGTGTGTGTGTGTGTGTGTGTGTGTATTACTCAGCCATCAAAAAGAATGAAATCTTGCCATTTGCAATAACGTGGAGCAAGAGAGTATTATGCTAAGTGAAATAAGTCATTCAGAGGAAGATAAAACACCACATGATTTCACTCATATGTGGAATTTAAGAAACGAAACAGATGAACATGGAGGGAAGAAAAGAAAGAGAGAAACTATAAAACAGACTTTAACAATAGAAAACAAACACAGGGCTAACGGAGGGAGGTTGGTGGGGAGTGGGCTGGATGGGTGGGGATTCAAAAGGGTACTTATTGGGATGAGCACTGGTGCTTCTGTAAGTGATGAATCACTGAATTCTTCTCCTGAAATCAATAATTGCACCACATGTTAACTGGAATTTGAATAAAAACTTGAAACAAATAAAAAAGAAGCAAAGGAGTCCAAACTTTTGGCTGTAGGCACTTTAGAAATACACTTCGGATTCTTGACTGATGTGTTTGTCATGACTCCTTCCTGCTCTGTTTAAGAGTTCCCATGTACAACCATTCTTTTGCACACACCCTGTCTGGTTTCCCTATGGTATGATAGCCCTTGAGGACCAAGACTATGTGGAGCAATAAATCCTTTGGGGGTCTGTTTTTGAGTAGACCTTACAGGCCACATGACAGTTTTTTGAACATACCCCAATTACATTAATTTCTTGGCAATGTATCAGGCTGGTCCTTACTTGCAAGAAACAAAAATGACTAGCTGATTTAAGCAAGGTTTGGAGTGTTTCCAGTGGGAACGGGGGCAAGCAATCACTTGAATATGTTGCTTTCTAACTGGATACGAACTTCAGTACCCAAAGGAGCAGCACAGAATGAACACCACGCTTCCAGCAAAGACAGAGCCTTTGCACCACTTACATTCTAAGGCTCGTAAGAGCAGAGACTGTCGCTCACGCCTCAGCACAGGCCCAGCTGGCTCCACAATTGCTTATCAGCACCTACCTTGGAAGGTGGTCGCAGTATCACAGGAAAGGTGCCCAGCCACCCCGAGGTTCTCGCCTGCCACACAGCAATGCCGGCACAGAGGTCCTCTCTGAAGGACAGCGGGAGGAGCCGACGTTGGGGGCCTTTCTCTGAACCTGAAATGAGGTGAGGCCCCAACGTGAAAGCAGGCAGGGATGGGCTGTGCACCCGCAGTTGTTCGTGTCCTCGGACACGACTGAGTCCTGACCCCTGCACACCTCTGCATACATTTTCAAGCATGACCTGAGCTGGCCACAATACAGCAGCCATCACGGGAACGTTTGCTGTTGTTGGGATTACAGGCGGGGTTTCTGCAGTCACATTTGCAACAGCTTTCACAGGCTGTTGTGATTCGCTGGACTTCCCTGGCTTTGGAAGGATCTCTTTCTCTCTTTCTTTATCTTTCTGTGACTTTCTCTCCTGTAGTTCCCTACCCTCCCTGGGTTGACAACATCGTTAGAGGGCATGAAAGCCAAATACAGGTCGACTCACTTGCCTGGATTTCTTCTTCAGGAGAAATCACACCAATTTAAAGCAACAGGCCATGTTATTCCTAGGCCAGAACAGTGTTCAGGTGTGACTTAACCCTTCCCTCAGGCTCCTTCTGGCAGGGGAAGCAGCGAGCTCATGCAGCGGCACCTGGGCAGCCTCAGCTGCTCCCCATTTCTCCTCATTTAGCTCATTTGTTACCACATAGTTATAACATTGTTTTTTCTAAAGACTTGTCATCATTCTGACATAGCTTATGCTAGGAAACAAGGCAATAGCTCCAGTTTAGATTTGGCTTTACCAACCATTGTCCCATAGGAGCTAAGAAAAGTCACTTAACCCTTGGGGCCAGTTTGCTCATTTGTAAAAAGAAAAGCCTAATGCGCCTCTTGCACAGGACTGACAAGACTCAGACGGGCACGGAATGCAGGTGCTATACAAATGCAGAATATATACTCTCAGGAACCACCGCTATTGGAACACCAAGAAAATCACACCTGTTCCTCACTGGAATTCTCAAAAGCTGCCTTTACAGTAGTCTCTCTAATCACCAAACAATTGAAACGGTACAAGTAGTATAAATGCTCTCCCTCCCACCCAGAAAGACAAGCTTAGGAAGGTAGGTTTCTTACCCAGTCAACAGGGGACAGGTGTTCAATTCTAGCTCCGGTTATGATGCAGGCGCATGGTAAGGTGTCTCCACCTGGGTGTGCTCCCTCTGCCATCATTATTTTAGTTGGCAGGGGTGAAGGGATGACCACAGGGAGAGAGATTTGGATGGTTGCACGTGCCCGTCTACAACTGCACCAGTCATCACTGTTAATAACTGCATCATACACATAGCACGGCGTCACAGTGTACGATACAGATGCCCTCAATACATATTCTTTAAAATTAATACATGCCGCAAAGTACCTCAGCCCTTGCTCCACTATCCCTGTCAGGCTTATAAATGGCAATAATGGAAACAAGAAAAAAGTAGTTAATCAAATTGAATTAATGGCTACTTCTATTAAGCAACTTTCTATCAACTTAAAAACATAAGCGATCCATGTGACGTTTTGCTATTCAAGCTATCAAGCTAATAATCAATGCTATTCTTTGTACAGTCATTAAAAACTTTTTAACAATTCCATTCATAAGTAAAATGCACAAATTTAGTTAATCCTAAAGTAATGTTTATTACAGACCAAAGCCTTTGACAGGAGCCTTGAAGATCTACACAGAGCTGGTGAGCTTGCGGGTATGTGAGATATGCTGCGTTGGGTTAGATCTCAAACACTGCTGTGATTTAAACACTAAGATGTAGATATATTTAAATCAAAACTTTTTGGATTTTAACTAAGCTATCTTAATATTTAGGTTCCAGCTGAATTTGCAACAGATAAAGCTATTTAATCTATTTACTTGTTTTTCATTTCACGCAATTAGCACTTGGCAAAGAATCAAATGTTAGAAGATAAATCTCCAGAGCCTCCAGTGATGAGGGATAGAGTCACTAGAACTCTTTTGGTGCAACATTAATGTCCGACTTTGACTTTAGAAACCTATGGTATGGGGCACCTGGGTGGCTCAGTCGGTTAAGCGTCTGACTTCGGCTCAGGTCATGATCTCATGGTTCGTGGGTTCGAGCCCCATGTCAGGTTCTGTGCTGACAGCTCAGAGCCTGGCACCTGCTTCAGATTCTGTGTCTCCCTCTTTCTCTGACCCTCCCCTGCTCATGCTGTCTCTCTCTCTCTCTCTCTCTCAGAAATAAAAAAAAAGTTACAAAATTTAAAAAAAAAGAAACCTATAATTTGTAATATAGTAACGAAGACCATGCTAATCTAAAATCATGAAGTCAGAGGAACTTATTCTGGCCTCACTCTTTTAGATTTTGGATTTGCAGTAACTCTGCCCATCTTGTAAATCAAAACATACCTCACACTTACCCAAAAGCCACTGAAATGAGGCAGATATAGAAAATTTTGAGATGTGTAAGATATTCTTAAAGATTCAAATGGAAAACTCACAAGAACATGTCCAATAGCTGACGCACTTCATCTTGTGTTACCAAGTCTCAAGCTGCCCTTTGTATTTTTGTTAGCATCTTCCTACTACCAGACACATCATCTAAATCGACATAAGCTGTAAGAGTCAGACACATGTATATAGCATAGTCCCAGGGAAATTTGGTCCAAAGATACTTTAGTGTTTAGGAAGAGCTACATTATTGCTCCCATAGTGAAATATTTATAAAATACTGTAATGCTGCTGAAAATCTTAGAGGATGCCCACAAATAGAGTTTTAATAGTGAAAAGACACTATTAGAATATAACATTACCAAATGAAGGGTAGCAGCTTAATTGTTTAAATATTAAAGTTTAAATGGAAGAAAACTAATCACTCTTGACACTCTTCCTACACATGGCTTATCACCGCAGCCAGAGGGACCTGACTATTGAGGGTGCAGGCGTAAAGAAAGAAATCTCTCAAGACTTTTATGCTAATCTAAATAGTTTGAATTATGTGATGCAACCAAATGACTGGGATTGAGGTAGACTTCACGCTGGAAAGCAAAACCAAAGACTGTTATGGTTACCTGCAAGAACACACCATGTTCCAAACTCTTTAAAACTGCCTGTTCAGTCTTTTTGTATAGACATTAGCAACCCTGAGGGAAAGCAAGTTATAGACACCAACTAAATTATCTTTATGCAAGTCACTGCAAGCAAGCAGCTTGCTGATGAAATGCCTAGGAAGTGGCAAAGACCCATTCTCTGTTTCCAGTGGATGGAAAATGAAATGTATGATTATACTGAAACCACTTCTCATGAAACACTGAAGGAACCACTTCCCATCCCCTGCCATTCTGTAAATGGAAAGACAGGCATATGGGGCAAGAACTTGGCGTGCGTTCTCAGAATGAATAAGGTTAAATAGTTCATTTTCAGAACTTAAGTATTGAGAAATTAGATAGGGGATGTTGTTTAAATTATACTAAATCCCTCAGTCATTATGGTATTTTGATCCTGGGAACAAAGTAGGTTTTATTTGGGCAACAGTGTGCAGTTCTAAATATATATTTAAGGAATCATTTCTAAAGTGGGACTCCAATAGATTAGAACTTATAGACATGGTAATGTCCTTAGACCATTTAACTTTATTACTGAATAGATTTCATACTGAATTTACCACGTTTTTCACGTTAGTTTTAAAAATACTGAATCAAGGGGCACCTGGGTGGCTCAGTGGGTTAAGCATCCAACTTCGGCTCAGGTCATGATCTCACGGTTTGTGGGTTCGAGCCCCACATCGGGCTCTGTGCTGACGGCTCAGAGCCTATTTCAAATTCTGTGTCTCCCTCTCTCTCTGCCCCTTCCCCACTCATTCTCTGTCTCTCAAAACTGAATAAATGTTAAAAAAAAAATAAAATACTGAATCAACATTAACATTTATTGCTACTGAAATTAACATTTCAGTATCTATTTTTAGTACCTCAGTATTACCTTTAGTCATCAAATCAATTAACATGGAGTATTATGTAGATTCCCAGGCATCAGCAATGTCAGTGGCTAGAATACAGCTAGAAAACTGCACAGTACTGGGGTGTTGATATATGTGTGTTGCACTCACTTCTAATTCAGTACTTTACCGGATGAGAATGGTTACTACCATCACCTGCAAATAAAAATGAAGTCAACAGTGAAATAGATTGTGACCAGGACACAGGGCCACCTAGAACCAGTACAATGTCCAGTTCATATGAGGTTATTGGTTTTCTAAATTACAGAAGAACGGTAGAACTGAATGTAGCTAAAAGGCCCTTGTGGATGTATTTGGGGTCATGTGACCAGAGCAGGGCAAGAGGTCACAAGCAGAGGCTGAGCGTGAAGCTCCTTGTGCATTTCTTTTTTTTTTTTTAATATTTTTATTTATTTCTAGGAGAGAGAGAGAGACAGCGTGAGCAGGGGAGGGTCAGAGAGAGAGGGAGTCACAGACTCTGAAACAGGCTCCAGGCTCTGAGCTGGCAGTCAGCACAGAGCCCGACGCGGGGCTCGAACCCACGAACCGCGAGATCATGACCTGAGCGAAAGTCGGACGCTTAACCGACTAAGCCACCCAGGCGCCCCTCCTTGTGCATTTCAAAAATTCCTGCATCAGTTACTATGCCTCCTTTTGTGTAAGTTATCTTGCCGACCTATGCACGCATTCTATTTAGTTATTTGAAAACACATATAAAATCTAAACTAGTTTTTAAAAATTACCTTCCCTCCAAAGTGCATAATTTCACAAGTCCTATTCCACAAAAAAGCCAACTGTAGAGGAGCCCTCTGTCCTTTTTAAGGCCAAAGACACTTTCCTTGTAATGAGAAGACCTTAAATTAAGGTTTCCAGCATTCCTGGGGATACAGTCTATGTGATCATATTAACGTGTGGTGTTGAGAGTGTGGGCTCTTCTGCTTATTCTCCACTGTTTTTCTCAGTATGAGTATTTCATAGACAGCAGAGGGGTCTCCATGCCTTCAGTCTTCCAATTCTGACAGCTGCTTGGTAGGGGGCTGGGGAAGCAAAAGGAGTCAACTTATCTGTAAACCCTGGAAAAACTGTTTTGTATGGATTTTACAACTCAACTAACAATATTATCTTGAGATATTTCTATGTATCTATACAGAAAAGTTGTCTTAAGAAAAATTACTGAACCATTAAAAATCTACCACTCACTGCTACTAGTTATTCAATATTCTCTAGCTTACTTCTAGGTAAATGGTAACTTATTTAACATTATATTAGACTTTCCACATCATGGATTGTAAGCTGGAGGAAACCAATTTCTGAAAAAATATATTCATTCACGACAACTAATTCTGCACTTGTACTTGAATGTAGAACCACACAATCTTAGTTTGTTCTTAGTAAATGTCTCTATGGTTGCTGAAGATTTGTTTATGATTTGAATCTTAATAACATTTTAAATTTTTACTGGAAAAGCTTTCCTTCTGAAAAGGACTCCATATATTTTTTCCCTTAAAAATAAACAAACAGCTCATGAGTTTGCATGGGACACAGAAGTGGTCAGAGGAGCTACCTTTGTCAAAGGCTATGAAAAGCTCATCTGAGCTACTCCTTAGCACCTTATAAATGTTTCCCCTCAAAATGTGTCGACAGATCATGTGCATGAATGACTGGTATTAGTGTTTTTTCTCAATATGACAATATAGTGGACAGATACAACACATTTTTTAGTTTGATTTTAATCTATTTTATAAGGTCTTTCTATTTTATTAGGATGCACTATACATCTGGATACACAAAGACCTAGGTACACGTATGGAGAGAGTAGATATAGTACTAGACACAAAGACAGTATTGCATCATGAAGTGACAGGTCACCTTGAGTAAGTTAAGTTGACCTGGAGTAGGGTGACAAACTTGTCCCTAGTTGCCTGGATGTTCCCAGTTTGGGCCCTGTAAACTCCAGAGAAATACAAGTCCACTGGGACAGCTGGTCATTCTACCTCTAACCCCATTTCTCCACCTATGAAATAAGAGACATCGTATCTTGTCCATCAAGAGCACCAAGCTCTCCTACCTTGGGCAACATAAGGACCTGTCTTATGCATCAGATCCCATATATGTAAAATGGAACACTATCACCTCTCTATAACTAAATGTTAAAGTGCAGATAGCCCTTTAGGAAACAACACAGTAAGCACTCAGCATGATGTGACGTTATCATTAATACTACTGTTAAAGTATCCAGCCCATTTCCTACCAATGGTAAACAGCTGATAAATGTCTAGGAACACTGCTTAAAAACTGAAGTGAAAACTAGGTTAGAGTTTGGGGCCGAGTTTTTCTTCTTTTCTTAGGGTTATTTGTTGCTTTGTTTAGTGAGCTCTTAGGAAATCTAGAACTGGGGGTGCCTGGGTGCCTCAGTCAGTTAAGTGTTCAACTTTGGCTCAGGTCATGATCTTGCGGTTCCTGAGTTCAAGTCCTGCTCCGTCCCTCTCTCTCCTCTCTCTGCCTCCTCCCCCCAACCCCCATGCCCCAGTTTGTGCTCACACTCTCTCTCTCAGATAAATAAACTTTAAAAAAAACCTTTTTTTAAAGAAATCTAGAACCGCACGGCACTCCTCAGATTAAAGGGGCAGCTGGATGAGGCTGGGAGAGGAGGCAGGCGGCCGCCCTCCCACACGCACCCGGGAACCTGACGGCAGGAGCTTGGCTGCGCCGGGCTGCCTCAGGGAACACACTCGCACTGGAGGCCTCACCAGGGCCATGGCCTTTGAAGGTGAGGGGAGATCGGTAAAGGATCGACTACTGCACAGCACAGAATTTCCAGAGCTCTTACTTCAAAACTTATGAAGAATGAGAACATCATGTGCTTCATGAGGTAGATGAAACTAAACTGAGTTTGAGAAGAGGGATAACGTGCACCAAGGAAGCCAGGTGACCGAAGGCCTTTTATGAGCAAAAACCCATTCCTGATAACCACGTGGGTCATTCTGAAAGAGCTCCAGAAAAACATCTATGCCCAGAGATCCGAGTCCAGCGTGGGGATACAGCAGCTGTGCAGGATCTCTGTTTTCATACCTATCTGTGGTGTGTGGATGAAGGTCTTCTGGCTCCTGATTGGCTTGTCACTGATTGTAGGTTGGTCTCACTGATGGAGGTGAAGGGTGGAAGTGTCCGCACGCAGGTGGGCTAACTGAAAGAGCCCCCTGATGCCATGCGCACCATGCAGGTCTCCATGCTCCTGGGCCAGCTCATCTTGGACTCTGGCACCAAGGCTGCCATTGCATCCAGCACTGTCCTTGAACATGGCCATCTTGGCCTCTGTCTGGCCTGTCTGCCCCATCCCTGCAAACCTCCATCGTGATGTCTGCCATCCAGATTCTTGCCCTGTGGCCCATGTTACAGAAGGCAGCAAAAGGCATATCTTTCCAGCAACCATGTGGGAGTCACACTGCTGTTTGCACTTGCAGCCTTGGGAGGGCTGCTGTCTATTAGTGCTGTGGGAGCTGTCCTGCGGCCTTCTGCTGGCTTCCACCTCGGGCCTCTGCCCTGTATCATTCACCTGCAGATTTTTTTTTTTAATATTTTTATTTCTAGGAGACAGAGAGAGAGAGAGAGAGAGAGACAGCGTGAGCAGGGGAGGGTCAGAGAGAGAGGGAGACACAGACTCTGAAATAGGCTCCAGGCTCTGAGCTGGCAGTCAGCACAGAGCCCGACGCGGGGCTCGAACCCACCAACCGCGAGATCATGACCTAAGCGAAAGTCGGACGCTTAACCGACTAAGCCACCCAGGCGCCCCCACCTGCAGATTTTTAAAGAAAATATCCACAGAGGTGCCTAGGTGGCTCAGTCGGTTAAGCATCTCACTCTTGATTTTGGCTCAGGTCATGATCTCAGTCTGTGAGATTGAGCCCCACGTTGGGCTCTGAGCTGATAGCACAGAGCTTGCTTGGGATTCTCTCTCCCATTCTCTCTGCCCCTCCCCTGCTCATTCTCTCTCTCTCATTCTCTCACTCTCTGGCTCTCTCTCAAAATAAATAACTTTAAACAAACAAACAAAAAAGAAAACATTCATGACCCTTGATGTGAGGCTGAGATCCAAGGGGACTTGTCCAGATCCCTCAGCCACACTAGAAACCTCCATTTCGTTATCAACCAAGCTGACAGACTGGCTTCCCAACCAGTCTAAGACGGGCAGGTAACCTCCCATTCTGGAAGCAGCATGCTGATGACAGTGGGAGACCGAGATCATTCATATGAAGACTTAGCAGCAAAGGCTGACTGACAGCTACAACACAATTAGAAGTCAGAATTCCTGTCACAGTGGTTCTCGTCAGCGTGGATTCAATGACATTTTTGGTTGTTATGAAGGAGAGAAGGCAGGGGTTGCGGGAATGGCAGTGCCATGACTTGAAGCAGCTGAGGTTATGGCTGCCAGCCCAACACTGTACGGGACAGGGCAGTCACCCCCAACAAAGAATTATTGCCCAAAATGCCAAGAGAAACCCTGACTTGTATCCCTAAACAAAGTTGGGCTAGCCGCTCTCCTCACCCCGACACATAGCAAACTGCTGCTGTCGACACCTCCAGACCTGGCCTCCACCACACTGACAGTCACCAACGTGGCCTCAGTACAAGCCTGCCACCCAATATCCGCTTTGACAGTGGAGGCCAACATTACAGACGTGTCAAGAAGATCTCACCACATCAACTGTGGGGACACTGGTAACTAGCTCTTTTGGGTTATCCTGACCTACTTTCACAGTGACAAGTAGTGTTTTTTAGCAAATAAATGTGGTATCTATTTCTACATTTAGATGATTACTGAGTCACAGTGACATAACTGTTGACATAACTGTTGAAAGAATTAAACAGCTCTGTTTGCAGTGGTATAACAAATTTTAATTCAAAATAGACACTCTGAAACAATAGGTTAAAAAAAAAATAAACTTCAACAAGCTCTTTTTGGATTTACAACAGAGTATACCAACAATCACAGACCAGTTTCACAATTGCCTCAAAAATGCACATTATAGCAATTACATGCAAGTATTCTGTTTTTTAAAATCCATAGAGTAACTTTATCTTCTTTCCCAGAGACTGTCATGGCCTCTGAGTGCGCTGGACAGGTGCCTCTGCTGTGTATCGCCAGGAATACGACTTAAGGTCAAAACTGGCCGGTCTCCATTGCTGATTCTGGTGCTTTTAGTTATTCTGTGTGCAGAAAAAAACCCTGGAGGTTCAACTGTCCAAAGGACAGTAATACAGTGGAGTTCTTCAGCAATACCCCATCCCATTAACCCAGACAACTGGGCTACAGAAAGCCCATTTCCCCAGAACAAATATGTTCACTTCTAGGAAACCATCAGAGACGTAATGTACCAACATGGAGACAGCTCTTGCTCTACTCATTTTGCTTTGTCCCCTAAAAACCTATGCCTACATTCCAGTTAGTATCCACACTCAGGGGTAAAAATGTTATTCCTGAGTAACATGGTCCTTCCCTTTCACTGATTCATGAACAGTCAGGTGAGGAAGCAAATTCGTGTGTGTGTTCAGCATTTATTCTAAAGGCACTAAAAATTTATTGTCTTACTTTTGAATGGGGAAATGACTTACCACCATATCAAAAAGGGAAGAAGTCTACACTGAAAAGGGTTTCTGCACCTACAAAATTGCTTTATTTGAAAATAACTCTTAACGAGCTAAATAGCAGGCTTCAGCTTCAGTATATTTTTAACAAAGGAAAACATTTGGTTTTCTATGAGTTGTAATAAAAGACAGCTGCTAGGACAAACTTGAAGAAATGTAAGTCAAAATCATAACCTAGTAAGCAAGTACCTTGCAACGAAGAAGAAACAGCGGAAGTTAATGCAGTGCATCCTTAGGGAACTGTACACGCAGGGTGTGTGCTCACCTCTGTCAGCACTGATGCTTGTCATTTGCTGCTACACAAGAAGCTAATTGAGGGAGGTCAATGCAGTTAATCAGGCATTCTGAAACAAGCTGAAATTTCCTTAAATGAAAACACATATAGATTTCAGTTTTCATCCTACAATACTGACACTACTGGGAAACAAGACGTGCATGAAAGATCCAAGGATTTAATTTACATGACAGGGAAAAACTAAAAATAATTGTTACAAAATCAAACTGCAGGAAACAATAAATCTGAAACAACTATTCACTTCTTTTATATAGAAGTCTTTCTGAGCACCTGAAATAAATCTAAAGAGCAGCATAAAGACCACTGAAATTGATTAGTTCAACATACAGTGAAGAAAATAACATTTTTTTAAAATCTCAATTGAAAAAACTAATTATCTAGTACTTTAGATTTCCTAACTTTTTTTTTTTTTACAAGTTTTGTGGCTCATACTCAAAGTTCAACCTGTGTTTAACATTTTTAAGTTCAGACATGTCAAAGCCTAAAAGTACAGAAGGCTTGTGATTTTTTATTGCTTTCATGCAAATATATCTTCTTTTTCCAAAAAATGAAGCCACATCAATTTTCCATACCCACAAGAGCGAGGAAAGAAGTTCTATTTCCTTTTTACTAGGATATGGTCTCTTGTGGAAATAATCTCTAAGAAATTGCTTTTTTTCTTCATACGAACGGTCTTCGTATTTTTTGGGTTTTAATGCTAAAATTTGAAGAGCGTCTTCACTACCCAGTGGCCCCTCGGTCCTGACTTCATTCCTCTGTCTCTTAAAAGGCACTGCACTTGTCACCTTCTCAGGAGCCGGGGCTCCGTCGGTATTTATGACTAGGGGCCGCTCCTCCACGTCCCTCTGGTCTTCTGTCCCCAAGTGGCCATCAGGCAGCTTCCTCTTGACAGGAAAACTGGAGTCATGGACCACCTCCCCGTTCACAAAGAGCAGCTCGCTGTTCTCGATCAGACGAGGCTGTGTCTGGAGGTCTGAGCTGCTGTCCTTTGGGGCGCTCCTGCAGCGCAGCAGGTGGATGGCAATGGCTGCCAGGGTCATGTTGCCCGTGTAGACCCCACAGCAGTGGATGCACTTGAAGGCCGGAGACTTCAGAATTGTATGGACTGTTGGTGTGATGTGGTGCCTCTCTTTCAAATGCAGCTCGTATGCCTCAGTCGTCACGAAGGTGCCAAAGCAAAAGGGGCAAGTGAGTGCTTGTTTGCTGGGGCTCCCAGAGGTGCCCTCTGTCTGGGGCCTCACCTTTATGTACACGGGCACCAATGACTTGGAGTGTATCCCCGCCAGTATCGCCAAGTAGACTTCCCGCTCCCCCAGCTCCTCCTTTGGCAATATGGTAATGAAGTCAAGGTGGGGAAAGAGCAGGTTGCCATTAGCATCGATATCCAACTGAAAACCTTTGTTACTATAATCCACAGGCAATTTCTTCTTCCCTCGGTGCATAGTCCTACTGTGCTCCGAAAGGCCTTTAATGTCGTGGAAAGTGCACGGACAGAACAGGCACCCCAGGCCGTGCATCAGCAAGTGATGGATAAGCTCCTCCTCCGACACTAAGCACTTACAAGAGAGACAGCGAACCGTTTTCTCTCTCATCCACTTTAAAAACGGTGCACATGCTGCCAGCTTTTCAGGCTCCAGTTTTTCAGCAGATTTGGATTCACTATGCTTATGAGCCACCTCCATGTGAACCTGGTAGACTTTGGAAGGGAAGAGCTCGTTGCAAACTGGACAGGTTTTCCACTGCTTCGCCTGTTTGAGCGCCTGGCCGGCCTCTGCCACAGATGGAGAGGCCTGAACAAACACATTCTGCGTGGCGTTTACCACCACTGGAGGAGAGGGCATGCTGGCCATGGAGCTGGCCATCTGCGCGGCCGTGCCCGACTGCAGGAGCTGGATGGGCACCTGGGGCGGGGGGACAGTGGCGACGCCGCCTGGAGGCACAGGCAAAGTGACAGACACGGGCGCAAGCGTGTACGTGGGGATCCCATTCACCTGCTTCCCTGTAGGGATCAGCTGTCTGAGAATAGAGCCTGACGTGAGGAAGGTGGTGTTCTGAGCAGCGCCAGGTCTAAGTGGCTGACTTGCAGGCAGGGCGCTGGTGCTCACAGACTGGCTAAGCTGCAGGACTCCGGGCCTCACGGGCTGGCCCACGGGGAGCACTCCCGACACGACGGGCTGACTGAGCTGCAGAACGCCGGAACTCATAGCCTGGTTCACAGGGAGAACGCTCGATGAGACCGGCTGGTTGGGAGAAAGGAGCCCCGGGGGCACCACCTGGCCCGCAGGCAGAACCCGCAGCGGGACCGTCTGGCCCGCAGGCAGAACCCGCGACGGGGCCGTCAGCCCAGCGGGGAGAACCCCGGACGGGGCCGTCTGGCCAATAGGGAGAACCCCTGACTGGACCATCTGGCCCGCAGGAAGCACCCCAGAAGTTGCTGTCTGTCCCGAAGGGATGACCCCAGCAGGGGTCATCTGGCCTGCAGGCAGGACTCCTGGTGGGACTGTCCGACTCACAGAAATCACCCCCGGCGAGACGGCCTGGAGAACCCCGGGAGTGACAGACGGACTGACTCCTGGAGGAAGGACTCCAGGCCCAGCGGGTCTGTTTATGGGCCCGACCGGCTGGCTGAGGGGTACAGCCCCTGGACGGATGGTCTGGTTTATGGGGAGGACACCAGCTGCAATAGACTTATTTACGGGTCCGACTGGCTGACTCAAGGGCAACACAGGATTTGCTGACTGACTGAGCGGGACTCCATGGGAAAGAAAGACAGGCTGGGGAGCCGAGGGTGGCAGAGGGAGGTTGCTCTGGCCCACAGGCAGAGGACTGGGGACCAGGGTCACGTGGGACTGGGCAACGGCAGGCGGAGAATGGGTGAGGCTTCCAGAAGTGCCCGAGGCCACGGTCACTGGCTGGGCTGCGCCCTGCACTGGCTGCACGATGGTCTGGCTCTGGCTGCTCTGCGGCAAGGCAAGACGAAAGCAGGGGGGTGTGGCTGCGATGCCCGGAGCACCGCTGTTCGGGGGCATGGCCAAGGGTGCCACTGGCTTCGGAGCGATGTGCATCTGCTTCAGAAGTCCGGGCTTCTTAATATGTTCTGAGATCACGGATCTAAGCTTATTTTCCAAATCCCTGTGTATATCCGACGTCAAAATATGATACATTAAAGCATCCTGGCTGCTGGCGTTGGCGCTGCACTTTTTACAATAGTACTTGTCAGATGGTGGCATCTTCTCAGTAGAAAGGATGTCGTCGGCTTTCGGCTGCTCACCTGTTTCCTCAGTTCGCAGGCCAAAGTAGGAGTTAATTAAGTAGTGAAAATGGGCTACCAGCACATGCTTCTTCATACTGTAGTACAATGTGTTTGAAAAGTTACATTTTAAACATGTAAAACTTATCACATCGCTCCTAGAAGACTTAGTTTCACCTAAAATATTCACTGTGTAGTTCTGGATTTTCCGGACAGGTGCATGAAACATTCTGAAGTGCCTTCCCACAACTTTGGGTTGAGAGGAAAATACACAGTTTGGGCAAGGGATCACCAGCTCTTGATCAATTTCATCTTCATGGTAGCGATGTAAATGATTTTTGAATGAAGTAAGCACTTTTGTAGAGTATTTACAGAGGCTACAACAGTACGGCTTTGTTCGATATCTCTGTTAAAAAAAAAAAGTCAAGCATATTTTAATAAAAATACCAGGTGCTACACCTTCTACAGTTCACAAGTATATGATTCTTTTTCTTTTAATGTGCTGGAAAATGTAACACTGTCACCTCCCAGGGAATGTGTTTTTTCTAAACCAGAACAAGCTGTTTCTTAAAGGGCCAGAGAGTAAATACTGCCTCTATGCCAACTACTTGGCGCTGCCACTGTCACACAAAGTGCCGCAGAGAATATGTAAGTCAATGAGCATGGCTTTGTGCCTATAAAACTACAGACACTAGTTCAAATTTCATAGACTTTTCATGTCACACAACAGTACTCATTTCCTTTTCCTCAACCATCTAAAAAAGTAGCAGCGATTCCCAGCTGCAGACGGTGCCCGCAGGCCCTGGCGCACACAGCACGTCGCTCACTGACCCCTTCCAGGCCATCAACTAAAACTCAACCTCCTTACTCCAGCAGAAGAAACTCACTCAGTTCTCTGCGAGAGAAGTTGGTTTCTCCCTTTCCCCTCCATTTCCCATAGCTCCAACGTTGTTTGTACTTCAAATTCTAAAACCTCTAGAATTTACCTGCAAACAATCTAACATGAAAATTGTAGGGGCGCCTGGGTGGCTTAGTCGGTTAAGCGTCCGACTTTCGCTTAGGTCATGATCTCACGGTTCGTGGGTTCGAGCCCCGCGTCAGGCTCTGTGCTGACTGCCAGCTCAGAGCCTGGAGCCTGTTTCAGTCTGTGACTCCCTCTCTCTCTGAACCTCCCCTGCTCACGCTGTCTCTCTCTCTCTCTCCTAGAAATAAATAAAAAAACATTTAAAAAAAAAAAAAAGAAAATTGTTACACCATCATTACTATCTGTTCTTTCCCTCTCTCCTAGAGA
This sequence comes from Hyaena hyaena, assembly GCF_003009895.1. NCBI lineage: Eukaryota > Metazoa > Chordata > Mammalia > Carnivora > Hyaenidae > Hyaena > Hyaena hyaena. The sequence continues at coordinate 2,055,876 of NW_024080903.1, read as the reverse complement.
AGGTAGGAGCCAAATGAACGGTGCTTACAACACGCAAGTGTCCAACACACTATGTGACAAGTTGTAAGGAAAGAGGCTATTCCTTCAGTGCTATGATAATCCTGAACGAGTTCCAGGCCAGAACTCAGACCAACCACGCAGAACTTCTCTTTGGGGCAAACACAGGTGAACCCAATAGGCCTGAGGCGTAAGAACAGGCATGTGTAAGAGAGCTGGCCACCTGAGCGATGCATCCAAAAATTTGCTGGCTTGTGGAGGTTTGACACCCATGAAGTCTTTGGTCTCGTGAGTCTGCAGACCCTGGAGGTGCTGAACCACGGAACACCTGGCCCTAGTGTCCCCAAGGAGGAAGGTAAGGCCTGGACCTTCACGCGAGGTCCAGCGTTGGCTGTGGGTGACATCTCTCTGCAACACTGCTTCTTGCCACCGCGGTAGGTCACCCCACCCTTCCTAAGCCTGAGTTCTCAATGGCCCCTGCACACACACTCTGTAGCTTCTGTCACCCTCTCTCTCCTATTCATACAGGTTTCCCTCTTCTCACAAGTCAGAGAAATCACCCAAACATGTTCAACAACATGGAACTGCCTTCTCAGCAGTTAGCAAAATCCCAGGTTCTGCCATTTCTGAGAGCCTGCAGAAGAAACCTAAGGTGACGGCCAACCCCAGACCAAAAACTAAAAAACAACCCATATTTCACTATCTCAGAAATCTGGATACACCTTACAACTAACAGTTCAACAGTACAGCACAGTTTAAGTATCGCTTTAGGTTTTTTTTTAGCGGTTCATTAAAAAATCGTGTGTCTTAGAACATAGTCAATAATTTTGTAATAACGCATGTTAACAGTGACTACACTTTTCGTGGTGAGCACTGAGAAATGTATAGACATGTTGAATCACTGTTGTACATCTGAAACTAATATAACATTCTATGTCAACTATACTTGACTGATACAATTTTTTTAGATTTTTTTTATTTTTATATTTTATTTTTTTATTTTTGAGAGAGAACACGCATACGTGCAAGCAGGGGCTGGGCAGAGAGAGAGAGACACACACAGAGAGAGAGAGAGAGAGAGAGAGAGAGAGAGAGAGAATCTCAAGCAGGATCCACGCTGTTTGAAGCCTGACACAAGGCTCAATCCCACCACCTGGGGATCATGACCTGAGCCAAAATCAAGAGTTGGACACTCCACTGACAGCCACCCAGGTGCCCCTAGAATTTTTTATTTTTAAGTAATCTCCACACCCAATGTGAGGCTCAAACTTAAAACCCTGAGATCAAGAGTCGCTTGGTCTCATGGGGCATCCAGGAGACCTAATAATACATTTTTTTAAATGGTGTGTTTTATACTTGATGAAGTAGTGTAGTAAAAAAAAAACAACTAGTTAATGAAAATTACACTCAATGAAAGAGCCAACAGAAATTACTAACAATTGCATATTACTTACTATCTGTTAGTGTTGAATGAGTAGGGAAAAGATTTCATAAAATGATTCCATTTTAAAATTTTAAAAAGACTCATCGTTGGAATGAGTAGGGAAAGATTTCTTAAATATGAAAACATAATCCATAAAAAAACTGGACTTCATTAAAGTAAGAAAGCTTTTACTCTACGAAAGACACTGTTCGGGCGCCTGGGGGCTCAGTTGGTTAAGCGTCCCACTTTGGCTCAGGTCATGACCTCATGGTTCATGAGTTCACGCCCCACGTCGGGCTCTGTGCTGACAGCTCAAAGCCTGAAGCCTGCTTCAGTTCTGTGTCTCCCTCTCTCTCTGCCCATCCCCCTGCCAAAAGTGAATAAACATTAAAAAAAAAAAAAAAAGAAAGACACTTCAAAAAATAGAAAGACAAGCCATGGGCTAGGAGACCATACTTGCAAACCTCATACCTAATAAAGGACTTGTATCCAGAATACATGTTGTAGACATGTTCAAGTCCCAATAAGAAAAATAACCCAATTTTTAGAAAATGGGCAAAAGACTTTAACATTACCAAAGAAGGCATCCAGGTGCCAAATATACACATGAAAAGATGCTCAACATCTTTAGTCACCAGGTAAATGCAAACTAAAACCACAAACAGTACCACCACACCCCAGTAAAATGGAAAATAAGTAGAGAGACCCATAAGCACCATATATGAGACAGAATCGAGTCTAGCTTGCATGCAGAGTAACTAGATCTGCCTCCCCACCACCGCTGCATCACAGGGGAAAAGCAAAATGGTATAGCCACTTTGGAAAACAGTGTGGCAGTTTGTTATAAAGATAAATATGTACTTAATGACCACACACAATCCAGCAATCTCAAGCCTAGGCACGTCTCCAAGGGAAATGAAAGCCTACGTTCCCATAAAAGCCCCCAGCAAAAGCTCTAGGGTGAGTGATCCCTCGGGAACACAGTGAGTGGAGACCTGGGCCCGACTGGCAACAGAGGAAGAGCAACGACCAAGGACAGACGCAGAGGGCTGCAGCGAGGCGTCCTGGGTCTGGCAGAGACTCCAGCCCTGGACAGTGCACCGTCTCCCTGACAGGCTGCTTCCTCAGGTCCCAGACTAACTGAGCTCCGTCACCTGAAGAACCTTAGCACATCTCTGTCCCCAAAACCCAAATGTCTAACAAATCTTTTTTCTTTTTTTTTTTTTCTTTTTAATATTTTTTATTTATTTCTAGGAGAGAGAGAGAGAGCGTGAGCAGGGGACGGTCAGAGAGAGAGGGAGACACAGAGCCCGAAACAGGCTCCAGGCTCTGAGCTGGCAGTCAGCACAGAGCCCGACGCGGGGCTCGAAAACACGAACCGCGAGATCATGACCCAAGCGAAAGTCGGAAGCTTAACCGACTAAGCCACCCAGGCGCCCCTAACAAATCTTTTTTCTGAGCCGCTCAAGACCAAGGCACACAGTCCACGTGACTGCACATTTCTGCCACCTTAGGGACAACCAGGAGTAAGTGCTGAGCCAGCAGACAGCACGGTCTCTACCACACCAGGCAGCAGCGGTTTTTCTCAATATGTTGTCTAGCCAACAAATCCAATTCTACTATTTAACACTTTGTGCCTAGACCCTGTTCACCCCAACAGAAACAAACTCCTTGAGGAAAACTCTAATTTGTATCTCTGTGTATTAGGCACTCCAAAAGTTTTACCTACTTTGTAGCAGGTTTTTAAAAAGTGTTTCTTGATGAAAAGCATGTAATTATATATTACACTGCAGGTTACGTTACAGGATCTTCTGAGAATTCAGAAGACAAAAATCAGTGAGATGTAAGAAAAGATTTATGAAGTCAAGGGGTTCGAAGCAAGGCGTATCGGAACAGCCATGTGCTATTCCAAGGAGGACAATAACCAAATCGAAGCAGTTTCCAGGCATCTTGTGTCTGATGTAGAGGGGGGAGTGTCTGCTCAAGGAAGACAGGAGACCAACAGGTGTGACACAAGACAGAGGCAGAAGAGTCGAACTCAGGTGAACAGCTGACAACAGTAATGTCGATAAAGAAAACTGTGACAGAACAATGATCAATCAGTAATAGGAAAAATTTATTTAAAGTCAAAAGTCTCAGGGCGACTGGGTAGCTCAGTTGGTTAAGTGTCCGACTTTGGCTCAGGTCATGATCTCGCAGTTTGTGTGTTCAAGCCCTGCATTGGGCTCTGTGCTGACAGCCAGACCCTGGAGGCTGCTTTGGAGTCTGTGTCTCCCGCTTTCACTGCCCCTTCCCTGTTTGTGCTCGGTCTCTCTCTCAAAAAGAAACATTAAAAAAATTATTAAAAAGAAAAAAAAAACCCAAAAGTCCAAGGCCAATATGACTTGGACAAACGTGGAAAGGGAAATGGAGACTGGGACAGTTAAGTCAAATCTGGGTCGTGCTGACCTTGATACTGATGAAGGTGCTAATGTTACGGATGGCTGGGTAGTAGGAAAGGTTTTCCAGAAGCAAATACTTTAATAAGGAGAATGTAGCTTGAGTCTGCTTGGGTTTGAGGTCTCAAATTATTATAAATCGTGTTCCTCAACTAAAAGATACATATTTTAAAATTTTAAGCTTTAAATTTTAAATTTCTGAAACCAGGTGTACCTTCATCATGCATAATGTCATGACACTTACTTTTACTCAAAGTAGTTAGAATTCCAAGGCCCTTCTTACATGAGTGTCATCTTATGATCAAGGACAAATAATAGTTTCACTACATTACTTTATCAACTTTAGATACAGAAACTTCTCAAGGCATCAATGATTCTACGTTCTAAGGCATTTCACCTTTTCTTTCTCTTTCCCTGAATGCTTACATTATACCTCTCCCCCTCACTAACGAGCAATCCCAACACATGTGATGTTCCTCAAAACTAAACTGACACTTACCCCAACTTCTGAGGAAACATAAAAATCAAATAAAAAATACATACCACTTTCTTTCCAGAAGGTTCCCAGAGAGAAATATCTCCCCATGATGTGTTAACAAAGTACTTCTCTCCTGGATCAAAGCCTTTAAGGTCCTTTTAAAAAGGGAGAAAAAGAGAGATCATTAAGCAATTTCAGAAGATAAATAACCTGAAGGGATTACTTAGCACCTAAGAAATCCACATGGGAAAGTGAAATGAAAATGGAGCCCAGGAGCAAACTGCAGCCATAAAGCACAAGAACAGAGGAAAAGGCTGAAATAACCCAATTAAATATTAAAGTTTTAAAGGTCTTTTGAAAAATTTTTTTGATATTTATTAATTTTGAGAGAGACAGAAAGCAAACGGAGAAGGGGCAGAGAGGTAGGAGACAAAGAATCTGAAGCAGCTCCAGGTGCCGAGCTGTCAGCACAGAGCCTGACACGGGGCTCGAACTCATGAACTGCAAGATCATGACCTGAACCCAAGTCGGATGCTTAACTGACTGAGCCACCCAGATGCCCCTAAAAATTTAAGTTTTAAATTCTAGTTAAAAACTATATTTTATTAAGAATTAAACATGAGATTTCCCACGAATATTTTTTTAAAGTTTATTTTGAGACAGAGAGCGCAAGGTGGGGCTGGGGCAAAGAGAGAAGGGACCGAGGATCCGAAGAAGACTCTGTGAGTGGGGCTTGAACCCACGAACCCTGAGATCATGACCTGAGCCGAAGTCGGACGCTTCACCGGCTGAGCCACCCAGGTGCCTGCGCCCCCACCCTCAACCAATAGTTTTTTTAAAAAGAGAAGCTCCATGAGCAAACACGGTCTTCTGTCAGTGGTAAGCACTTGGGAGGTTCTTGGGAGAGTATCAAGTGGGAGCTCCAAGTGTGTGCCTGACCAAGGACACCAGAGTCAGCCATGGAGAGGACAGCATGGACTAGGGTGTGACCAGCACAACAGAAGGGGGTGAGGAGACAGTGAGAGCTTGGCAACCAGATGCAATGGGGTTCACATCAACCCCGTGTCAAACAAACCAAGTGCAAAACGTATCTGGAGAAAAACTGGAGAAATCGGAATATGGACTGGGTATTAGATAAGAAAGGCAAACATTTAATAACACAGAAAGATGCAGGTAACTGAAAAAGTAATAAAAAAGCACAATCAAGAAGAGCTCACAGTAGTAAAGACTATTCACATGTGTATGTGTTTACACTTGTACGTACAAAGAAAGAGAAGGCTAAACAATATGATGTCATTAGTGGTAATCCCTGAATGGCAGAAATGTGGCATTTTTAATTTTATTTTCTAAAGAAATGATTACCTCTATTTTCTAACTTTCCTAGTTTATATTGCTGTTTTTATAATAAGTAAATATTATTTTAATATAAAAAAGATTTGTTAAGCCAGATGATAATATAATAACTGTCTTCAAGTATACATATGCCAATACACTGCTTACCAAGTCAATTCAGAACTGGAGAAAAGTGCAAATTATTACAAAGATTTAAATTGGAAATAATGTGTTCTGAGGTTTATAACATACATACAAGTAAAACGACAATAACACAAAGGCTAGAACAGGAAATGAAAGCATAGTATTGGGGTTTTTTTCTTTTAATTTTTAGTTATTAAGTAATCTCTACACCCCATGTGGGACTAGAACTCATAATCCTGAAATCAAGAGTTGCATAGTCTACCAATTGAGCCGGCCAGACACCCACTGTAAGGTTCTTATATGTGGAGCAGTATTATATTAGAAAGGTAAACAGAGGCACTTGGGTGGCTCAGTTGGTCAAGCCCCACATAAGGCTCCGTGCTAACAGTGTGGAGTCTGCTTGGGATTCTCTCTCTCCCTCTCTCTCTCTGCCCTCCCCTGCTTCTGCTCATGCTCGAGAGCTCTCTCTCTCTCTCTCAAATAAATAAACTTTAAAAAAGGTAAGCAAAAACTTATAGCTAATAAGCCAATAATGGGAGAAAAAATAGAATAGTAAAAAACACTGAATTCAAAACAAAGCAGAGGAAGAATAAAAATGAAAGGCACAGAAAAGACAAGTAAAAAGAAAGAGACACACGGGAGAATTAAACCCAACCAGATCATTAACCACATTAAAGAATAAGACCTGGAAACTTTATTTTAAAGTAAAGGCCAGATAATAAATATTTAGGGCTTTGCCAGCCAGGCAGGATCTCACACAATTACTCAGTGCCACCGTCATGCACAAAGGCAGCCTTATGTAGCCTTATGGCTACAAGCATGGCTATGTTCCAAGAAAGTTTATTTACATAGTTGCAAGCCACACTTGGCCCACAAATCATAGTTTGCCTACCCTTGGTCTAAATACTTTAATTAAGAGGCACAGACTATCAGAGTGGGTAAATAAGAACAAGATCCAATTATATGCTATCTACACAAATTTCACTTTGAACATTTTTTTAAATGTTTATTTTTGAGAGAGAACAAGTGGGGGAGGGGCAGAGACGGACAGAGACAGAGAATCTCAAGCAGACTTTGCACTATCAGCAAAAAGCCAACTTGGGGCTCCAACTCACAAATCGTGAGATCATGACCTGAGCCCAAATCAAGAGTTGTATGCTTAACCGACTAGGCCACCCAGGCACCCCAAATATTTCACTTTACAAAGACACAGGTTAAAGGTAAAAAGATGAAAAGACATGTGTCATGCTATAACTAATCAAAAGGAAGCTGGAGGAATCATATTACCATCAAACAAAGTAGATTTCAGGGAGAGAAAAGAATATTAACATGGACAGAAAGTCACTTTATAGCAGGGCCAATTCATCAGCAGAACAAAGCAATCCTAAACATGTATGTACTTTAGAAAGAGAACGTACATGAGACAAAAACTAACTGAATTGAAATGAGAAATAACCAAATCCAAATATATGGTTGGGGACGTCAACAACCCCTCTTCTCTAAAGGAGCGGTATCACAAATCCCCAAAACTCAGGAAGGACACAGCGGCCCGAACACAACGGACCGCCTGACCACACGCCGACGGGCCTCTCAACCCCGGAACAGCACACACACGAAACACTTACCAAGACAGAGCTTGTGCAGAGCCCTAGGTCTCAATACATTTAAAGGAACTAAAATAATTATGAAGTATGTTCTCTAACCAAAGCAAAATTTTACAGAAACATGTAACAAAAGATAATCTAGAAAATTCCCAAATTCTAGAAATTAAACAACACCCTTTTAATTCATGGATCAAAGAAGAAATCATGAACAAAATTAGACAGTACTTTAAAACTGAATCAAAGTGGAAACACAGTAAAGCAAATGTGAAGGATACTTCTAAAGCAATGTTCTTAAGGGAAATTTATGGTGTTAAGTACTAAGAAAATAAAGACCTAAAAAACAAGACCACTACAGCTCCTACATAGAAGAAATTATATGAACAACTTTATGTCAATACTATGACAACATAAGTTGAAATGGATAAATTCCTTAAAAAAGGACTACCAAAGCTCACTCAAATAGAGATGATAACCTGATACCTAGTCAAGAAATGAATTCATAGTTAGAATCCTTACCATAAAGAAGACTCCAACTCCAGATGGCTTTCTTGGGAATTCTACTAAACATTTATGGAAGAAATATTATCAATTCTACACAAAGTTCTTAAGGAGGAAGAAACAATTCCCAACTCATTCCCCAAGTGCATTACCTTGACACCAAAACTAGACAAAGATACTAGAAAAAATTAAAACTACAAACCATATCACTCATGAACACGGATGTAAAAATCCTTAAGAAAAATTTTGCAAATCAATCCAACATATAAAAAGAACCAAGTGACGTGCCTGGGTGGCTCAGGTCACGATCCTGCAGTTCGTGAGTTCAAGCCCCACGTCAGGCTCCCTGCAGACAGTGCAGAACCTGCTTGGGATTCCCTCCCTCTCTCTCTCTCTCTCTCTCTCAAAATAAATAAGTAAACTTAAAATATGGGGCTAACCAGGGGCGCCTGGGTGGCTTAGTCGGTTAAGCGTCCGACTTTCGCTTAGGTCATGATCTCGCAGTTCGTGGGTTCGGGCCCCGCGTCGGGCTCTGTGCTGACAGTTCAGAGCCTGGAGACTGTTTCAGATTCTGTGTCTCCCTCTCTCTCTGACCCTCCCCTGCTCACACTGTCTCTCTCTCTCTCTCTCCTAGAATAAAACATTAAAAAATATATATATATGGGGCTAACCATCACATTGCATGGTAACGTAATGAACATTCTTATCACTACTGTAAACTTTATTATGAATTTTTTTTAATTCAATACCACCAAATGTTAAAAATACAACTGAAACCCTCACACACTATTAACATGATTGTGGAATCACACAACTACACTGGGTAAAGGTCTGGCCGTTGTATATAAAACTAAACAAATAAGCCCAGAAACAGATGTCCACAAAAATACTTTTACAAGAATATTCATAAGAACCTTATTCATAATAACCAAAAACTAGGAGGAGTCTAGGTGTCGACCGTTAGGAGAAAGGATCAGTGAACTAGCCCATCCATGTAATGGGTACTGCAACCACACAGAAGAATCATTCACAGGAGCACATATAATTTCATTTACATAAAACTGTAGGATACGCAAATCTAACCTATATACAATCCTACCCAGTCTTTATTTTTTTTATTTTTTTTTTAAATTTTTTAATGTTTTATTTATTTCTAGGAGAGAGAGAGAGACAGCATGAGCAGGGGAGGGTCAGACAGAGAGGGAGTCACAGACTGAAACAGGCTCCAGGCTCTGAGCTGGCAGTCAGCACAGAGCCCGACGCGGGGCTCGAACCCATGAACCGCGAGATCATGACCCAAGCGAAAGTCGGACGCTTAACCGACTAAGCCACCCAGGCGCCCCAACCTACCCAGTCTTTAAAAACAAAGAAAACTTTTCAAATCTTATCTCCATAAAGGCTCCCCAGCTAGAAGTGATCTTTCTGCCTGTTTCTCGCTCTTACTGTTAAGTGTGTATCTTGACTCCTGCTCCAAGAACATTCTTAGTCTATTTACTAAAAGATGATACTACACTTCAGGGCCGTTTTTTGAGCATCAAACACATGCCAGCCACAATGCAGGAGGTACCCACGTGTTATCATCTGAAATATCCTGTGTCTATACACATACACTTGTATTCTTAGCTTATCTGTACATTCTTTGCAAACATTACTTAAATACACACACTTAGTGTGATAAAAAGATTTATAAGAAAGTTATAAGAAATGATTTATAAGGTTACTCGGATGATCAAGTATATATTTCTCAGATAAAGTTGGTCTTTGTTCACAGTTCCTGAAAAGGCTTCCAAGCTGTAAAGGTGCAGGGGAGATTTTGTTATTAACGAAGTTGACTTGTAGAACCCCCCCAAAAGGTGCAGCTGGTTCCCAGGACGACCAGCCCAGCTTCTAGGGAGGTGAGAGGGCCTGGAGGTTGGATTAGCCAATGACTTAATCAGTCATGACTATAAAAATTTTATTTCCCTCTTCAGAGAGCTTCCACATGTGGGAAACCAAAACACTTGTGTTATATGAGGGTGGGGGAACCCCCCTACACACCCACATTGTAATTGAGTATGCAAACGTGATTATTGTTTTTAATTTTAGAGAAAGAGAAAAAATGGAGGAGGGACAGAGGAGAGAGGGGGAGGAGGGAGAGAGAGGGAGAAAGGAAGGGAAGAGGAGGGGAGGGAAGAGGAGGGGAGGGAAGAGGAGGGGAGGGAAGAGGAGGGAGGGAAGAGGAGGGGAGGGTAGAGGAGGGAAGGGAAGAGGAGGGGAGAGACAGAGAACCTTAAACAGGCTCCATGCTCAGTGCAGAGCCTGATGCAGGGCTCAATCCCACTACCTGGGATCATGACCTGAACTAAAATTAACAGTCGGACACTCAACCAATGACCACCCAGGCACCCTGGAATTGGGTCTAGGAACTTTAAAAGACTTATCTGTTAACAATGGACTATGTCTACTATCGGCCTTCTAATCTCGTCTCCAGATAATTACCTTGCTTTCTTCCTCATGCATAAAATATGACTTATAAACAGAGATGCAAAGAACTCTTGAAAATTCTCTCACTTTAAGACTGTTACTGAGCAGTAGTATCTACCAAAGGCTTCGACTTCAGTATCCCCCCCATCCTTGTATTTCCAAATGGATTTTCCATCACAGTCTGTTATTAAAAGTACTGCTATACTTGGGAGTTTTACTTTCATTCATTCATTCAAAAAATATCTGTTAAAAAAATATATACGTGTGTGCATGTGAGCGCCAGATCACAATTCTGGTCACAGTTACCACAGTGGATAAATGAAACAAGGAGGTTCTTGTCTTCTTACATTCAAGCAGGGGAGACAGATAATAAATAACATCAGGTACCATGAGATTTGAGCAAAGCAGAGCAGGTAACACAACAGAGAATAGAGGAGAAGGCAGCATTTGAGAAGTAATGAGATACTCTGAGATAGTAATGTTTGAATGGAGAATTATCTGGGATCCTTCAGAAATTAGTATTTGTCTACTTGAGAGCAACAATCAATTGCAGCCATAATGAGGACCCTGGTAATTTACTAGTCTTTCAGTATTAGACCAACTTTTAATAAATAAACCAATCTGGCTGAAAGTCTGAGATTTGAACATTAAGAAACTGAACATCTCCCAGGTCAATACTGTGAATCGAACTGTTCACAAATTTAAAAAAATCCAAAGTAGGGGCGCCTGGGTGGCTTAGTCGGTTAAGCGTCCGGCTTTCGCTTAGGTCATGATCTCACGGTTCGTGGGTTCGAGCCCCGCGTCGGGCTCTGTGCTGACTGCCAGCTCAGAGCCTGGAGCCTGTTTCAGTCTGTGACTCCCTCTCTCTCTGACCCTCCCCTGCTCACGCTGTCTCTCTCTCTCTCTCTCTCCTAGAAATAAATAAAACATTTAAAAAAAAAAAATCCAAAGTAGACACGGTCTTGTTTTGTTAGTTATGAATAAAACATGCATACAATTACCAATGGCTTTACAAATACACACCAAACCTTATTTAACAGTATTTATTTCTTTAGTATATATGTCAGCCATATATTCTCAAGTTGTAAGAAAGGAAAAATTATACAAGAACATAACTTATCAGCGTATGTGACTGTGATTTTAATTTTTAAACTTTTGTTAAGACTGCATATATTAAATTCACAAATCAGAAAAACTCTATCATATCATGTACGAATCCCCATTTGGTAATTACTCCAACAATAGTGGGAAATTAAGTTAGGAAGGGTGTTCTTTTGCTAAAATAATAATTCAATACTTTCCCTTCAAGATCAAAAACAAATATATTTGATAATTAATGACAATAAAAAGGCCCACCTAAAAGTGACTTTAAAAACTTGAGCAGCTTAAAGTAGCTCACTTTATGTCAGAAAGACATAAATAGGAACTAATGATGTGCTCATGCAGTCATTTGAATTACTAGCAATTTCCATCTTGAAGACTCTTATCCATTCCTCAAAAACTCCCAGTTCAAATCTCCCTCCAGAAGCCACCCTCTAACACCACTGTCTTTTCTGCATCTGCCTTCGGTGCTCTTACCTTCAGCAACTCCTTGCAGCTGTCGAGCCCAATATCCACAAGAATGCCTTTCACCTTCTTTCGTACCTTCCTGATGTTGTCAAGATTTTCCACAGGAATTTGAAACATTTTTGAATTTTTCCTTAAAAAGAAAGAAAACAAAACTGAGTACCTGTATCTACATCTACATTCTTAACAGAGTTGGTAAAACGCTAAGAACAGAGTAATTTTCAATAAATTATGCTAGGACACCTACATATCCACATCCCAAAAAATGAAGCTGGACCCTTTCTTTCCACCAGACACAAAAATCAACTCAAAATGGATCATACACCTTCATGTTAAGAGCTTAAACTTTAAATCTCAAAAGAAAACAGGCATAAGTCTTCATGACTTTGGATTTGGCAATGGATCCTTAGGTACGACACCAAAAACCACTAACTAGAAAAAGTTGGACTTCATCAAAATAAAACACTTTTACACCTCAAAGGAAATCATCAAAAAAGTAAAAAGAGAATTCACAAAAATAGGAGGGAACATTTGCAAATCATATTTCTGAGAAGGAACTTATATCCAGAATATATAAAGAAAAAAACTCATAAAAACTAAAAGACAAATAACCCAACTTAAAAATGGACAAAATATCTGAATATTTCTCCAAAGATAATATGCAAATAGCCATTAAGCACATGAGAAGATGCTAAATAACATTAGCTGTGGGAAATGAAACTCAAAACCACAATGAAATATGTAACTTTACACCTACTAAAATGGCTAGAATTTCTTAAAAATGAAAAACTCGGTGTTGGAAAGGATGTGGAGCACCGGATCTCCCATACCATACCTCCCATAATCATGTAAAATGGTGTAGCCAATTGGGAAAACAGTCTGGCATCTCCTCAAAAGATTAAATATATAGGTATCGTATGAACCATCAATTCCACCCAAGAGAAATTAAAAACATGCATCCAAACAAAAACCTGTTCACAGATGTTCACGGGGGGCAGCATTTATAACAGCCCAAAGTAGAAACAACCCACATGTCCATCAACTGATGAACGGACAAATAAAACGTGGTATGTCCATACAATGAAATATTTGGCCATAAAATGAAATAAAATACTGACACGTGCTATGATGTGGATTATCCCTGAGGAACATTACGCTAAGTAAAAGAAGCCAGACATGGAGGACCACATGTTACATGATTCTGTTCTTATCAAGTGTCCAGAACAAATTTATAGAGACAGAAAGTAGAATGCTGGTTGCCTAGGGCCGCGGAGGACTATCAGGCGATGGCTGCAGAACAAGGACAATGTTCTCAAAATCCAACATGGTGATGTCTGCACAACTCTGTGAATATACTGGACGCCAGTGAATTATTCACTTTAAACAGGTGAATTGTATGGTATATAAATTACATTTCTATAAAGCTATTGTTTTAATGTTTATTTTTTTATTTTTGAGAGAGAGAACAAGAGGGGCGGAGGAGGGGTGGGGGCAGATAGAGGATCTGAAGCAGGCCCTTGCTAACAGCAAGAGCCCAACACAGGGCTTGAACTCACAAGTTGGACGCTTAACCAACTGAGCCACACAGGCGCCCCTCCATAAAGCTAATTTTTAAAGTATCTGAAAAGGCATAAAATTAAACTAAACCCTGTGGTACTTGACCAGAAAAGGAAGTACAGGTGTGACCTTAGTGTTTTTAATATATACATAAAGAAAAACTAAGTATAGTTGTAAATGTGTGTGTATATATTCCATAGCTTTGTCACTAAGAGAGCCTAGAAGCAGTTACACACTCCAGGAGCAGTGAGCACTCCTAAGACCCAACTCTTACTTTCTAAATAGAACTTTCCATTAAAAAGAACCAGGACTCCTTAGAGAAATGGCTGATTCCAGGGCTGGAGCATGGAAAAGATAAGATGAGCCATGATTGTTCTGTACCAGAACAGTACCAGAAAATAAGGAAGTTGCTCAAAGAATGATGAGACATGTCAAAAGACTCAAAAGAAGTTCAGCTTAAACAAGTCCCCACAACCCAACTAGGGGACAATTTGGGCACCCAATAAATGACACTAACAGATTACAACCTGTGCCACTGAACTTTCCAAAGACAATGCAACACCATCTCCCATCACACATGCTGTTTGAAAACATGATCCTGACGGTCCTCCTCGTTAGTGGGGCATAGATGCCTTTGAACCTTTCTGTGGCTGCCTCACCCAATGAAGTACGGCAGGAGTGATGCCATGCGACTTCCAAGACTAGAGCATCAAAATGCCACACACTCCCGCCTGCTCTCTAGGAACCATCACTCTTGACATCTAGACACCACATCGTGAGGAAGCTCAACTAGCCCACGTGGAGAGACTACACGGAAATGCTCCAACATCAGCCACCAGACATGTGAGTGAAGACAGAGTTCCAGACACCTGGCTATCAAGTCACCCCGGCCTTAGAGTCTTCCCAGATAAAGAATCAAACAAGCCGTCTCCCCTGCTCCTGCCTGAACTCTGGATTCAAATTGTTGAGTTTTAATAAAATGTTTCATCCTATGAAGTTTTGAGGTGATTTGGTATACAGCAACAGTGACTAAAATAATCCACCAGAACATAAATTTAAGTCCATGGTGATATAAATAAATACACTGAAACTCTGATCAGGAATGGTATTCTTTTTTTTTTTTTTTTAATAAATTTTTTAATGTTTTATTTATTTCTGAGGTAGAGACAGCATGAGCAGGGGAGGGTCAGAGAGAGAGGGAGATACAGAATCTGAAACAGGCTCCAGGCTCTGAGATGGCTGTCAGCACAGAGCCCAATGCGGGGCTCGAACCCACAAACCACAAGATCATGACCTGAGCGGAAGTCAGACGCTCAACTGACTGAGTCACTCAGGCACCACCCAGGAATGGGATATGTCCATGATTTCCAAGCAGCTTCCTCAACATTACTTGATAATAACCAAGAGTAATTCACAGAAGTCTGGTAGACTTCTTAGCCTGAATTAAGAGATACTGTACAAAATAGCCTGCAGTTATCAAAAGTGTCCAGACCACACAAGGTAGCACTACTCATAACAGCCAAACTGCGGAAACAATTTAAATGTCCACAAAACGGTAAATGGATAAACAAAATGTAACCTACTTGGCATTAAAAACTAAGTACTGATGCATGTCACTATAGGAATAAATCTCAAAAACATGCTAAGTGAAAGAAGCCAGGTACAAAGGTCCTCACGCTGACTCCACTTATGTGGAATATTTAGAAGAGATGACTCTACAGAGATGAAGGTAGACCACAGCTGGCTGGGAGTGGGAGCAGATTACTGGAGTGCCAGAATGTACCATCATCAGGTTGTGGTGAGAGCTGTACAACTCTACATGAATTATACACTTAAAACAAAAATAATGGAAGAAAAACTAAATACCATTTCCCACTGAAATTGTTCGCACTGAAAGGGACTAAAAATAAGTAAATACAGTGGGCAAGTCTAACTTTTACTAGAAATGCTACTGGAGTGCTGGCAAAACTTCCATGGGATCTGAGGGTTCAAGGGTAATAATGTATTTATTTCCTAATGCTGATGGCTGTATTCTGGATATGCCGGAGAATACTTTAATTGCAGGAAACTGCATTTAGCTTACTGTGGCATCTTGTTTGGGAACTTACTTTCAAATATTTCAGGGAAAAAAAGTTCTTTGTATTGTACTTGCAACTTTGTATAAATCTGCAACTATTTAAAAATTTTGGGGGGAGCGCCTAGGTGGTTCAGTCAGTGAAGCATCCAAACTCTTGATTTTGGCTCAGGTCATGATCTCAGTTTATAGAATTAAGCCTCTGCACCATAAGTGCAGACCCTGCTTGGGATTCTCTCTTATTCTGTCTTTCAAAAATAAATATATAGGGGGACCTGTGTGGCTCACTCGGTTAAGCATCCGACTTCACTCAGTCAAGATCCCATGGTTCGTGGGTTCGAGCCCCACGTCGGGCTCTGTGCTGACAGCTAGCTCAGAGCCTGGAGTCTGCTTCGGATTTTGTGCCTCCCTCTCTTTCTGACCCTCCCCTGCTCATGCTATCTCTCTCTCTCAAAAATAAAAAAAGAAACGTTAAAAAAAATAAACTTAAAAAAATTAAAAAAGATTTTTTTAATGTGCAACGTATCAAAGCTAAAAATTGAGTCAAATTCAAGTTAAAGAACACCAGGTAAAATAACAAATGCAAATTTTTTTATTATCAGAATAACTTTTAAAGATCGACAATATCTACTGGTAGTAGAAGTAAGTACACAAATCATAATTTTTACCTGTATAGAGGGCAATTTGGTCATATCTCAAGATTTAAAAAATTTTGTTTAACGACTTAATTAATTAATTTCATTTATCTTTTTTTTTTTTTTTTGAGAGAGAGAGAGAGACAGAGCGCAAGCGGGGGAGGGGCAGAGAGAGGGAGACACAGGATCCAAAGTAGGCTCCAGGCTCTGAGCTGTCAGAGGAGCCTGATGCAGGGCTGGAACCCATGGACAAGGACCTCAGGCGAAGTTGGATGCTCAACCGACAGAGCTGCCCAGGTGTCCCTATATCTAAAGATTTTAAATCACAATTTCTGAGTCCGCAATTCCACTCTTACACCCCTCTTGTAACCCCTCTTCCCCCACCATAAGCCTGGTGCCCCTCCAAGTTTACACTTATTGCATGCACCATGTTGCAATTCTCTATTTATCTATGTCTCCTACTAGACTGAACTTCTTCAGAGTAGGAATCATGTTTTATTCGCATGTCTGGGGCCTATCACAGAGTGTAATATACAGCAAATGTTCACAACAAATGAACAAGAGATTAAATAAAACAGGGTAAGAATCATAAGACATGCAGAAAGTACTCTAAAGGTTCAAAAAGGTTACAGAGGGTTAGAACTGGAGCCCAAGACGGTCTAGGTGAATAGATCAGCATTGTAAAATGATTGAGGTAAAGGGAAAAGTCTGAATATATTTGGCAAAAGATAAGTAAAACCAAAAAGGTAGACTGGAATCAAATGAGCGGGTTTGGTGGGAAGGAAGGGTTAACACGTAAGAGGGAGGAATTCAGGGTGGGCACAAAGGAAACACAAAGTTTTTCAGAAGCTAATTTGGAATGAGTTTTCCAAATTCCATTATCTATGTCAAAAGTGTATCTTAGGCTCCAAAGGAGAGACTGAAGGATCATTTAGTACTTGATAACTGAAGGAAGGATAGTGAATCATAAGAAATACAGTAAAATAATAAAATTATTAAAAATGAAATGCACTGAATTGGGTTCTGGCTTTCAGAAGCCTCACCTCAGAGGAGCTGTCAAGAACCTCATGATGGTGCTCCTAAAAACTAAACACAAGGTCACTGTAGAGCCCACCCTGGCTTCTCTGGCCAGAGCAAGCCTCAGCCAAAATTGTGAGATGCTTTCCACTCAACTATCAGACTCGCTTCCATCTCCCCTAGAGCTCCGTTATCCTCTCTACCTCTGGCTTCTTCCTTCCCCAGAGCTGGCTGTTGATTAGAACTGTCCACGATGAAAGCCATCATCCCCATGTATTTGAAACGAGGACACTAACTTTACTGCTTGCAAAGAAGTATGGCCTTACAGAGTAAGCGGTGGTCTTCTTCGAGGGTTTTGAGAAGCATGGCATACAGGACCCGGTGGCCTTTCAGCAGCACTAGTTTAGGGACTGGCCGATTATCACAGGCTGCTTCCTGGGGGCTGCTGGGGACCCTAGCTCTGAGGAGGAGGATACTGAAATGAGGCCATCAGTGATGGGGCAGGGTTTAAACAGGCCCTGTAGTTAATTGTTCAAGGCTTGGGAGTGAGACCAAGGAACTGTCAGTCTTCTTCCTAGAATCTGGAGAATAAGAACTTTTTATTCTCAAATGTAAGCGTCCCCATTCCCGCACCACTGTTACTGTGGTTCCCCCCAAAACCAGCACATTAAATCCTTCGCCATTAGGAAACAGAAAACTGATGAGGCTGCACTAATCCATCAATCTCCATTCACCGTAAATTACCTTCAATGTCAGCGTGTGGTACACATGGACCTACCAAAACTCCCACTGACGTGCACAAGAAAATACTATTTCCCAAAGAGGCATTTATAGGGTTTCTTTTGTTGCTTTTTTAGTACCTTGATCATTTAAGTACATTCCATTCTGGAAAAAAATAACACTCCAAAAAACAGTCATTCAGGTAATAGATGCTACTTTTTAAGCCAGAGAACTTTAGAGTTCATGTAAATCTAAGTTCCAAAGGGATTTCACACGAGGCAACACTACACAATGGTCTCACCAGCAAGGATTCTGGAATTGGGGGCGCCTGGGGGGCTCAATCAGTTAAGCCTCTGACTCGATTTCAGCTCAGGTCATGATCTCAACATTCATGGGTTTGAGCCCCACGTTGGGCTCTGCGCTCACAGAGCAGAGCCTGCTTGGGATTCTCTCTCTCTCCCCCTCTCTCTTTATCCCTCCCCTGCTTGCTTGTTCTCTCTCTCAAAATAAATAAACATTAAAAAGTGTGTGTGTATATATTCTTTAAAATCTCTGACAAATTACTTAATCTCTGGGCCTCAGGTGACCATGTGTAAAACACAGAGTACAAGCTACTTCTGAAGCATTTGTGAGGATGAGTGAGTTAACACAAGAAAAGCACCAAACATAAGCAATGTGTTTGCTACTGTCCAACTTCAAAAATCTAATGAAATGTACCAACCACTGGAATAATACAGGACTTCTTTTTAAGCAACTTAAATCATATGCAATACTTGTGCCCTACATGAAAGCGAGGTTCAGAAGGTCTGGGTTCCAGCGCAGGCAGATCCCGGCCCAACTCCACAGGCAACACTCTAACCTAACAGATGGGTGACAGCCAGAGGGCGGCATGGCAGGAACACTGGGAACTTACACCCATACCACACCTGGGTGCGTTCACCAAGGGGACACGCCAAGCCTGGTACGCTCAACCAAGGGGACACCCCAAACCTGGTACGCTCAACCAAGGGGACACTCCAAACTTGAGTGCACTCACCAAGGGGACACGCCAAACCTGGTACATTCAACCAAGGGGACACGCCAAACCTGGTACATTCAACCAAGGGGACACGCCAAACCCGGGTACACTCACCATGGGGACACCGCACACCCGGCACAAATCTAAAATATGTCCCAGGATCCCTCCGGGTAAAAGTCTTGCCACAGCTCTGCCGGTCTCCCATGACCAACCGCTAAGCCTACATCCAGCCTTCACGGTCTTGCCGCCTCTCCGACAGACAAGTCAACGGGTTCCCCCCCTCCTGTCCGTCTCCCAGAGCAGCAACCCTTCCCCTTCCACGCGTAAAGACCACCGGCTCTGCAGTCCCAGCTCCAACCGAAGTATCAAAGTTCGATCATAAAACCGCCAACCCTCCAGCCATCGCTCTAAGTCAGTCACACCTACATCACTTACCTCGGACCAAAGAGGAGCCTGCACTTTTCACAACCTTCACTTTTACACGCGGTCCCGCCCCCCCACCCCCGTTGTGTGCAGCCTCCCCCAGACCTGGGTGAACCCCGGCCCACCGGCACCCGCTCGCTCCGCGGCTCCTCGCGGACCCCAGAGGCCGGGGCTGCCGGTTCTATTCCATTATAACCAGCGTTAACCGCATTCTAGCAAGCCTTCCTCTCAAATGCAAAGAAGACACTTAAAATATTCAACTACGATGATGCAACTGCGCACTATCGGAATTGTCAGTTATAATTTCTTGACGTTCCAAGGCCAAATGTTAGGAGAAATCTTGCAGACACAAGCTCTGTCGACGCGGGCAGCGGGGGCACTCGGAAAGTTACAATTTTATTGTCAGCATCTGCATATCCATCACCGCCATTCACGTCCAAAGCTCCGGGGCGAAGGGATTGGCCGTCGCGGTTCGGCGGCTCCTCCAACAGTCTTCCCCGCCGGGGGAAAAGCGCCCCAGGGCGAACCTCGGGGCGGCCGCAGCCGCTTGTACGACGTTAGCTGCCGCTCCCGCCTGCTCAGAGAAGAGGCTCCGGGGCAAGGCTCGGGGACGCGGCGCTGCGGGGAGGCGCGCCCGCGGGGGCCGCCCTCACTACTCCCCAGCCCGCGCGCCCCTCGGCTCCGCTCCGCCCGCTCCGCCCCTCACGCCCCCGACCCCCATAGCCCGCGCCCGCCCCCCGCCGTCCACCCCCGACCCCCACGTGACGCGGAGGGATGACGGGCGCCGTCTGGGCCGCGAACCCCGCGCCCAGAGAACGTCGCGGGATTCGTGAGGCGGCCCCGGGCCGCGGGCTGTGGGCGGGGCGGGGCGGGGCCGCGGCCGCCGTCGGGACTCCGCGGGCTTGGGCCGGGCAGGGCCGGGGGCGTCGCCGCGGGGCTGGGCCGGGGTCGTACCTACCGCTGGGCGCCAGGAGCGCCGCTGCGTCCCCCGCCGCTTCTCGCTGCGCCGCCGCGGCCCGCCGGGGCCCCGCGCCCGCGCCCGCCTCCGCCCCGCGCGGCGGGACCCCCGCCTCGGCGCGCGCCCACCCCCGCGCGACCCCGTCCCCTCCTCCCAGCACGGCCAGAAAGAGAAAATGGCGCTCGATTTGCCTCCGGAAGTGACGCGCGCCCTCATTTGCATGCCAGTACAGCCAGCCAATGAGAGGAGAGTGTGCATGGGACCCCTGGACACTGCCCCATAGGACCCTTGGGGCCCCTGCCTAAGGCTGAACTGGAGGCTCTGGAGTGGGAGTGGGAGTGGGGGGTCCCCTGTTGGAGCCCCTGCCCCTCCCCCCCTTCCTGCCACAGTGGGCTGGCCTGCCAGCCTCTCACTAGCATCTCTGCAAACTCTCGAGAGAGTTTGAGTAGGTGGTGACGTCATTAAAAGGGGGTGGGGCGAGGGTGTCGTCAACCACGTGACCGGTCACGTGTGCTCACCAGAGCCTTGACTTCATTTGCATGGAATGGAGGTGGAGCTAGTGACAGTAGCTGGAATGGGTGGCCCCGCCCACATCTCAGAGCCAATAGGAAACCAGCCGTGAGGACAGTCTTGTCCTGCCATTGGAGAACAGAACTTGGGCTATCAGAACTTCGACAAGTGTGCCCTTGAAATTGACACATCTTGGTGAACTGGCTGGATGGGGTCTCCTGAACTCATCATTCTTTTCTGAGAAAATTGTCACACTTTTTCTTGAGAATTTTGGTTTTTAAGTTAGGGCTATTATATGTCGTGCAGTGAAGAGGTTAATTGCATACATTTGTAAAAACTCTTAATTGCCCTAAAAGTTCACTTTTGCCCAGATTTTAATTGTGAAGCAATAATATTATATTTCTCCAAACGAGTTAATACATGGAGTAGGAGCTTTCAGAATTGCTTTGGGTCTTCATCCATTGAGTCAGACTTGCATGGGGGAAGATAAAGACCACACCCCCTTCGGGGATTTTGCACTTTAGTGACAGGCCAGGTGTGTATGCAAACATCTCCTTTTACCTATCTGGTCCTTGTCCTATTCCTGCTCCTTAATGACCATTCCAGAACTTTCCCACTTCATTGACCCTCTCTGGGCAACACCTGCCCTTCCTCGACTTCATTTGCAACAGAAGACCATGTCTCCTTCCAGAACACCAAGACCATCAGACTTTGTCTCCCTCAGTCTCCCAGCTGCTATGTGCTCACCTATTTCCTAAGCAATTATCCCGACCTTAGAGCTAGTTTCAGAGGCCGCGTCTGCCCCTGTTTACCACCGGTCCATCCCTCCTGGGACCTTGTTTGCCCTGCCCACCACCTCATGTTCAGTCATCCTCTCCCATAATTTCAGCTCCTCCCTCCTTACAGGTACCTTCTGCTCGGTAGAGCCCAGAGACCAAAAACATAGCAGGCACTAAATAATGTCTGAATTAATTTAAAAATTGTGTTAAATTCAGGGCTAAAATTAAATAACCACAGTTTGCTTCTTCACAGGAATTTCCTGCAGGAATACAAGTCATAATTGAAAAAGAGTTTGTTCCTTATATTTATTAATGAATTATGATTTAATATGACAATGAATCACAGTGGTAAATGGGTATGATATTCCTATATATCTTCCTTTGAGAAATCATGAGTATAATGAAAAGTCAAAGCTTTCCAATCCGCCTTGATCCAGATAAATGTGCTCTAAAGACAGCATTTTGTCACATTTCTTCCAACATTGCCTGGGCTCCCTTGACTCAACATCCTTGTATTCTCTCATTGCAACCCTCACCACTGCAGAAATGCCTGGGTCACCAGTGACCTCATAATTGTTAGACCCAAGAACAGAGACGAGTCCTAGCCTTTCATCTTTCATCAGTCTCCCTTCCTAAAGCTCTTCTCTCCCTGACAACGCCCAAACATATGCTTTCATCTTCTCCAAGCTCTCTGACTGTTCCTTACATCTTCATCAGTTTCCCTTCCTCAACTGACCTTAAATGTGGGTCTCCAGGATTATGCCCACTTTCATTCATTTTTCAACACATATTCATTACCCAGGTCCTATGTGCCAGGCACTGTAGTAGTATTGGAAAACCTATCCCTCTCATTTTATTACTGTGCATACTGTCCCTTCTTCATCTCCACTGCAGATTCAAATTACATCATTTCAAATCCGAGTCAATATATCTACCTCTTTCCTAAGCTTCACTTTTATTTCTCTGGCTGCCAATTGGCAGCCCCACTTGGGTCTCTCACAGGCACCTCAGATTTAAAATGTTCCAAACAGCCCATCATCCCTCCCTGTAATTACAGTGAGCACTGTGCTTAACTGTCCTTCATTTTCCCATCTCCAGTTCTCCCATTTTACATCCTAAACATTCCTCAAATCGGTTCTCTCACTGGCAGCCTTGGGATTCAGGTCATCTGACAAACACCAACAAAAGACCTACCTTATCTCCTGCTTTGGGTCCTCAGGAACATTCTCTAGTCAGCTATTCTATGACCTAGCTAAGGCAAACTGGACCCCGTCATCTTCTTCCCGTCTTCAGCCATTCCACAGCCCTCCCGGCATCAAGCTGGCATGGCACACGAGCTCTCCAAGCTTGACCAGTCCCAGCCCTTCTCCTGCTCCGGAAAACACCACGCAGAGTTCGTTCATAGAATTCCTTTACTCCCCCTACTTGAACTAATTTTCATTCCGTTGCTATTCAAAGCTGAGTTCTGCTGGCCTCTCTTCCAGGAAGATCTCCCTAACCACAACCACTAGACACAGAAACAACACAGGACGTAAGAAGCACTTTTCCTTGGTATTCCAGAACATTCTGAGTGTGTCTGTCACTGCACTCACCGGGTTGTTCTGTCAGCATCTGCCTATGTGTCCCTCTCCCCAGGAGTGCTGCACCAACAGGGACCATGTCTTCTTCAGCACTGTATCCTTGGTGCCTAGGCTACTTTAATAAACATAATGTAAACAATATTTTAATAAATATGATAAAATTTCAATAAATGTTGAATAAAAGTTTTCTCCCACTCATTATGAAAAATTTTGAACATATTGAAAAGTTGAAATAATTTTACAGTGAACACTGTCACCGAGATCTTACAATTAACATTTTGCTCTATTTGTTTTATCAGCCATCCAAATATTCATCTCTTGATCCATCCTTTTTTTTTTTTTTTTGCATTCAAAGAAATTGCTGACATCAGTCCAGTCCACTACGTCCCTAAATACTTAAGCATGGATATATAATGAATGATGTTTAAAACTACAACCAAGAGCTTTGATGTGGAAAGACTGTCCCTCTCCTCCACAGAAGGAATGAGCAATCTGACCCAGTGCAACTCATCAAGATCAGTTTCAAAGGCTCAGGAAAGTTCATGGCAGAGAGGTCAGCCAATCGTCCAAACTCGGTAGCTACACCAAAGGAATTATCTGCGAGGCAGGTCATGTCACACGAGTTAGTTCTGCTTCTTCTTAACCAACTTGGTGTCAGAACAAGTACAGGTGCTTTGATTTTAGTTGTTCAGTTGGGTTTAAAAGTGAAGGTGCTGTGCTGAATCTTTCCGAGTCCCTCATCTAGTTCACCCCATAATCAGCATTAGCATTTGTGAGTCCAGCATAAAGAGCGTAATATGGGTGACCACAGAACAGAGGAAAATCTTTTTTATTTTATTTTTTACATTTATTTATTTTTGAGAGGCAGAGAGAGACAGAGCACAAGTGGGGGAGGAGCAGAGGGAGATGGAGACACAGAGTCCAAAGCAGGGTGCAGGCTCCAAGCTGTCAGCACAGAGCCCGATGCGGGCGGGGATCAGGCTCACAAACTGTGAGATCATGACCTGAGCCAAAGTCAGATGCTTAACGAACTGAGCCACCCAGGCACCTGAGGAAAAAAATCTTAAACTAGCCTAACATGTCAGCCCACAGGTACTTTTGTGTGAATTTAAAGGGTCAGGGAAGCCCTTTGGGTTTCTGCTAGCTGCCCTGAGGGCAAGGGCACTAGCTTGGAGAGAGTAGTGCTATTATAAGGGCCTTTATATGTAAAGAAGGAATGGGGGTGGGGGGAAGCATCGTATCCTCTGGGCAGACCCCAACCCACATCAGGATACAGACGGGTGAACAGAGTGGGGTTGATTTCAGCTCCCACCCACCCACCTCAGCTTGTCTCCAAGTAGGGTATGAACACTCTACAGCTATATTTGGCAGCCCTGACTGATTTGTGCACAAAGAATAAACTATACACATGCTCATCTACAATAAAATAAATTGCTAAGGTTAATCTAAAACCATTGAAATTCCTATAGGAAAGAGGAACAGTCATTCTTTATGAACAACTTACATGTAACCATGCCTTTCTTGTCTTTGTTTTACATATACGTTTTGTGTGTCTATTGGGTGCCAAGAAGATAGTGATGAGAAAGAAGCAAAAGCTTAGAATCCAGTGGAGAAGATCACTAGTGAACCAGCTACACAATGAGAGTTTAATTATAAACTGAGGTAAACACTCCTGAAGATTAGCTCTCCACACATCTGTGATGCAGAAACCTGATCTAGAATAGAAATCTTTTTTTTTAATTCAAATTAGTTAATATATAGTGTAAGAATAGTTTTAGGAGTAGAATTCAGTGATTCATCACTTACTTATAACACCCAGTACTCATCCCAACAAGGGCCCTCCTTAATGCCCATCACCCATCTAACCCATCGCCCACACCCCTCCCCCTCCAGCAACGTGCAGTTTGTTCTCTGTATTTAAGGGTCTCTTATGGTTTGCCTCCCTCTCTGTTTCTATCTTATTTTTCCTTCCCTTCCCCTAGGTTCACCTGTTGTATTTCTTAAATTCCACATATGAGTGAAGTCATGTGCTATCTTTGCCTGACTTACTTCATTTAGCATAATACTCTCTAGTTCCATCCACAGTGTTGCAAATGGCAAGGTTTCATTTTTCATCACTGAGTAGTATTCCACTGTAGATTTATTTATTTATTTATTTATTTATTTATATACCACATTTTCTTTATCCATTCATCAGTAGATGGACATTTGGGCTCTTTCCATAATTTGCTTATTGTTGACAGCACTGCTATAAACTTTGGGGATGCGTGTGCCCCTTCGAATCAGCATTTTTGTACCTTTGGATAAATACCTTTGGATAAAAGTAGTTCAACTCTGAAGCAGGCTTCAGGCTCTGAGTTGTCAGCACAGAGCCCGATGCAGGGCTCAAACTCATAAGCCAAGCCATGAGATCATGACCTGATCCAAAGTCAGATGCTCAACTGACTGAGCCACCCAAGTGCCCCATGGGTAGAAATCTTGAAGCAACAACCTGAAGTCAGAAGCACAAGTAAACATTAATGGCTCAAAGCAGTGAGAAGAGGTAAGAGGAGGTGACTCCACGCAGCAGGAGCAGCCTCTGGAAAGGCCCTGTGCCTGGAGGGAGCATGGGGTAGTCAGATTGATCAAAGAGACCAGAATGATGGAAGTGTAGATCACAGGAAGAAAAATACCAAGAAAGGAGGCTAGGGACCACACTGTGAAGCCATTTTGGTCTATTTAAGACCAATGAGAAGCCAAGTCAGTGTTTTCAGTGGGTGGGTTGATAGAATTAGATTTGCATTTGAAAAGTATAGCTAGCTATAGCAGAGAGGAAAGAGTGGTGATGGAGGAAGGGTGGTTGTAGGAACAAGAGTTAGGAGCTTGCTGGACTGGCCCAGGTGGAAGATGATGGTAGCGTGGAGCTGCAGTTAGAGTAGTAGCACTGAAGATGAAGAGAAGCAGGCAGCTGTAAGAGATTATTTGGTAGGCAAAGTGAATAAGACATGATGGTAGTTTGGACACTGCCGTGAGTGAAATGTAAGGAAGGATGGCATTGAACAACTCAACACCAAAACCCCCAAAATAATCCAATTAAAAAATGAGGAGAGGAGTTGGATAGACATTTTCTCCAAAGAAGACATCCAGATAGCCAACAGACACATGAAAAGATGCTCAACATCACACATCACTCATCATCAGAGAAATGCAAATCAAAACCACTGTTTTACTCCTGAAGCCAAGACTACACTGTATGTTAACTAACTTGAATTTGAATTTTTTACATGTTTATTTATTTTTGAGAGAGAGAGAGATCGAGAGAGAGATCGTGAGTGGGGGAGGGGCAAAGGGAGATGGTGACACAGAATCTGAAGCAAGCTCTGGGCTTGAACCCATGACCTGCAAGATCATGACCTGAGCCGAAGTTGGATAACCAACTGAACCACCAGGCACCCCTTAACTAACTTGAATTTCAATTAAACAAAGAAACAAACAAATAAACCACAGTGAGATATCATCTCACACCCATCAGAATAGCTAAAATCAAAAAGACAAGAAATGATAAATGTTGGTGAGGATGTGGAGAAACACGTACCCCTTTTTCTATTGGTGGAAAATGCAAACTAGTGCAGCCACTGTGAAAACCAGTAAGGAGGTTCTTCAATAATAAAAAATAAAAATAACATATGATCCAGTAATTCCACTACTGGACATTTACCCAAAGAAAAACATAAATTTAGAAAGGTATATGCACTTCTATGTTTATTGCAGCATTATTTACAATAACCAACATATGGAAGCAGTCTAAGTGTCCATAGATACATGAATGGATAAAGAAGATGTGACAGATATATATCACAGTATTATTCAACCATAAAAAAGAATGAGATTTTGCCATCTATAACAACATGAGTGGACCTAGAGGGTACACTAAGGGCAATAAGTCAGACAGAGAAATGCATACACTATATGATTTCACTTATACATGGAATCTAAAAAACAAAACAAACGAACACACAGACCCTTAAATACAGAAAACAAACTAATGGTTGCCAGAGAGGAGGGGTGTAGGGAAATGAGCAAAATGGGTGCAGGGGATTGGAGGCACAGGATTTCAGTTATGAAGTGAATAAATCACAGGAATAAAAGGTACAGCACAGGGAATATAGTCAGTGGTACTGTAGCCACATTGTATGGTGACACATGGTAGCTACAGTTGTGCTGAGCACAGCATAACATATAGAGATGTTGAATCACTGTTGTACACCTCAAACTAATGTAACACTGTGTGCCAACTATACTCAAATTAAATGAATAAATAAATAAGTAAATAAATAAATAAATTTTTAAAATTGCAAAGCCTCATAAAAGAGGGAAAGAGAAAGAGAAAATGATTGTGTTGAGGGTGGATAGTGGAAACACTAGAAAGAGAATGAAGGATCACAGATTTGGTCTTGACCATGTTGAGCATGGTGACTGAGACCTTCAGGTGTTAATATCAAATAGATAGTTGGAAACAAGGTCTGGATCGAAGAAGAGAGCCTGGCATAGTAATATAAATTTAAAGTTACCATAATATGGATGATAATTAATCCATGAACATGGATGAAAGAGAGTAAAGAATGGAACACAAAGATTCTAGTATAAAAAATATACTAGATTGAGGTTACTTCTCGGAGTCACTTCTACCCTGTGATTCTATATGTGAATACAATAACACAGTTAAAATACAAATCACTCTGTAGACCACCACCTTCCTAGGCTTATTATGACAACAAGATAATGAAAACTTGTAAACTGTATAGTCGGTGTTGGTGTTATTATGTAGTTGGCAAAGCGTTAGATCCCATAGTGATAGAAAAGAATTCTACAATAATAATTCTAGAAATAATTTCTTCAGAAGAAAAATTTCAGACGTGTTAATTTAGATTATCTACATGAACTACTGTAACACTTTGGGGTAGGTTGACAGGGTAAAGCTTGGTGAGGTGTACGGCCAACGTAATTCAGCTTACGATGGTGGGTAAACACAGCCAAGTAATTGATGGGACAATAACCAGTGGATTAATGGTGAAGTCTGGTATCGATACAAGGAGCAAATTACCCAGGCAGGCATGGGGGAGAGCTGGCCAGGGGAAGTGATGTCTATACTGAAGATGTGCCCAGGTGAAGAGAGAAATAGGAATATTCCAGGTAGAATAAATGGCCTTTCCCAAAGCCAGAAAGGAAAAGAAAACAAGACACATTACAGGAAATAAACAATCAATTTGGTTATCAGTGCAAGAGAGAGAAGAGATGGAAAACCAATCCGTTTATACCCAATTACAGAGAGTGACTTCATTCCAAGGGCAATGGAGAGCCATGAAAGGTTTTAAAGCAAGAGGGTGATCTAAACAAGTGTATGCTTTGGGAAGGTCACTCCAGTTTCAATTTTTAGTACCTGTTTGTTTTAGACAGTTTCATAATCTACATAAATCCAGTTTGTCATGTGGAAATAAATGGATATGACCCAGGTGAGAACACACAGCAGCTATTTATTCAGATCTTGCACTAACAAGTGAGTTGGCCAGCGTCACTTGCGTTTGGTAGAAAAGGGGGCGGAAGAAGGTGCTCCGGTTGGAGGCTGCTGGCACAGGGAAGCCAGGGTCGGTTAACTAGATTTGTCACAGCCTATGGTTGGGGGGGCACACAGGTTACAGAGCGTGTTTGGCTTTCTCTTCTGGTCCTGATTTGGAAGAGGAGAAAACAAACAGGGAAGCTGGCAGTCATTGACCAAGCCGAGATCATTCTGAGCTGATGGCTACAGAGATTGCTCTAAGTGTCATTTGTATAGTTAGTCTCCCAGTTCTTCTCCCCTTTAGAAATCCTGTCACTTGTGAGAGGCTGGCCAGTTCACTGGAGGCTGGAGATCCAGATCTTCACAGCTTGGGGACTGTCTAGGTGCCTCCACAATCACTCATATCATGATAGGTAGTCTTTCTGTTGCTGCATCATCTGACCTGATAGAGCAGCTGCCCAGAAGCATTCAAGAC
This sequence comes from Hyaena hyaena, assembly GCF_003009895.1. NCBI lineage: Eukaryota > Metazoa > Chordata > Mammalia > Carnivora > Hyaenidae > Hyaena > Hyaena hyaena. The sequence continues at coordinate 2,026,651 of NW_024080903.1, read as the reverse complement.
CAGACAGGATGTGACAGATCAGCATCATGACAGGCTTTATGTCATGACCACTATGACGAAGACAAGAACAATTCATAGTCTTGTAGGGTGCTTTGGAACTAGGAACCCCCTTTGCCCAACCCAGACCCCCCCAAAAAAAAATCCCAAAGGCCATGATGATTAACCTTAAAGAGACAAATGACTTTTCCTTGAGGCAATGTATGGTCTGCTCTGCTTTGCATGTTTCATTGATCCGAGCACAGCAAGAAGCATCAGCCGTGACACAGAACCAGCTTGACCGGCCAGCAGGGACTCTAGAGCAAGCCCCATCGCCCACCAGCATTTGTGTGGCTCTGTAGCTTCCCAGGGCAGCAGGCTTCACAGCTTCTCTGGGGTTAAACAGTAACTCTCCTCTTTGTAGCATTCCCACCTTTGGGAATATTGCTCTGGTTGCTGGCATTACAGTGAGTCAGAAATCCATCCAGAAAAAGTGCCTGAATAATCAAGGTAGTCTCATTTTGGAGGCCATGTCTGAGTTAGGGTTTCTAGTGTAGTGGTCTCCACAATTAGGGCCTCTGTGGACAGACAAGCCTCAGAGTACTGTTCCTAAAGTGAATCATGTGTTAGTCTGATTCTAGATCAGGAATTCTAGAACCCCTCCTTTAGGAATGTGGTGAGAACCTCAAGACAAGGGGAGGCAACCTGGCTGTGCATGCATGTGCGACACTCCTCACAACTGTAACATAGAGCCCACACCCCCATTCAGACTGCATGTTCCCATATATGGGAGACAAAGAAGCAAAAATTGTTCAAAAGTCTACACCCCACTGTGCTGGGGTCTCAGTTTTTCAGGTACAAACCCACTGAGCCCATGCCAGCAAGACAAATAAAGTTGCTTCCTGGACAGAAGAGCCTCGGTGTCCCATCTCTCTGTGTGAGAATCCTGCTATGCTGAGGCAAACAGCACCAACTGTCCTGGCCCCTAAGAAAGTAGTATCCAGCAGGGGCAGATGGAGCTCCAGGAACAAAGGACTTACTTGTGACACAGGGGGAGAGTAGGGTCTTATTTTATCTGGTTGTGTATTTGGGTCTCTATTTGTCTCTTTCAGGTGGCAGGTGTCTTGCCCATTGTTCTATGAAGATATTGAATAGAAATTTAGAATTACCTAGAGTCTAATCAATAGATTTTAATAATTGATTCTTTATCTGGGAGAGAGGGGCATGAGCAAAGTCACAGGTTAGGAAGATTTATGATGACAGATTGGCTCACACAATTAAAGAGGCTGAGAAGTCCCACATTGTTTGTGTGAGCTAAAAACCCAGAAAGCCAGTGGTGCAATGCCAGTCCACATTGTGTTGGTGCGAATCGTGGTCCAGGGCAGAAGAAGACTCCTTCCCGATCATGCAGGCAGGCAGGGAAAAAAGGGAAGTAATTCCTCCTTCCTTTTGTTCTATTCAAGCCCTCAGCAGCTCGGTGGCTTGGATGATGCCACACATACTGGGGAGAACGTCTACTTTACTGAGTCCACCAATTCAAATGCTAGTTTTTTCTAGCAATACACTCACAGATACACACAGAAATAATGCTTGTCTGGGTGCCCCACACTCTTCACACTAAAATTAACCATCACAACGGGATGTGGCCGGGAACCAAAGCCTCAAGGGCCTTTTAAATATCTTCAGTGGATTTTATCTGGCTGCTACTCTTCATGGGATGTGAATATGTTTTAGTTATTGTGTGCTTATTTTCAGGATCAGCTGAAGTATTTCCTCGCCAAAAAACTATAGCCCTTTATGGTTGCTAAACAGTGTTTGATTTTGTGTTTCCAACCAGGGGCATCCCAACTTTTATATCAAGTGATCAAGGCACACACTATCAGAACTATTATGAAAGAACTCCATGAAGTGTTCCTACTTGCTCAAAAACTATCCTGCCTCTGTCATCTACAATATTCTGGAAATTCTCAAAGAGCCAAAGGCATCCTTCAACTAGCAAAATTTTCAGAAAGTCTGAGCTTCTTTGGGGAAAAGTACCCCACTAGCCCTTAGGGCCATATGGTTTACTCTGTCAAGGGCACATCAGTTACCCTAGGACCTGGTAATGGGGAAGCCCTGTGCATTATTAAGGGACTTCTCCTCTGGGACTGAACCCTGCCCTGCTGCACACAGACACGGGAAAATGTTGCGAGGGACTCATGTACTACTTCCTCCATCATCAGCAGGTAAAGGAGGCCTTCCCACATCATTCTAACAGCCTCTTCATGACCTTCAACTTAGAGCTTTAGTCTACTGGAAGAGACATCTGAGAAAACTGCTCTTGAACTTTATTGGAAAGCCTCTCGCCTTCCAACCCAGTGATAGATGTATCACTAACAGCATATCCAGTAGTAAAACTCAGGAGAGTCAGATTTCACAACCGGGTTCATGAGTTATGACTAAATAACTGATCCAGAATTACATCCAGTTGGAAGACTATTTCCATAAGGGACCTCAAACTTCAGCCCATCTTCAGAAGCAGGCAGTGGACCCGAAACCTAAAGAGCAGGCTGACAGCCTCAGAGTGGAGCACTTCCATCACAGCTGTAGTGAGTGATGGGCTCTGCCAGTTGAGTTAAAACTCCAGAGGCTTGTCTGGATTTCCCTCCACAAAGAGACGATGGGGAGTTTTATAGTTAGGGTTGCCAAGGAAGGAGGGTGGTGAAGAGCCTTCTTCAGGTTCCAGAATGCCTGATCATGCTTCAGCTCTGGGACGAGATATTCCTCAGTCCCTCCCTGAAAACTTAGTCAAATCATAAAGAGGTGTCAACAATCTCAGGAAAAAATGGCCCTCGTTATCTGCAATATCCACTTAAACCTGGAAATCTTCCCAAATGTCATTTGGGAAGGAGTCTGGGACAAGTTAGGCTAGTCTTTGGTCCACTGGGAGAGTGTTGTTGTTTTTTAATCTCCTGAGCTAGGTTATTGCAAAATTGTAACTTATCTTTTGAAACTTTATGTCCTTTCTCTGCCAAGGCTGAAAATGAATGAAGTCCTTTTCACAGGAGTTGTTATCTGAGGAAAGTAGATCATCCACATAGAGTGTCAGAATTGAATCACGAGAGAGATTTGTATCCTTTAAGTCTTGATTGAGGACCTGGGCAAAACAAGAGGAAGGGTCAAGTGGGCACCCAGGGCATAACCATGCAGGTGTGCTTTTGTGCTTCGCAGGTAAAGGCAAAAGGCACACGTGTCTTTATCAAGGGACCTACCGGAAAGGGCAAAGATCCTCCGCACTGAGCAAGTGGCTTCAGGAGGGATTGAAGGCAGGATGGTACTCGGGTGAGCGGAAAGGGGAAGTGACAAATTTGTTGATGCCTAAGGCCTTGAACAAGTTGATGTCCTCACCCATTTTGTTCCTTTACTGAAAGAACAGGAATGTATGTGGCCAAGTGTGGGACGCAAGAAGGCCATGGGTGAGAGGTCGTCAGCTAGAGGCTTGATTTCTTCCTTTGCTTCTGGCTTCAAGGAATGTAGAGGAAGTTCAGATGTTTTAGTAGGATCCAGTTGAACTTTTATCGTTCTAATTCAATTATTTTTCCTATGTCCATGGAATTTTTACACATGTCCGGTACAGCATCAAGATCTTTATATAGAGTCTGCATCAAATATCATGGAGAAGGCAGACTCAACTTGATTATGAAGACAAAAGTTGTCTGGGATTCAAGGAATAGTCCCTGTGGTGGGCATTTATGGCCCACTCAATTTTTACAGGAAATGTTGCAAGTATGGCTTTTAGGAGATGTCAATCTACTTTTCTGGCTTTCTTTGGACTCTCAGGTTTATCATGGAAAGATGGATCCCAAAGGTCCCTTTCCAGGTCAGCCCAATTGGCTTTTGCTATCCAGGATTTGGAATATGAATTCTGTTGATAAAGGTCAGATAACCCTGCGTCATATGGGTCCAAAAGAATTCTAAATCCGATGAATAGTTGTTTGGCTTACCTGGGTTCAGAGAAATCCTTAATTACAGTTCTTAATTTGTCTTGGGTCAGAGGATTAAATTCCACAGTTACCTACATAGCTGACTGACAGAAGGAAAAATCTTTAGAGGCAATTGGTAATTTGAGGTTTTAAGGGAACTGTTGGGAAAGTGTAGGGGTCTGTAAGATAGGGATAGGAGGGCAGAGTGTATGGAAGTGTGTACAGAGACCAACCAAGGGGGACACCAGGGGATGCGTCTAGCTGGTTGTTGGTAAAGTGTGTTAAGTTGTTCATTAGCTTTAGTCGGATAATCTTCTAGCGAAATAATTTCCTATTCAGAACATAATTCGGAGGGCTATGCATACTAATTATGAAATGCTTCCCATTTGGGCCTGAGAACTCTTACTCCCTTTCTTTTCTAAATACCTCTCAAATGAACAAAAATTTTTTTTCAAGCCAGATGTTTCTCAGACTGGCTCAAATTGTCCTTGGTGAAGTTATGTCATTGAGAAAGATAGGCACAAGTGTTCAGATTATAAATGAGAGTACATATAAGAAGCAGGAGTTTTCCTGGAAGAGAGGTTCTAGACTTAGCACATGATTGCTGGCAAGAGCTGGTGGGAATGTGATGCTCATTCACCTCGTGTCTCAGGCCACCACCTGACAGTTGGCCCAGCCGGTGGAAAACCAGAGAAAATGCTCTCTCTGAATCAAAGCCAGGCTCTCAGGAAACAAGACTGAGACAGAAGGACAACCTCATCTGGTTTCATTGGTGACCCATAATAGTCTGTCCAAGAAGACACTGGTCCATGGGAACTACAAATCCAAGTTTTGTGAGGCTGGCTCAGACCACAGGCTCATGGGCCTATGCTGGGGTTCTACTCTGTGATTCTTGTCATTATGATCAAAACACTTTTAGCACAACAGAAAACTGCAGTGTAGGGGCACCTGGCTGGCTCAGTTGGTACAGCATGCAACTCTTGGTCTCGGGTTGTGAGTTCAATATTCATTGGGTATACAGATTACTTAATAAAATCTTAAAGACTAAAAATAAGAGGGGCACCTGGGTGGCTCAGCCAGTTAAGTGTCTGACCCTTGATTTTAGCTTATGTCATAATCTCACGGTTCATGAGATCGAGCCCCACATTAGGCTCCATGCTGAGAATGTGGAGGCTGCTTGGGACTCTCTCCTCCTCCTCCTCCTCCTCCTTCTTCTCTCTCTCTCTCTCTGTCTCTCTCTCTCTCTTTCTCTCTCAATAAACAAACATTAAAAAAAAAACAATAATGCAAAGAGAGCAGAAGGGAAGGCAAGAAATGGTCTGATCCCACCAAGGATGCCACACAAACCGGAACAAATAACAAGATCCGGGCAGCAGGCTGAGAACAGCTTAGAAATTCCAACCAGAGACTGCAGCACTCAGACCCTGTGCCAAATGACCACAGGAGCCTCTGTGGGGACTGCATCTGGTCAAATGCGGGGGCCGCAGCGACAGGGCAGACTAGACCCTGGCAGAGCCTGCATAACTGTGGAAATAAATGAAGGGCACGTAGATGAGAACAGAGTCTATTCGTCCAGAGCTTGCCATGGCCAAGGGTTCAGCCACCATCACTTGGTTTTTCAGAGACTCAGAGTGGAACAAAGGACACCTCAGGTGGGTCCTGACAGAGGCTGTGAGTCTGGGGTTGCTGCAAACAGCTCCTGAAAGTGGGACGTCCGATGCCATGGTTTGGGGAGGAAACGTAGCTTTCTCTGAGCCAGAAGCAGGGGTGGAAATGGGGCAGTTGTCATCACTGACCAAGTCCGATTGTCATATATTCTTTGACCACTATCATTTGCATGTGTATTTTCTCAGTCAGGATCTTCAGCCATTATTAAAATAACAAAATAAGCAATTTCTCAGAACCACATAAGATCTCAGCAGCGTGCGTGGGGAGGGTCTAGCATAAAGGGAAACAGATGAAGATGCACATGCCCTTCCCTGCCTCTCTCAAAGGCCCTCAAGCCCAGGGGCTCCTTTCACCCGCCACCACCATCCACCTCACTCCTGATCTTTGCTCTCAATCTAATATCGGGTCAGGTAGCAGTAAGTGAGTGAGGGTGAGTAGAGTGATCCAGGTGTTCGCTAATCACACCCCCTCCTTGAGGTGTTTGTACTCTGACCCAGGAAAGTTTCTAAGACACAAAAGAATGAGGTGATAATGGTGGCTTCGTGACTTAGAATCTGCTCATCTGAGGAAAGGGACCATTTTTCCTGTCCTCTGAGGTGGCTCACTACACCCAGGAACTCAGGTCGGTAGCACTGTGTGTCTGCTGTCATGGACACTGTACTGTGCAGTGACAGCTAGTGATCCTGCCTGCCACGTTCCAACTCTGCTTGCCAGAGACGGGGCAGATGAAGGTGCGGTACATCGCTGCCCTCACCACAGAACCCAGGGGGAATCTCTTCTCAAGATGATGGACCCACAGATTTAGAGTAACTTCATGAGGCCAGTGCATTTCCCACAGCCAAAGAGGACTCAATTGTAAAACAAAAAATGTACTGGCAAGTGTGTTAACTTGACTATATTCAACTATAATCATTGCCTTTTTGGACTGAAATCCCATAACTGATTATAACCATGACTGGGTAAAGAGAAAATGCTTGAGTTTTATAAATATTTGTCTTAATATCGGAAAGCCCCAGCCTCACTCATGTATTAAAATGATGGCATTGACATAGATTGCCTTACTTAATAGATAAATCACCCTTGGTGATACAGTGACTGATGGAGCTCTCAGGAACTTGTAGGGATGCTCAGTACATAGTAGAGGGAACATAGGCTTTGGGGTCACGCAAAGCTCAGTCTTAATATGGGTTTTTCCATACAAGCTATGTCTTCGGGCCACTGTGGAACACCACTGTATACCACCACATTTATGAATTGGGGATCATATTTATCTCAGGACTTTTTATGAAAAATGGAATGAGATATCATGTCTAAGTAGCTGATCATAGTATCTGAAATCTAGTGAGCACTTTGTTAATGTCATGTCTCCCTCTCACTTGCAAGTATGTATCAATTGAATGCTGCTATAAGCCTTATTTGTAGAGAATGGTAACATGAAGACAAGTTGTAATTGCTCATTATTGATTGGAAAATGGCAAAATAGTTCCAATAATTTACTTTATTACTTGACTTTACAATAAATTGAGAAGGGGAAAGGGAGAGACTTTAACACATGGTAATATATCATGGCAATGTTTAGTTATGATTTAAAAATATGATAAATGATAATTCTGAGTGAAAATGATTAGTTGAAGATAGATGATGAGCTATGGGTTATACTTTCTTTTATTGAGATGAAACTCACATAATATACAGTTAATAATTTTAAAGTGTACAGTTTAATAGTATTTAGTATATTCCGTCACTTCTCTCAACTCAAAACATTTCATCACCTCAGGAGAACATCCTGTATCCATTAGGTAATCACTCCTCAATCCCCTCCCACAGCCCCTGACCATTAATCTTTCTATGTATTTGCCTACTCCAGATAGTCCATATAAAAAGGATCATATGTGCATAGGGGCACAATTACCCCAATGTTCATAGCAGCACTCTTAACAATAGCCAAAACATGGAAAGAACCTAAATGTCCATCAACTGTTGAATGGATCAAGAAGATGTGGTATTTTTATACAATGGAATACTACATGGCAATGAGAAAGAATGAAATCTGGCCACGTGTAGCAACATGGATGGAACTAGAGGGTGTTATTCTGAGCGAAATAAGTCAGGCAGAGAAGGACAGATACCATATGTCTTCACATATAGGTGGATTAAGAGGAAGTTAACAGAGGACCATGGGGGAGAAGAAGGGGGAAAATACTGGGGGAGAGGGAGGGAGGCAAACCATGAGAGACTCTTGAATGCCGAGAACAAACTGAGGGCAGATGGGGTGGGGGGAGGCGAAGGGGGGAGATGGGGATGGAGGAGGGCACTTGTGGGGATGAGCACTGGGTGTTCTATGGAAACCAACTTGACAATAAACTATTTTAAAAAATTCACGTCCAAGTTTCTATGAGGATATGTATTTTCATATTGTTTGGATATGTATGTAGGAGTGATATTGCTGGAATGATAGGGTAATTATGTGTTTACCTTCTTGAGGAACCACCAAACTGTTTTCCATAGTTGCTGCACCGCTTTACAGCAATATATGAAAGCTCCAATTAATTCACACCCTTGCCAATGCTTGCTTTTTCATTGCTAAAATAATAATAATTAATAATAACAATATCACATAGCACCTAGCAGTATTTAAAAATGTCCAGTTCTCAACACAAATGTACAAAGCATACAAAGAAAGAAGAAAGTATGATGCGTTCACAGGGGAAAAAAAGAAATTGGCAGTAAGCATCCTTGTAGAAACCAAGGCAATGGATTTACCAGACAAAGACTTTCAACTGCCTTTTTTTGTTTAGCATGAGCAGGGGAGGGGCAGAGAAAGAGGAAGAGAGAGAATCCCGAGGAAGGTCATGCTGTCAGCACAGAGCTTGACATGGGGCTCCATCTCACAAACTGTGAGATCATGACCTGAGCCAAAATCAAAAGTCAGATTCTTAACCAACTGAGCTACTCAGGTGCCCCACTTTAACTGTCTTAAATGTGTTCAGGGAGCTGAAGGATGCCATGAACAAGGAACTAAGGGCAATCAGAAGAATGATCCATGAACAGTAGGGAATATCAATAAAAGAACAGAAATTATAAAAGGAACCAAATAGAAATTCTGGATCTGGAAAGTACAGTAGCTGAAATTAAAAATTCACTAGAGAAGTCCAGAAGCAGATTTGTTCAGATCTTTCTGAAAGGATCAACAAGCTTGACTATAGGGCAACTGAAACTACCCAGTCTGAGGGGCAGAAAGAAAAAGAATGAAGCAAAAAGAACAGAGTCTAAGGAACTTACAGGACATTATTAAGTGTACCAATATACACATTATGGGAATCACATAAGAACAGAGAGAGAAGGGGAGCAGAAAATATTTGAAGAAATAATGGCTAAAAACCTCTCAGATATGATGGAAGACATGAATCTACACATCTAAGAAGTTCAATGAACTCCAAGCAGGATAAACTGAAAGAGTTATACAATGGAACATGTTACAAATTATCAAAAGACCAAAAAGAAAATCTTGAAAGCAGCAAGAGAGAAACAATCTGTAACATACTCAGGATTTTTGAAAAGACTAACAACCAAGTTCTCATCAGAAACCATGGAAGCCAGAAGGCAGTGGGATAACATATTTAAATAACATCAACTAAGAACTTTATAGCCAGCAAAATTATACTTCAAAAATGAAAGAGAAATTAAGACATTCTCAAATAAACAAAAACTAATAGAATTCATCACTAGTGGACCTGTCTTACAAGGGAAAGCTAAAGGGAATTCAAGGTAAAACAAAGGAAGCCTAGAAGATAACACAAAGCCATACAAAGAAATAAGACCTCTGGTAAACATACAAATAAATAAAAAGCTGGCATAATTGTATTGTTGGGCTATAACTCCTCTTTTCATTTCCTAAATGATTTAGGAGCTACAGGCATAAAACAATAATTATATATCTATGTTAATGGGCACACAGCATATAAAGATGCAATTAGTGACAACAACAGCATAAAGGAGGAGATGAAGCTTGACAGGAGCAGAGTTGATGTATGCTGTTGAAGCTAAGTTTGTTTCTATTCCATCTAGAGTCATATAACTTTAGGATTTAACTCTAATCCTCAGTTTCACTAAGAAAATAACAAAAAATATATAGAAAAATAAATGAAATAAAATCAATCCAACACAAAAGGAGACAGTATTGGAAGAATTAAAAAACAAAAAATAATAAATATAGAAAACAAATAGCAAATGGACAGATCTGGAGAGCCTAGCTGGTTCAGTAGGTAGAGCATGTGACTCAATCTCAGGGTTGTGAGTTCAAGTTCCATGCTGAGGATAGAGATTACTTAAAAATAAAATCTTTTATAAAAAACTGACAGAACTAGGGTGGCTGGGTGGCTCAGTCGGTTAAGCGTCTGACTTCAGCTCAGGTCATGATATCACAGTTCGTGGGTTCGAGCCCCGTGTCAGGCTCTGTGCTGACAGCTCAGAGCCTGGAGCCTGCTTTGGATTCTGTGTCTCCCTCCCCCTTTGCCCCTCTTCCATTCACACTCTGTCTCTCTGTCTCAAAAATAAACATTTAAATATTTTTAATTGACAGAACTAAGTCCTTCATTATCCATGATCACTTTAAATGTAAATGGATTGAATTCACCAATTAAAAGGCAAATATTGGCAGAATGGATTTAAAAACATGATTCAGCTATATGCTGCTTATAAGAGACTCAATTTAGACCCAAAAACAAATAACTTGAAAATGAAATGATGGAGAAAGATATTCCATTCAAATAGTTACCAGAAGAGCTGAAGTAGCTATACTAATGTAAGACAAAGTAGACTTAAGTTGAAAATTGTTATAAGGGAGAAAAAAGGGCATTACATATTGATAAAAGGGTCAATTAATCAAGAAAATATAACCATTATAAACATATATGCACTAAACAGGTGGAGCCCCAAAACATAAGTAAATATTGATAGATTGGAGGGAAAATAAATAGTTCTGCATTAGGAGTTGAAGACTTCAATACTCTACTTCAATAATGGATAGAACATCTATACAAAAGATCAACAACAAGGAAACAGAATTTGAACAACATTAAAGTCAATTAAAGCTAACAGACATATACAGACCACTCCACTCACCAACAGCAAAATAGACATTCTGAAGTGTACATGGATAATTAAATTTTAAATCAACAATTGAATGTCTGCTCTTTTGATCAATTGGCTATTTGTAAGAAAAAATAGAACTACTTATTTGGGTCTTTGTAACTAGGGTAGTCCTTAATACTGATACTTCCAATATGCTTCAAAGACTCAGCCTTCACAATACGGTGTCAAGCACAAGTAAGAATTTCCTTGGGTCTGCAGTTTCTTGATGTGCATGAAACCCATGTAGAATGATTGTTAAGTATAACATTGTATTGGAACTAAAGTTATACTGCTGTTTTCCCACTTACCAACTTTTTCAGGGGAAGAGATATATTTCTCACATTAGGAATGTGAAAATTCAGTCTTTAACAAATCCACTGTGTCTACTGATACCAGCGTAGTATGGAGGTCATGAGGAGTGCGTCCCTGATCCATCATTCCAGAGTCAAGCCTAGTTAGTTTCTTCTTGGGAGCCAGGAATTCTGGAGAAGGTGCTCATTTCAGATATAACTAAAACGTGGTAAAGCTTTTATGCACACATTAAAAGGAGAAAAATTAGTTTTCTTTATTGAGATGGAGGTGAACTTCAAAATCTAGAGAATTGACACTACAGTGATGCATGAGGGATTTCCCTCCATTCCATTATTATCATAAATCTATTCACTCATTTCTAACTCCTTAGACCTAGAGATTTCTTCCCATACACTAAATCAAGGAAGTTGGGGATCTCAAATTCATTATTGTGGCCACCAATTACTCTAGCTGTTAGTCAACCAACAAAGCAAACTTGTAGGAGTCACAACCAGTTGCTCATGATAATGAGTCCAGGATGTTTGCTAAGTACCTCTATATCAATAAATTCAGCTCAATCCAACATTGTTCTCCCCCTTATTATCAATAAAATCACTTTCAAACATTTTATTCAGAATTCTTCTGACAATAACTACAAAAAATCTTCATATATGCCTTTTTACCCAGGTAAGACTTTGTATTCCTCTTCCAGCATGTGCAGGTAATGAGTCTAGAGGCAGCAAAATGTGGTGGGGTGGGTCTTGAGAATAGCATTCTCTTGCAAAGTAATTGCCTTAGTGAGAACATTACAAAGTCTGCAACAAGGGAGGCTGACTTCAGGTAAGGGAATATCACTGGATTCTAACAGTGAGAGAGGTGCAGTGAAACTTGGAAGCTCATGGTTCTCATATTCATCAGGATCCACTCAAAGATCTCCATTCCAATTCTTAGGGCTCCACTTTTCCCCAGTCAATGTCCTAACTTTTGGTAAAATGCCTGGAGAAGCTGTAGTGTCGATTTGTGTTGTTCTTCAACAAGTTGAAAGATAAGATTTGGGTTAAACAAAGAAGTGTACTCTTTTATACTTGGGGTTCAGCTCACTTGCTTTTGACTCTAAATTATAATGGTTTATGAAAGTTTAATCAACTTGGTATCCTTGGAACTCTGTGCATAGGGAATCCTTGCCTAGCCTATGTAGCCCCTTTACCCGTTAGCACTGGCAAGGCTCTTTCTCCCCAGGGTACTCTCTGGTTCCCTTTCAGCCCCTGTCAACAACCCCTGACAGCAAAAATAAGCTGGAACATGTGACATAAAATTCTTTAAAAGCCTGGAGCAGGCTTGAGGTTAAGAGAAGAAGCAAGTTTAAAGAAGCAGAGTGCAGTCACTCTTGTTCCCTGTAGTCTTACTTTGTTGGACTTGTTTTGCTTATAAACAGAAAGTTAAAATATGCTATTATCTAAATATTGTATCAGTGAGGTATTTTTTAATAGTTTATTGTCAAGTTGGTTTCCATATAACACCCAGTGCTCATCCCCACAAGTGCCCTCCTCCATGCCCCGTCCCCCCTCCCCCTCTCCGCCACCCCCAATCAGTGAGGTATTAAGTGCTCATCTTTCCTGGGCCACCCCAAGCAGCAGCTCAGAGAGCAGCACCCTATCTAGTCCTGGGGAGGGATTAGCGAGCTCAGTAGTTGACATATCTGCAAACTTCACACCCTTTGATAATAATGGCTAATTTCCAAGCACCGGCCATCTGCCCGCCACGCCCAGCACAGTGCTCGAGGCGCCCTGACCCTGCTGAGGTTGAACAGGCAATGCTCTGACTTCTCACTTCAGCTCATACTGTAAATGCGTCCTTTCTGTGGCCCATTCAGTGCCACATTTTTTTGTTGTTATTGTCACTATTGCATTTTTTTTGCTTTTTCTTGGTGTTTTCAGTGTTTCAAAAGTCCCTAAGTGTAGTGCTTAAGTGTTACCTTAGCGTTCTTACATGTAAGAAGGCTGTGATGTGTCTTATGGAGGAAATGTACGTGTTAGATGGACTTCATTCAGGATGAGCTAGAGCACTGTTCCCTGTGAGTTCAATGTTAATGAATCAACAATATATATTAAATAGGGTGTCTTCAAACAAAAACACACGGAGAACAAGGCTTTGTACTGATCAGTTGCTGAAAATATTGTGACCAGAGGCTTGTAGGAACCTAACACCGTATTTCCTGAGGAGCGATGGTTCGTACCCACTAATTCAGTGCTGGCAGCAGCTTTATAGTGCCTCAGTACCATGGGTTATGAGAGTCAATTGTATCTGTCTCCATTTTGCTCTAGAGAGAAGCAAAATGACACTCTATCTTTTTGGCAGAAGAGAAAACAGCAAGCCAACGTCCAGCTACAGTGCAAGCTGTTCTCCACAGAAGCACAGAGCAGCCATGTCCCAGCCTAGACTGGTTTCACCTCATTTTTTATGTTTCCAGTGTTTCCTCCAGTGATTTCCTTCTGCATAGGGCTCTCCAGAGTTCAGTCTCAAGCTGTTTTAAACAGATCCATCTGCCTTAACAGAAAAATAGGAAAACAGCTGGATTTGCTGGCCTCCTAAAGGTATTCTTAAGGTTTTCTTAGAAGAGGGATACAAATATTATTTAGGGGGAGAAAGTCATCATTTAAAAATTGGTTTATAGGGGTGTCTGGGTGGCCCAGTCAGTTAGGCATCCAACTCTTGATTTCAGGTCAGGTCATGATCTCATGGTTCATGGGATTGAGCTGTGCACTGGACTCTGTGCTGACAGCGCAGAGCCTGCGTGGGATTCTCTGTCTCCCTCTTTCTCTGCTCCTCCCCATTCTGCAAGCACATGTGCTCTCTCTCAAGATAAATAAACTAAAAATATTTGTTTACACACAATACATGCCTGATTCCCAAACTAAAAAACAAACACACATTTAGAGAGGCAGAGAAGGGGAAAAGAATGAACAATTATCAAAACATCCTTAGAGATGTTCTTGTCTCACTTTACAGAGGAGGAAACTGCAGCTCACAGAGATTCCGATGGTTGCGTCCACACCGGCGACGGCGTGCAGAGACAGGTCCTCCCACGTCTCCACAGGAAGCTGCGGCAACACTGGCCTGTGGCACCAGAACGGAGCCCCGCCTGGCAGAGCGCAGATGTGACGCCCAATGGGAGGGAGCCGTTAGCCACCGAGACCCAGTGTCAACAAGTGCGGTTAAAGCCTTCGCCATCTCATTCTTCCCTACATCTCATCTTTCCTCATTTTCTCGGCTTTGTATGTTCACGGCCACCACTAAGTAACATTGGGACTTTGTCACCAAACCATTTCTCCTTATTCTTCCCTCTCCAAGATGCTCTCTTCTCTCCTTGCCATATACATGTTTACATCATGATGCAGTCTTTCAAAATCACCCTCTGTAATTTCAGTAACTTTTAGCTTTCTGGACACCCCACCTCCCTCCTCTCTGCCTTTTCTACCATCTTCCTTTCCTTCCATAAAGGAAGGAATGGAGGTTTCCTTCCATAAAGGAAGGAAAGTGGCTGAAATGGGGGTGATTTCTGTCCATTTACACATCAGGACACACTTTGCGTTTGTTTAAAAAAAAACAAGAAAACTAATTTCTAAATTATTTAGGAGAGGGGCGACTGGGAGGCTGTCGGTTAAGCGTCTGACTTCGGCTCAGGTCATGATCTCGTGGTTCGTGGGTTCAAGCCCCGCGTCGGGCTCTGTGCTGGCAGCTCAGAGTCTGGAGCCTGCTTCTGATTCTGTGTCTCCCTCTCTCTCTGCCCCTCCCCTACTTATGCTCTGTTTCTCTCTGTCTCAATAATAAACGTTAAAAAATTTAATAAATAAATTAAATACTTTTATGATTTTATTTTAAAATAAAATATAGGTGAGGGTCATTTTGAGAAGTCAGACTCTGAACTTCAGCTAAGTGTGCGGCTTTCCATGTGAGACACTCCCAGAGGCGTCCACATCCGTATGTGCAGTGCACACGCCAGATGAGGAGGGCAATGAACTTCAGGAGCTTTTGAAATTAGTTTTCTACAAAAAAGTAAACATTTTGTACGGAAAACTGCATAATACCTAATTCAGAATTTGCCCATACAGACTGTGCTGATGGCTTGGAGCCTGGAGCCTGCTTTGGATTCTGTGTCTCCCTCTGTCTTTGCCCCTCCCCTGCTCATGCTCTGTCTCTGTCTGTCTCTCAAAAATAAATAAACATTAAAAAAAAGAAAACAAATAGGCACCAAGCTTAAGATTTACCCTTTAAGACAGAAATAATTTCCCCATATCTGTCTCCAACATTACATATTTCACATACAATCGAGTTTGCACAATGCAATATAATTTTATATATGTCTATTCATTTCTTTTTGCCTCTTAGTGATTTTATCTTACCCTTCTCTTTTAGCTTTACTGTCGTTTATCTACCTCCAAATTATAAAATTAGAAGTGAAATTTTTTTCTGCCCTTGCCCTGGTACATGGCTAATGGTCAAAAATAGCAAACATGAGGAGCGCCTGGGTGGCTTGGTCATCAAGTGTCTGACTTCAGCTCAAGTCATGAGCTCTCAGTTCATAAGCTCCATATTGGGCTCTGTGCTGACAGTGCAGAGTCTGCTTTGGATTCTCTCTCTCTCTCTCTCTCAAAAATGGATAGACATGGGATGCCTGAGTGGCTCAATAGGCCGAGCATCTGACTTTGGCTCAAGTCATGGTCTCACGACTCATGAGTTCAAACCCCAAGTCGGACTCTAGGCTGAAAGCTCAGAGCCTGGAACCTGTTTTGGATTCTATCTCTGTCTCTCTCTGCCCCTCCCCCCTCTCAAATATAAATAAACATTTAAAAAATTTTAATGAATAAACATTTTAAAAAATTTAAAAAACAATAAATATCAACAGACACTGTCTGCCCCTTGTAAGGTTCGGGTTTACACCACGATTCTTAGCCACTCTGGAACACAGGTGCACACGCACTGGCAGCTGCATGCCAGGTGAGGAGCAGACAACAGGCAAGAATGCATCGCTAGTCCTGGTTTATGTCATCTGATAATGCCGCGGACTGTGGCAGACCGAAACCACATACTGTAGAAAAGACCCAGGGCTTCCTTTCCCTCTACCGCTAAGTAAAGAATAGTCACGCATACAGTGTCAACTTGAAAAATGCCAGAGCCTTGCTCTGTATTGTTGTAAGAACTGGTTTTGTCCTGGACGTTACATCTGTTCTCTTGAAAGCTGCAGAGGAGTTCTATGTGGGTAGAGTCAGAGCACGGTGTGCGGAACGCACCTGCCCCTCGTCACACACTCGCTCCTTCTCACTGCACTTGGGGCCCTCAGGACACCCACACTCCATTTCTCTGTCCCATCCTAGCAACTCCACCCCGCAGCCAGGGAGTCGAAACAAGGCTGGGGCCCCTGGAGGTGCCTGCCAGCACAGACCTGTCCTATTTGCAAGGGAAACATGGAAAGAGCGGGCTTCCTTTCACTCTCCTCTGCCTGGCAGAGGGCGGACGGAGCCGCGTGGTGCTCAGCCGGGGAGGAATGCCACAGTCCTGTGCTAACAAGGATGCTTACACGCTCACCCGACACACTTTATCTCCTCTGATGATATAAATTCGGGGCAGGGAAGGGGTGGAGGAAGGCCTACCACGTTCCCTGGGGCATGAGGAGCAAAAACACTCTGAGAAAAGCAGAATACCTTGACGTACCCCCAAGAGGGTCCCATATCCACCTCTACAATTGCTCTTGCTGTCTACACGCCTCACTCCCCTGGCAGGTGGACTCTACTCCAAGCCTTGCCCTGAGCTTTCACTGAGCCGGGGAGGCTGGACGCAGGTCAGGGGGTGCCCGCCGTGGCCTAGGCTGCACTGCGGGCAGAAGCATAGCTCTGGGAAAGCCATCATTCCAATGCGAAAATCCCCTTACAGCCGGGCCACTTAAAGGGGTCCTTGATCCATGCTAACCCAACCGGGAAACAACACGATCCATACCACTTAAACGAAGCAAGTACGGACGCTAGACACCAGCGCGTCGGGGAACCTCACCTCGGGAGCAAAAGAGAAAATTCAGGTCAAGAAATATCCCTGAAAATCTATGAAACGCTAAATGTTCCACTTTTCTCTAAGAGACTCATTCCAAATATAGATTGGAACAGTTCAAAAGCAATGGCTTGTGTCAGAAGACATGCATTCTGGGGGCCTGGCTGGCTCAGTTAGAGCACGTGACTCTCCATCTCAGGGTTGTGAGTTCCAGCCCCACACTGGGCGTGGAGCCCACTTTCAAAAAAAGAAAGAAAGACAGTCATTTTATTTTTTCAGACAACAAACAATAAAATGACAGAAGCCCAAGTATGATTGATTCAGCCTTGGAATAATTCTCATCGACATTCTTATTACAAAGCTCTCATCGGTAGAGAAGGTCATGGTCACATGAGGACCAGCGATGCGGGGCCGAGATCTGAGCTGGAGGAGGAGCCGTGGAGGGTCCCAGCACAGGCGGGGGGCCCTTCGCACAGAAAAGCACCAGAGGCCGCGGAGTGAGGGCAGGATGGATGGAACAAACACTGTGTAGTTAAGGAATGTTTCCATTCCCAGGAGCTCAGATTAAAACAAAACAAAACGGCATGCGGCACTGACCGTAATGCCGGAAGACAGTCATTACAACGTCCTGTGTATACGGAAAGTCTGGGTCACAAGGTCTAATCTCTGTCGCTACCCTCCCCAAGCATTCAGACACAAAACTGACAAATACACTTCTATCACCCCTGCCTGATGATTTTAATGAATACGTTTTCACTTAGAAATCCCAAAACTCAATCCCCACATAACTCTCTTCAGAGAATACCCTAAGCAACTCTCCACACTGGGAGAATACTTAAAAATAAAGAACTCTGTCCTATCCAAAATCTCCCACATGTCTCTGACAGCAGGTACCATCCCGTGGGGCTGGGAGACTCCACAGGCTCTGTTCTCACTTCTGAGCCATCTTGGAGGAAAGAGAGGGAAGAACAACAGCGGCAGCTTGACGCGGCAACGGACACGCGGTCCTGCACTTTCTCCCCGTGACACAGGGGCCGCGGACGCCAGGCCTCACGAGGTGCCGTGCGCACGGCAAAGGGCCGGCAGAGGCGCACAGCAGGCCCGAGCTCGGTGCCCAGCATGACCGAAAGGAGACCACATCCCAAGGAAACGCCAGCATACAAGTAACGATGTGTAACGCAAATGTGTGGTTTGCACCTGGCTCTGGTCCGCTTCCCCAAACGCCGAAGATCAAAACTGCAAACCCTCAGCTTCACATATGCCATTAGCCGTATCTTTCCAGAGGGTTCAGACCAAACTTCTTGCTTTTTCATTTAAATTTAAGACTTAGGATGTTCACAATATCATAATACAAAGTTTTTTACTCTTGCGAAATTTTACCACTTTCAGAAGTATCCTTTTGAGGTATTTTTTTTATGTTTACTTGTTTACTTTGAGAGCGAGAATGAGAGTACCAGCAGGGGAGGAGCAGAGAGAGAGGGAGAGAAAGAGAAAGAGAGAGCATGAGCCAGGGGAGGGACAGAGAGAGAGAATCCCAAGCAGGCCCCACACTGTCAGCACAGAACCGGACCAGGGGCTCAAACTCCCAAACCGTGAGATCATGAGCTGAGCCAAAATCAGGAGTCAGACGCTCAATTGACTGAACCCCCCAGGCACCTCCTCCAGATCTTTTTTTTTCAAAAATCCATCTTCGTAAGGTGTTCACTTATACTGCACTAATTCGTTCTCTCTCACTAATTAGAAAGCCAAAAAAGCAGAAATTTTTCTGATCACGCACATATTTTGGGAGAACCCACCAGGAACCCTGCCCCCCCACAGCTGTAATTCCACATCCCTTTATTTATTTAACTACTCCCAAGCAAAAAGGAAAACAAAAACAAAACTACTGAGCTCATAACAGTTTTCTTAAGTCAAACCAAACTGTTCACAGGGTGAAGAGTCCATGTAGAAAGCAGTCAGTGAAAACCACGGGGAGCCACTTTGAAAATACCATCAGTGCAAATCCACCTGTGATTCAAGTTCTTGAGAACAGATAACCAGAGAAATGAATAAAACTTCCCTCTTCATCTACCCTTAGAAAGAAAACGAGAAGGCGGCTTAGCCCCGGTGTCACAAACGCGCCTGGCCCGGTGGTCAGAGGCCGCCAAGCCGCTACCAGAACGCTCCCGCGTGGGTGGCCACCCTGTGTCCCAGAGTCTTCCTCCATCCACACTCTGCTTCGCAGCCTGAGAGCAGAGTATTTCTCATTTTGATGGAAAAAGCTCTGATGGGAATTTTCTGTCCTGAGTCCCAAGGACACAACCACGTCCATACTGGGCCCCCACAGAATTCAGCCCTGGCTGGGTATCAGCTCTTTTTTTTTTTTTTTTTTTTTATTTATTTCTAGGAGAGAGAGAGAGACAGCGTGAGCAGGGGAGGGTCAGAGAGAGAGGGAGACACAGACTTTTAGGCTCCGAGCTGGCAGTCAGCACAGAGCCCGATGCGGGGCTCGAACCCGCGAACCGCGAGATCATGACCTAAGCGAAAGTCGGACGCTTAACCGACTAAGCCACCCAGGCGCCCCTCAGCTCTTATTAACGCTAGTTTTAGACCGAAGTCACAGAGCATGCACACTGATTTTAAAATTGTGCTGAAGAAGTTCACCTACACGATGACCACGCCGCTCACCACGGTGGGTTTTCCTCACTGCCCCTCGATGGGACTCAGAGAGGTGCCCTCCCAGGCACACTGCCAACCGCGGGGTGGGGGTCACAGAGGACGCACGTGTGACTCGAGCAGACACTGGCAAGCTACTCCCTGTAAGGACGCCCACCTGTACCCCACCACCACCTCAGTGTGGGAGAGCACATCACCAACAAAGGCGCTTCCACACATTTTAATCGACACCTATCCAGCAGGAGAGAAACAATTCCATTTCCTTTTCTTTAACTGTGTCACCTCCTGAAGCATTTGTTACTTAAGACCAAGTCCACCCCGGGTACCCCGGGGGCTCTCAGCTCCCTGCCTTCAGTGAGCATCACTCTGAGCTGCTGGGGGGGGGGGGGGGGGGGGGGGGGGGGGGGAGGTTGCCAAGGATCTGAAGGGAGGGGGCTTGTTCCAGCCAGGAGGGGCAGGTCCCGGGGTAGGAGCCCCCCACAGTCTCCAGAGAGCCTCTGACCTGGACAAAAGCAGAGAAGCAGATAATCAGTCCGTGAAGACAGTGGCCACTTTTCCACCAGAGGAGGGGTGTGAGGCTGGCCCAGAGGAGGGCACCTCCACCTGTGATCTGCAGGTGACTAGACAGAGCGGACATGCGGCCCCTCGGCCTCAGCAGCCGCAGCCGGGCTCCAGACGGGCTGTGCGCCGTGGCTGACGACTGCGGGAGGCGACCGCAGCTGGGTTTGTGCGCGTGGCATGTGCTGATAGGAGGAGAATATTTTAGATATTTGAGCTTTAGGGGCGCCTGGGGGGCTCAGTCAGTTGAGCGTCTGACTCCTGATTTTGGCTCAGGCCAAGATCCCAGGGTCATGGGATGGAGCCCCGAGTTGGAGTCCATGTTGGGTGTGGAGCCTGCTTGGGATTCTCTCTCTCTCTGTCTCTCCCTCTCTCTCTCTCAAATTAAAATAAAATAAAATAAAACAGGGGCGCCTGGGAGGTTCAGTGGGTTAGGCGTCCGACTTCGGCTCAGGTCAGGATCTCGGGATTTGTGAGTTCGAGCCCCGTGTCGTGCTCTGTGCTGACTGGAGCCTGGAGCTGCTTCAGATTCTGTCTCCCTCTCTGCCCCTCCCATGCTCATGCCTCTCTCTCAAAAAATAAACAAACATTAAAAATGTTTTAAATAAGTAAATAAAAGCAACAACACAATATCCAAGGCCAAGCACAAACATCCCACTGACTTTTTAATCCGTCAAAGGGAACTCTTTTACATTATAAAAACTTTCTTGAAAACTTGAGATAGTCTCTGAGTGCACAGTAGAACTTGAACCTCCCCACCCCCACAGCCTGCACAGCCTCATTCTGCAGAAACGGGCCCCTGTGTCTCCAGGGGAAGGAGCTAGGGCTCAGTGGGCCTGAGCCGGCTCCCCCTCCGACCTCCCTGCTGGCCTCGTGAGCAGACTGAAACACCCGCTTTCGCCCGTGGGTGGGTGCGACCCACCCTCCCGAGAGGCCGAGTATTCACCTTGTGCTGCAGAAGGAAGCAGGTCACTGTGTCTGCTTCAGAGGAAATCTAGCTTTCTCATTCCCAGACCCTAGCATCTACAACGACAGAATCGATTTCAAATAAATAATAAGAGAGATAAAAAGGAACTATTTCCCATCTTAAGAGGATTATGTAAAATATCAGTCTTTAAAAGGCTGCCTTTCAGAACTTCAGTCAGAGCAAAACTGGAAAACGAACAGAACGTGTTCCCACACAGTCATCCAGCCTGACGGTCGCCCAGCCTGACGGTCGCCTAGCCTGACGGTCGCCCAGCCTGACGGTCGCCCAGCCTGACGGGTCGCCCAGCCTGATGGTGCCACCTACGTCCGTGGCATCCCTGTGTGCACCTCGGGGCCTCCCTTCCCCAGGGGCTCAGAGCCCCAGATCTCCCCCTACCCAACACCTTGGAAACCCTGGTTTCTGCATGGCTTTCAGGGCCCGGGGCTTGGGGCTGGCGGCCTGGTCAGGGTTCAGGTTCCCGCACTCCCTGAGGTCCCCCTGTGCACTGGCTTCTGGGGGCAGGACACTTGTGGGTCTCGCACCTCATCCTTCCTGCCCAGCCCCCCCGGGGGCCCCCTCCCACGCCCAGTCCTCACTGCCCACACTCCATCACTTTCTCCTCTTTCCAGAGTAATGGAGGATCATCATAGAAAACACAGAAAAATAAGAGAACAAAGAATCGCCTAAGCCCACCCCCTAACCCTACGGCGTGTGACTTGTATGCAGTCGGCAAGCCCGTGTTCTGCATGTGACCAGAACCTGCTCTCGCTCCCACGTGCCTGGGAGCACAGGGAATGCTTGCTGCCCACACCTCCCTGCATCCACCCTCACGAAGCCGTGACCATCCCGGGTCCCTATTGGAGCCGTCAGACCTTCCAACCCTGACTGGTTCTTGGGAGCTGTGGTATTTGTGAGCTAAGAGCTACGCCCACGTGGCTGCTCCCTGCTCGCCTGGCACAAAGGCACAAAACCTTTTGTCTTTTGTCTCCTGGGCCCTCACCATCTGTGCTGCATTTTACAATCCAGTCCTATAACTGAAGTGACTCGGATAGACCCACGTTACAAAGGTGCTCACTCTTGGCCATGGAGGGCCCTTCAGAGCTGCTGGGGACCCCAGGTCAGGGATGAGCTGAGAGAGGGCAGCTGAGCAGACCACGTTCACAGACCCACAGCAATTCGCGGTGTGGGGACAGGAAGGACCTCTTCTGGGCTGCTCGGGAGATCACCTGCAGACGGGCCTCTAAAGTCACCAGTTACAAGGACGAAGCCCCTATGCAATCATCAGGGATGGGGGCTGGAGCAACCCCCGAAAGACTCGGGTCCCGAAAGCACGGCCAGGCTGCCCTGTCCCTTGGGCAGACTCGTCCCCCCGCTCTGGGAAGCTGTGTGGGCTCCTGAGGAAACCTGGGTGAGGGCCCGATCTCGGCAGCGGCCGCAGCAGACCGTTCCTCGCCTCCCACGGGAGCCAGGCGTAAAGAAACCCTGATGACACATGCGCATGGCGCTCCTTGAGCAAGCAGCTCTCCCGCGGGCCCAGAGCGCCCTCTGCTCAATCATCGGCCCCTCACTTTAGTCCCCCTCCGGGAACTTTTCGCACAGAGTCCCACACGCTGAATGCTCCACTGAAGATTAAGATAATTGTATTTTTTATTTTTATTTTTACTTTTTTGAGAGAGAGAGAGAGAGGACGAGCAGGGGAGGGCAGAGAGAGAGGATCTCAAGCAGGCTCCGCACTCCCAGCCCAGAGCCTGAGGCTGGATCCCAGGAACCATGAGATCATGACCTGACCAAAATCAAGAGTCAGGCACTCAACCGACGTAGCCACCCAGGCACCCCAAGGATTTAGATAATTTTAAAAGCATCACGTATTAGAAGCATCGTCCTGGGTAAAGGCCGAATATAAAACGTCATTCCTTCAATCAGTACAACAGTCTCACAATCAGCAGCCCTGGAGAGGGTTCCTGACGTGTGGACTCAGGTCTGAGGCTCACTGTCAGCTGCTCAGGATCCAGCACATCACAGTGGTGGCGCCTGGTGCTGGGGCCTCGGGGGGCGGGGCGGGGGGGGGGCGCTCTGACACTGCGAACGGAGGCTAGTGGGGGCATATGGTGTCTTGCCCATGTCAGTCCTTCCACGGCTGGGGGTCATCCGGACCCCTGTGCACACCCACAGCCCTCTGCCCTCCGCAGGGGATTCGCCAGCTCTGCCTGCGAACACATCCAGAATCCAGCAACTTCTCACCACCTCCACGTCCCAGGTGAGCTCCCAGTTGGCCCTGAGGCTTTCGTGGTTCCAATTACCTATTCTCCATAGAGCCACCAAACTGCCATGCAGACCACCACCGGGGAGCCACTGCTCCCTGCCCCTAAGGCCAGGGTCCCAGCACGACCCTCCCTCCCCCCCGCCACACCACGACCACCTTAAACAGCTGCCCTTCTCCAGGGCACGGTCACCAGGGACAGACACGACTCTGCGCTCTACTTAGCTGTTGCGGTTTCTCTGGAGCAAGCGCAAGCTGGGGGCAGTTTTCCCAAGCTCACAGCAGGTGTGCCCTTGGCGTCGGTGCCAGGGAGGGGGGAGGGGCGGGGAACGCAATGCAGGGTTGAAGCCTGGGTCTGAGTTCGGGCCTGAGCTCACCACTAGGGGGCCGGGGATCCGTGGGCGGGGGGGGGGGCTTTCCCATGGGGACCCCCGCACTGCCACCCCATGGAGCTAGGAACCTGAAAGCCCAAGACTAAGGGCTGCGTGCACCCTTCGTTAGAAAAACCTGACTTAGTTCTAAGAGCCTGGGGGCCACAGGAGGGCTGGGGAGGGGCCCAGGGGACAAACACATGACCTACAAGCAGGGTGCCAGTGTCAGTACAATGTGGACTGGCCGGACACAGGAAGAAACAGCTTTGGGAAGATCATTTCTTCCAGCCCCACCGCCCCCCCTCCACCTTCCACGCTCTTCCCACCGGGTTTGCATTCCCGCAACCCCAGCCTGACCCACCTGGCTTCACCCCAGCCTCTCAGCCTGGTGCTCTGGGTCCAGGAGGCCTGAGGCTGGGTGTTCATGGGTATTTTTGGAGAAGCAGACCCCAGCTCACAAGATATTCCCAAAGGCCTGACCAAAGACAGGCTCAGAACTCTGTGGCTGCACCCAGCCTGGTGCTGGCAGATGCCACAGTCCAGAACCCTCGGGTGGGGCACCTCCTCCCACATCCCCAGGTCAGGAGAAGGGGCTCCACTCTCCCCAGAACTTCAAACAATCTCCTTCCTCCTCTAAGAACCCCATTATGGACCCCACCTGGTCCTGGCTCAGAGCTTCGGCTTCTGGATGGGACTGGTCACCAGAGCCCCGCCAGAGCAGATGCTTGGAGCGGTGTCCTCAGGGAGGGGAGGGGGCTGGAGACTGAGTTCATGAGCCATCACGCCTCCCCCATGCAGCCTCCATAAAGGTCCCCAAAGTATGGGGTTTGGGGGCTCCTAGGTTGGCAAACACATCCACATGCTGGCAGGGTGGCCCACTCCACGGAGACAGAAGCTCCTACTCTCAGAGCCTGGCCATCACCCCATGTGGCTCGTCATCTGGCTGTTCTCTTGGGTCCTGTTGACAGGGAAAATGTGTTGGAAGATGGCCGACGGGACTCATAGGTAACACCTGTCCCTGGTTAACAAGGAAGGCGGAAGGCACGGGCTATAAACTGTTCCCTCTGCTAATGCTCTGGTCTCAAACCTCTGGAGAGTGATCTCTTCTGAGCCCACGGGTGTAAAATAAACCTCCTCCCTTCCAAGATCTCCAAATACCGCTTGGTTTTTCCACCTGGTGATCCAGACAAGATTCCATAACACTTGGTTCCCTGACTGGGAAACCCAACCACGCTGGCCCATTGTTCCCACCGGTTTGGGGAAAGGGCGAGGTGGTGCCAGAACGAGGAATCACCGCAAAGGAGAAGGTGTGCTCTGCCTGAGTCTCCAGCTCGGTTTCCTCAGGTCAGCCCCGCTCCGCCGTTCCCGCCAGACTCAGGGAGACTTGGCAAGTGAGGACCAGTATATTGACTCCTGGTTAGAGATTGCCCAAAACCTCCCCCCGTGGGTGTGATTTACCTGCAATGAACAGGGACAGGCTAGGGCACAGAGGTCCCGACCTCCGCAAATTCCTGCCGGTGATCCGGAGGAAGAACCAATTTTGCCTCCGCCGTATGCTCCCCCGAGACTGTCAGCACCTGACCCCTTCTCCCGATACTTCACCACCTCTGGACTCGACAGATCTCTTTCTCCTGGACCAGCGGCCAGATTGCACTCTCAGCCAGGCCCCGGTGCCCTCCAGATGCTGGTGTGAGAGACTGGTGTGCTGGCTGGGATGCTGGCACCAGGGAAACCTGAGAGACGTGATGAAAATGGAACCCTCCAGCCTGGCCGCTCGATGATGTACTACCAGCCTTTCTTCACTACTGATCTCAATTGGAAACATAACATACCATCATATTCTGAAAAAAAAAAAAAAAAACCGCAGGCAATGATAGACCTAGGGGTGCCTGGGTGGCTCAGTCGGTTAAGGGTCCGACTTCAGCTCAGGTCATGATCTCACGGTTTGTGGGTTCAAGCCCCGCGTCAGGCTCTGTGCTGACAGCTTGGAGCCTGGAGCCTGTTTCAGATTCTGTGTCTCCCTCTCTCTCTGACCCTCCCCTGCTCACACTGTCTCTCTCTCTCTCTGTCAGAAATAAATAAAACATTAAAAATTTTTTAAAAAATGATAGACCTAATGGAGTCTATCTACCAGACTCACCGGCCAACTTGGGAAGACTGCCAACAGCTGCTCCGCACTTGGTTTAACACTGAAAAGAGACAGAAAGTTATGAGAGGAGCTCGGCAATACCTTGAGGAGCATGCACAGCCGGGGCTGTCAATCCCGGCACCTGGGCTAGAAGGACGTCCCACGTGGGACTTCACCACAGAAGAAGGACAAGTCCACATCCGCCGGTACCAAGAGGCTCTCCTCCGGGGGATCCAGGCAGGGGCTAAGAAGCCCATGAATATGACCGAGATCTCCTCCATCACCCAGCAGCAAGGGGAACCCCCGGGACTATCATGAGAGGCTCCGCGAGGCTACTGCATTCACACCTCGTTTGACCCCGAGGCACAAAGCCATCAGATGGTAAACATCTCTTTTGTGCCGCAAACCACCCCAAATATCAGAAGAAAGCTCCAAAAACTTGAGGGTTTCGGTGGAATGAACATCACTCAGTTGACTGAGGTTGCTAACAAGGTCTACACGATCAGGAAGGACAGTGCCGAGAAGGAAGGCGAGAAAAAGGAAAAGGTCAGCCTCCCCACTGCTGCTTTAAAGGAAAAGTCCTAGAGAAGGATGGAGAAGGTTCCACCACCAAAAGGGGAGAAGCCCAGGACCTCCTCAGCAGGGGGTCAGTGTGCCTACTGCGAGGAGAAATCACCTGGTGGATGAGGCAGCTGAAGTAGTAGCCATTAGGGAGGCAGACAAGGTCCCCTCCCTTACTATGACTCTCACACCCCCGGCAGAGACCCCTCCACCAAAATATACTAAAAAAGAAATTAAATGGGCTGAAATAGAAGGGGCCACCCAGACCAAGGAAGGATGGTGGAAACTGCTAGGTGGGCTCATCTTTATCCCAGCGGCCCGTGGGGGGCATCTAGTTGGTGAATACCATCAACTCGCCCAACGAGGAAAACCTGCACTAGCGGCCTTCCTCACAAAGCCGGCAGCCAGCATTACGTCGAGCAAGAAGCGAACGGTGTGTGGCTTGTGCCAGGAATAACACCTGCTCCGTGCTGCGACCCCTGTCAAGTGTCTAAAGGTTGGGAGCTACCCCCTTTGAGGATCTAGAAGATGATCAGCCAAGTCGAGGATTTAGACCCTCCTGGGAATAGTCTGTACACACTGGGTGGGCTGAAGCTTTCCCTTCCAGGACAGAGCGGTGCCAGGAGGCAGCTGAAATCCTCCTAAGAGAGATGGTCCCCCGGTTCGGCCCGCCGGCCACCGTCCACCCTGATGACGGACCTGCATCCCTGGCGGACGTGATACAGACTTAACCAACCCCCTCCACATCACTGGGAAGCGTCACGCTGCCTACCGGCCTCAAAGCTCAGGGAAAGTAGAGCGAAGGAATCGCACCCTCAAGGGAACCTTAGCCACGTTTTGTCAGGAAACAGACCTCCCGTGGCCAGGCCTGTTGCCCGTGGCCCTTCTGCGTGTCCGTCGCACACCAGGAACGCCAGGTCTCTCCCCCTTTGAACTAATATGTGGGAGGCCCCCTCCATGTCTAGGGAGCCTCCCAGGGAACCTACACCAAATAGGGGTAAGGGAATAAGAGAGCAACTCCAAGTGTTCAGGGCCACCCTGAATAAGTTACCACGATATACCACAGAGAGGGCCCCAACGTAGGATCCCCGGTACCCGCTTTCTCACCAGGGGCCTCCGTCTGGGTCAAAGACTGGAAGAAAGACCCTCTCAAACCACAGTGGACTGACTGGGCCTCATGCTGTTACTCTGACCACCCCTACTGCCCTCAGGATCACCAACATCATTCCCTGGGTTCACCACTCCAGAGTCAAGAGGGCCAATCTTGAGGAGCCCCAAAACTTGGAAGACTGACTCAAATCCAATGAACCCACTCAAAGTGACCTTTTGGAGAGTCCTAGATTCTGAGGATCTTCAGCCCTGCTCCTGCCACATCCCAGAAGCTGGCTGGTCTACGCACGGCAGAAGCTTGAGGAATAGCCGTTCCAATAAGATAGACTTACTCTTTGCCATCTGGTTGGCAGAAGTTACCCCAGAAAGCTGGGGAAACAGCGAGAGGGCCCTGTTTGCACTCACCCTCCTCATGAATAGGATTGTTCTGTTGGTATTGATTGCCTCTAATCTGGGCCCCATTTGGAGCCAGTAAGAGCAGGGCCCCGTCAGTGGATGAATCTAAAGATGATGCCCTCCGACCAGGACTAGATCTGTTTAAAGGGGCATCAAAGCGGGGAACGATAGGGAAAATCTGTTGGAAGACGGCCGACAGGACTCATGGGTAACACCTGGCCCTGGTTAACGAGGAGGCGGAAGGCACGGGCTATAAACTGTTCCCTCTGCTAATGCTCTGGGCTCAGACCTTTGGAGAATGATCTCCTCTGAGCCCACTGGTGTAAAATAAACTTTCTCCATTCCAAGATCTCTGAGGGCTGCTTGGTTCTTCTGCCAGGTGATCCAGACCAGATTCCATACACTGTCACGTCCTTTACGACACAGTGAGCTGCTCAGTGTGTGTCCTTGACTTCTGGGTGCTGCCCTAGCAAATGATGATTTCTGTCTGTTGTCTGATTGCTGAAGCCAAGCCTTCCAGTACTGTGTTAAGCAGTATTGGTAAGAGTGGACATCCTTCTCTCATTCCTGACCGTGGGGGAAGGCTCTTAGTTTTTCCCCATTGATGGTGTTATTAGCTGTCCATCTTTCAGATATGATCTTTATGATGTTGAGGTATGTTCCATCTATCCCTACTTTGTTGAGAGTTTTTATCAAGAAAGAATGCCGTATTTTGTCAGATGCTTTTTCTGCATCTATTGACAGGATCATATGGCTTTTATCCTTTCTTGTATTAATGGGTATATCACATTGATTGGTTTGCTAAAGTGAACCAGCCCTGGAGCCCAGGAATAAATCCCAATTAATCATGGAGAATAATTATTTGAATGTACTGTTCAATTCAATTTGCTCATATCTTGGTGAGAATTTTTGCATCCATGTTCATTGGGGGTTTTGGCCTGTAATTCTCCTTTTGAGTGGGGTAATTGTCTGGTTTTGGAACCAAGGTAATGCTGGCCTCATAGAATGAGTTTGGAAGCTTTCCTTCCATTTCTGTTTTTTGGAACAGTTTGAGAAAAATAGGTATTAACTCTTCTTTAAATGTTTGGTAGAATTCCCCTGGGAAGCCATCCAGCCCATTTGTTGGGAGATTTTTGATAATTGATTCAATTTCTTTGCTGGTTATGGGCCTGTTCAAATTTTCTATTTCTCCCTGTTTCAGTTTTGGTAGTTGATATGTTTTTAGGAATTTGTCCATTTCTTCCAGACTGCCCAGTTTGTTGGTACATAACTTTTCATAGTATTCTCTTACACTACTATGAATATAATACTATGAATAGGGAATAGGAGTATTTCTGTGGTGTTAAGTGTGACCTCTCCCCTTCTATTTGTGATTTTATCTATTTGGGTCCTCTTTTCTTTTTGTTAAGCCTTATCCAGGAGTTTATTAATTTTCTTTATTCTTTCAAAGAACCAGCATTTAGTTTAATTGATCTGTTTTGCTGTTGTTGTTTCTGTATCATTTATTTCTCCTCTGATCTTTATTATTCCCCATTATTCTTCTGGTTTAGGTTTTATTTGCTGCTCCTTTTCTAGCTCCTTGAGGTGTAAGGTTAGGTTGTATATCTGGGACCTTTCTTGCTTCTTGAGTTCGGCCTGCATTGCAATGTATTTTCCTCTTAGGACTGCCTTTGCTGCATCCAAAATGTTTGGACTGTCATGTTTCCATGTATTCTTTTATTTCTTCTTTAATTTCTTGGTTAACCTATTCATTCCTTAGTAGGATGTTCTTTAACCTCCATGTATTTGAGGCCTTTCCAGTTATATATCAAGAAACATCATTCAGCGATCTAAAGGAATGACATAGTGCCATTTACGACAACAAGGATGGAACTAGTGTATTCTACTAAGTGAAATAAGTCAAAGACAAATATCCTATGATTTCACTCATATGTGGAATTTAAGAAACACAACAGATGAACATAGAGGAAGAAAAGGAAAAAATAAAAAAGAGAGGGAGGAAAACCATGAGAGACTCTTAAATACAGAGAAGAAACGGGGTTGATGGGGAGGTGGGTGGAGGGTGGGCTAGATGGTGATGGACACTGAGAAGGGCACTTGTGATGAGCACTGGGTGTTGTATGTGAGTGCAGGTTAACTGACTTGAATTTAAATAAATAATATAGTCTAAAAAAAATAAAGCCTCCTGGAAGTAACCACATGTGCAGATTTTACATTAATTAGCTTGACTGTGGCAATCATTTCACTATGTATAGGCGACCAAATCATCATGTTGCACACCATAAATATGTTCAATTTTTTACTCAGAAACATACAAATAAAAATGTTTAAAGCCTCTGGGACATCTAGGGAAATGTGAACACTGGCGTTCACACAGACAGGCGCTTGTATAGTCCAGATTTTGTGTGACGATGTTTATTACAACTTATCTTTTAGAAGCACACCCTGAAAGACCCGCAAGTGAAATGTTCTGATGTCTGGGCTCGCTTCAGAACGGGTCAGGGTGAGGGGGGACGCGGCAGGAGGGGTGGTGGATGACTGACCAGGGGTTGGTAACTGTTAGAAGCTGCTGACAGGAAGATGCAGATCCACTGACTATTCTCTCTATTTATCCAAGTGTTAGATGATAAACAACAACGAAAGGTAAAATACACACAAAGGTAAATAAACACAGTGCAAGCCCTGCAAGACCACTTCTCGTTCCATCCGCACGCCCCCGCTCCCAGCTGGGTCCCTGTAACAAGCACATCACCCAATCTGCTGTCCCCACTTCTGCAACCCTCGGCCCTCCCCATTTTCCAGGGACATAGAGATTGTTCCAAATAAAACTGTGCGTTGACACAGTGCTGTCCTCCCGAGAGCTCTACGGACACCTCCCTTCTGTCAAAGCCAATGCAGAAGCCCCTCCCTGCCCCAACCGGTGGCTTCGAGACTTAGCCTTTGGAGGCCCCTCCGGGGGGCCAGGGGCTGGAGCCAACATCCCTACAATGCCGGCGGAAGAGCAGAAATGTGGGGGAGCCCTTCCTGCCACCCTGTCTGGTCTTGTGTGGTTCCCTACACCTGCCGTAGCTGAGCCCTGAGCCTCAAGCCCAGGAAGGGAGCACAGAAATCCCAGGGCTGTGCAGAAGCTGCACTTCAGGAAGCTGAGAAAACCTACTCCAGAGCATCCCTGCGAGCCTCTACACAGCCAGAAAGGGCCTTGAAGGGCAAAACAGAGGGGGCACGGGCTCTTGAGGCCAGACTTGAGGTGCGGCCCAACCCCTCGGGGCGGATTCGGATCTGGCAGAAGTGGGGGCCCCATCTCACCAGCGCTGCAGAGCTGAGCAGGATGCCTCACTTTGAGGCCCACTGGTCAGAGGGGCGTTCTTAGGATGGAGACACAGGGAAAGGAAGGGGGACTCACAGAGGAGTGGGGGTTTGACCATGTTACCCAGGCCCAAGGAGAAAACCAGGGGAGTTTTTAAAAGGATGCACTGGGGAGAAATCGTTCAATTGAGAACTGTTTCGCCTCCCGCTTTTTAACTTAACTAGGGGACAGTTTCACGAGTGCCAGGGCTCAGAAAACTTTAATGAACTTCCCAACACAGCAGTGGCCACCAGAGGAGCTACCGCCCTGCCAGCTCCGGGTGCTCTGGGTCCCAAGGCCGGGGAGAGAGCTGCCCGTTCGCTCTGCTCAGTCCTTTACAGTCCCCGAAGGGTGTTTATCTGATGCACTTACCTTGGTGTCTGTGGGTGGACACATCGTATGTTAAAATGTTGCTAAGTTAATGAAACAGTTGATGAGTCCCTGCTGCCTCTCAGATTCCATGTTCCTAAAACAAGGTACCCAATTCCCATCCCCTAATCGCATCAGAAAAATACAAAATTAAAACATAGACACCAATACCATAATTTTCCAAAACTAAAAAAATAAGGATTGAGTTTAGGAAGTTAGGAGTCCTCTCATTTTATGTGGGCTTCCCATGTCAGGTCAAGTGCAATCGGTCCACAAAACCCCAACAACGCCTGCGACTCGTGCCGGCCAGCAGGGAGAAGAAAGAACCGGAACACATGCAAGGTGATGCCCACACAG
This sequence comes from Hyaena hyaena, assembly GCF_003009895.1. Taxonomy (NCBI): domain Eukaryota; kingdom Metazoa; phylum Chordata; class Mammalia; order Carnivora; family Hyaenidae; genus Hyaena; species Hyaena hyaena. Next base: position 1,994,501 of record NW_024080903.1, on the reverse strand, counting down.
ACAGTGGCCAGTTTCTCCTGCCAGTATCATAGTCGTGATGACAGAGGCAGGCAAGCTCGCTCCACCGCGCTCCCGCCCAGGGACCTCGGCCACTTTCCTCAAAGACTTGGTGCCGAGAGTGGAATGCTAACAGGCAAGCTAAAAGAGAACCCTTAAGCCTAAAACCCTACCCCTAAAACCTCACCCGTAACCCTAACGGAAGCTGCAGGGCCTGCCCCTCCCTAACAAAGGCACAGGCGGTGGGACAGGGGCGTCCGTGCGACTGCAGGGAGCAGCCGCGCACCAGAAGGTCTGTTTTTGTAGGAAGTCAGAAGGCACATGAGCTCACTCGCCGGCTCACGGGCGGGTTCGAGGGTTTCGATCAGTGTTACCCACGCGTAACGAGGGGTGGACTCGCGCGCAGGACGGGGCCCTAGCTTCTGCATTTCCACCTGGCGCCACCCTGGGAGCAGCGAGGGCCTAGGGCAGTTCTCTCTGAAATGTGCCCACGTGTTGCCTTTTTTGAGGCACCAGCATCCACTGTTAAGAGCATGCGCTCTGACCTGGGCGCCGGGTTAGCTCCCCTTGGGGGTGCTTCAGCTCTGCCTGGGCCTCAGTTTCCCTGATCTTGCAAGCCCACACCCCAGCATGGCGAGTGACCTGGGGCTCACCGACCAGGGCACCTTGCTGCCTCCCACATCCCCCACCCGCCCCCTTTGTCTTTTCCCTGATTTTCTCCAGTGTGTCTGCTCCCCCAGACACACACCCTGCCACATACTGGAGAGGACCTTCAAGAAAAATTGAGGGCAACCACCTCTTTTTTTTTCCCCCAGATCACATTTGCCCATATCTTATTATTTATTTTTTTAATTTTTTTTTTTTTTTTTTACAAATAGTTTATCGTCAAGTTGGTTTCCATATAACACCTGAGGGCAACCACCTCTTTGATGACCAGAAAATAACCTGCTGGTCTGTGGGCTACACGTGCATTGGATGTGAGGTTGCGCAGTTCTGGCTACTGCTTGGGCCCCTCCCTTTGCTGGGAGCCCTTTCCCCACCCCAGCGTAGCTGGCCCAGTGGCCAAGCTCACTCTCCCTTCTCAGGAGGCAGGTGTGGGAGCCGCGACCTCTCATCGTGAGGGGCTCCCCTGCCCACAAAGTAGGGGTGCAGCAGAGAAGGGAGGGCTGTGGGCTGACTCTCTGGCTCTGTGGTGGATTACGTAGCCTCTGCCTCCCAGGATTAAACGAACACAAAGTGCTTCATGTGAAGCCAGAAGAACACGGGGGAACTTAGACTTTATTGTTACTAATCCTCTGGCACCACATGCACTTGGTCATCTTTGCTTTTCTAGATGGCAGGTGGTTGTCCAACTGACTCATTAGCAATGAGGTATTAATGGCTAATAACGGGTTAGCCTACACCCCATCCTACCACAATTGGATTTCACTTGGGGAATTCTCGGTAACTGTCAGGCTGCTTTTAAATGCAATTAACAGGGGTGCCTGGGTGGCTCAGTCGGTTAAGCGTCCGACTTTGGCTCATGATCTCATGACTCGTGATCTCATGGTTCGTGGGTTCGAGCCCCGTGTTGGGCTCTGTGCTGACAGCTCAGAGCCAGGAGGCTGCTTCGGATTGTGTCTCCCTCTCTCTCTGACCCTCCCCTGCTCACACTGCTTCTGTCTCTCTCAGAAATAAAACATTAAAAAATTTTTTAAAAATAAATTCAATTAACAGAATAAAGTGATTTGTTTTCACAACAGAAACTTCTCATTTCACCCAACTGGAGGAGAGACAGGACTGTGAAGGAAATTTATTTGTGGCTCAGACATGCCAAGCCACGGTCTCCTACACTGTCACATCTGCCAGGCACATCTCCAAGCAAGTGTCAGAGGCAGGAAAAGGGGCCCTCTCCTCTTGCACCTTCGCTTCTCACCGGCCAAGTGCCCATTTCTAAACCTAGTGCTGGCAAGGACGGAGCCTTGATGCCTTGGCTTTGAGGGGGGACACGTGCTGCCGCAGTCGGATTCTGGTTGGCGGGGAACAAGGTAGGGGACCCCATCATACCCTTGATGTACTGCCTCAACCCTAAGGAACGCATCAAGAGCCGTGGCACTCCGGTCGCACTGGCAGACAGTGTAGACCTGCTCAGAACCACAGCAGCTTCATTCCTCTGCACCGCGAGGCTGCCAGAGGCTGCCTAGACAGACACGTGAGGACGCCCACGGAAAGCACAATCTGCGCCGTCAAGCCTTCAGTCAGCGTGTGGTGAATGTCAGCTATCATGGTTATCATTACCTGCTTCTTTCCTAAAGTCCTTCCTCTAGTTAAGCTACTCAATGTGCATATTTGTTTAACTGTGTAAATATCAATATTTTTGATACAATGTCCTGCTTCAGACCCTAAGGATTTCAGATACGGAATTGCAGACCTGTGTATATTTTTCAGAAGTGTTATAAATGTAAGTAAAACTTTTCCTCTTTCTTGAATCTTTGAGTGCTATTTGTATGCTTTTTCCCATTTCATTTTCTTCTGATTTCTTGTTGTGGTAAAATACACACAACAGAAACTACCATCTAAGCCACGTTAACGTACAGTGCGGTGTAACGGACTGATGTGCAGCTGCGACCACCACCCGCCCCTGTAATCACTGCCGTCTTAGAAAACTGACCCTCTCTACCCGCGACACTAACTCGCTGCTCGCCCAGTCCCTGGCCCCACCCACCATGCGTATGACAGCGACTGCTCTAAACACCTCATGTAGGTGGCATCCTACAGGATTTGTGTTTTTGTGATTGGCTTATGTCACTTAATATGTCCATATCCTTGGGGCGCCTGGGTGGCTTAGTCGGTTGGGCGTCCGACTTTCGCTTGGGTCATGATCTCGCAGTTCGTGGGTTCGAGCCCCGCGTCGGGCTCTGTGCTGACTGCCAGCTCGGAGCCTGGAGCCTGTTTCAGTCTGTGACTCCCTCTCTCTCTGACCCTCCCCTGCTCACGCTGTCTCTCTCTCTCTCTCTCCTAGAAATAAAAAAAAAAAAAAGTCCATATCCTTGCCAACACTTAGATTTATTTTTGTCTTAAAAAAACAACAACCTGTATTTTGTCATGAGTATTTAGCAGAAAATATCGTTCCAAATGATCTGACACCACTTTTTCTAACGAGGAGGAGTTTCTATTGTATGGCTGCTTTTTTTTTCCCCCAAATAAACTCCACCTCCAACGTGGAGCTCGAACTCACGACCCCAAGACCATAAGTCATGCATTCTACCAACACAGCCAGCCAGATGCCCCAACTGTGTGTGTGTGTGTGTGTGTGTGTGTTAAAAAGTAGCCACCCTATGGGTGTGAGATGGTATCTCACTGTGGCTTTGATTTGCATTTTCCTGATGAGTGATGTTGAGCCTCATTTCATGTGATTATTGGCCATCTGTGTATTGATTTTGGAGAGAGATTTCTATTCAATTCCTTTGCCTATTTTTGGATTCATTTTTTTGTAGTTGTTGAGTTATAAGCATTCTACATATATTTTAGATATTAATCATTTATCAAATATATGACTTACAAATATCTTATTCTGTGGGTTGCTTGTTTATTGTACTGATGATGTACCTTCTTTCTTTTGTTGCCAATGCCTTTTTGTCATACCTGAGAAATCACTGCCAAATCCAATGTCCTGAATCTTTTGGCCTATACTTTAAGAATTTTAAAGTGGCTAAGTTTTACATTTAAGGTTTTGATCCCTTTTTAGGTATCTTTCATATATGGTATGACATAAGGGTCCAATTTCATTCTTTTGCATGTGGATATCCCATTTCCCCAGCACTATTTGTTGAGAAGACTCCCTCCCCCATTGAATGATCTTGGCACTTTTCTCAAGAGTCATTGGACCATATATGAAGGGTTTATTTCTGGGGTTCTTGATTCTATACTGTCAGTCTATGTCTATTTTTAAGCCAGTACCACAGTGTTTGACTACTGTAGTTTTCTAATCGGGAAATAAAACTCCAATTTCTTTCTTTTTCAAGATTGTTTTGGCTATTTAGGGTCCCTTGAGATTCCATATAAATTTCAGGATGGGCTTTTCTATTTCTGCCAAAAACGTCATTGGGAGTTTGATACACATTGCATTGAATCAGTAGATCACTTTGGGTAATACTGACATTTTAACAATGACATCTTAGAATCCATGAGCACAGCAACTGTTTCCATTTATTTGTCTTCTTTCAGCAGTGTTTTATAGTTTCTATTGTACAAGTCTTCACCTCCTTGGTTAATTCCTAAATATCTTACTCTTTTTAATGCTACTATAAATGAAATTATTTTTGTAACTTCTTTTTCAGACCATTCATTTTGTACAGAAATGCAACCAATTTTTCTGTTGACTTTGTCCTGTTACTTTGCAGAATTCATTGATTAGGTCTAATGGCTTTTTTGTGGAGTCTTTTAGGATTTTCTACATATAAGATCAGATCATCTGCAAACAGATATAAGTTTACTTCATTTCTAATTTGAAAGCCTTTTCTTTCTTTTTCCTAACTGCTCTGGCTACAACTTCCAGTAACGTGTTGAACAGGAGTGATAAAAGCAGGCATCCTTTCTTGTTCCTATTCTTCCAGGAAAAGCTCTGCCTTTCACCATTAAGTATCATTTGCGGTGTTTTTTTCACATATGGCTTTTGTAATATTAAGGCAGTTTCTTTCTATTCCTATTTTGTTGAATATTTTCTTTTCATGAAAGGGTGCTGAATTCTGTCAAATGCTTTTTCTGCATCAAGATGATCATGTAGTTTTTCTTTATCTTCTTGATGTGGCCCATCACATTTATTGACTTTTGTGTGCTGAATCATCCTTGCATTCCAGGAAAAGATGCCATCTGGTCATGATACAGAATCTTTTTAATATGATGAGCTGTTTGCTAGTCTTTTATTGAGGATTTCTGGATCAATGATAAGGCATTTTCTTTCCCTGTAGTGTCTGTCTTGTATCTGATTTATGCTGACCTCCTAGAATGAGTTAGGAAGTGTTACCTCCTCTTCCATTTTTCTTTCTTGAAGTCTGAGGATTGGCATTAGTTTCTTAAATTTTTAGAATTCAACAATAAAACCGTCAGGTACAGGCCTTTTCTCTGTAGAAAATTCTGGTTACTGATTCAATCTTATTAGTTTTAGATCTACTCAGATTTTCAAATTTTTTTGTGACTTAGTCTTGACAGGTTTCTGTTTCTAGGAATTTGTCCATTTCATCTAGGTTACCCAATTTATTGGTGTACAAATGCTCATAGTATGCTTATAATCCTTTTCCTTTTCTATGTAATTGATCATTTCTTCATTTTCATTTCTGATTTTAGTAATTTTAGTCTTCTTTTGTTCATCTAAAGTTTTAAGGAGCGCCTGGGTGGTTCACTTGATTAAGCATCTCTTATCTCAGTTTGGGTCTTGACCTCAGGATCCTGAGTTCAAGCCCGTGCTGGGTGTGAAGTCTACTTTAAAAATAAAACAGGGGCACCTGGGTGGCTCAGTCGGTTAAATGTCCAACTTCGGCTCAGGTCATGATCTCACAGTTGTGGGTTTGAGCTCCATGTCGGGCTCTGTGCTGACAGCTCAGAGCCTGGAGCGTGCTTTGGATTCTTTATCTCCCTCTCTCTCTGACCCTCGCCTGCTCACACTGCCTCTCTCTCTCTCTCAAAAATAAATTAAAACATTTTTAATAAAATAAAGTTTTGTCAATTTTGTTATCTTTTTGAAGAACTGACATTTATTCTCTACTGATTTCTTATTCTCTACTTCATTTGTCACTGCTCTAAACTTTATTTCCTTCCTTCTGCTAGCTTTGGTTTTTTTCTGTATCCCCTGAAATTGTAAAGTTGAGATCTTGATTTTTTAATGTAAGCATTTATAACCATAACTATCCCTTTAGTACTGCTTTTGCTACATCCCATAGTTTTGATGTGTTGTTTTCATTTTCATTCATCTCAAAGTATTTTTAAATCTGTGATGTCTTCTCTACAGGTTATTTAAGAGTGTGTTGGTGTAATTTCCACAGATTTGTGAACTTTCTGATTTTGTTACTGATTTAGAACTTCATCCCACTGTGGTCAAAGAAGATGGCAGGACAGCCATGCTTTCAAATTCTTTGAAGCTTAATTTGTGGCCTGACATATAGAAAACGTCTCATGTGCACTTGAGAGCAAAGTGTGTGCTTGCTGGGTGGTGACCAGTGTGTGTTGGAGCCAGCTGGCTTATTGCGTTAAATCCTTTATTTCCCTACGTGGGTCTGGTTTATGTATCCGTGGTTATGAGACAGGTCTCATTAAGGTCTCCAACCATTATTATAGAACTATTTCTCCATTCATTTGTGTCAAGTGTTACTTCATTTATTTCGGTGGCCTATCATTAGGTGTGTAAATGTTCATAAATGTTGTATCATTTTATTGAAATTTGTATTAATGTATAGAGCCCTCCCTGATCGCTTATAATTTTTGAAAACTTAAACTCATTTTTATCTGATATTAGTGCAACCACTCCTACTGTCGTTGGTATTATTTGCACAGAACATCTTTTTACATCCTCTCAGTTTTGAATCTATTTGTATCTTTGGATTCAGAGTCTCATGGAGATAGCACATATTTAGATGATGCTTTTTATCCATTCTGGTAGTCTCTGTCTTTTCATTGGAGAGTTTAATCCATTTACATGTAAGGTAATTACAGAGAAGGAAGGACTTTTGTTATTTTGCTATGTTATGTGCCTTACAGCTTTTTGTCCCTCATTCCCTGCATTACTGTCTTCTTTTGTGTTTAGTGTTTGTTGCTGTTTGGTAATGAAACATTTAAATTCCTTTCCTATTTCCTTTTGTATATATACACTATAGCTCCTTCCTTTGTGGTTACCATGAGGATTACATTTAACACCCTGAAGCTGTAACACTCTAATCCGAATGTATACCAGCTTAATTTCAGAAACACACTCTCCTTTAACATCTCTGTCCCCAGCCCTCTCCGTTGTCACAAAACATAAATTAACAAGTATTCTGAATACACCAGTCTCTTAAATTATGTAGAAATAAAAATGTTGGGTTACAAACTGTTCTAATAACACTAGTTTTTATAATTAGCCACGTATTCTTTCCTGAGATCTTTATTCCTCCACACAGCTTTCCGTCACTATCTACTGTCTCTCACTTCACCTGCTGGGCTTCCTGAAGCGCTGCCTGGACGCGGGCCTAGTGGAACAGCACTCCCTCGGCTTTTATTTATCCAAGAACGCCTCAATTTCTCCCTCACTTTTGAAGGACACTTTGCTGAATATAGATTTCCTGGATGAAAGGGTTTTTTTGCATATACCAACCCACTGCCTCCTGACCTATGGCTTCTGATGGGATCTGTTCATCTTGTCCTGGATTCCTTATATGGATTGATTTACTTCTCTCTCTTGCTGCTTCAAGATTCTATGCTCGGCTTTTTCCAAGTTTATGTACCTGGGGCGCCTGGGTGGCTCAGTCAGTTGGGCGTCCGACTTCGGCTCAGGTCATGATCTCATGGTCTGTGGGATCGAGCCCCACGTCGGGCTCTGTGCTGACAGCTCAGAGCCTGGAGCCGCTTCGGATTCTGTGTCCCCCTCTCTCTGCCCCTCCCCCACTCACACATGCTCTCCAAAATAAACATTTTTAACAAATTAAAACACAAAAGTTTGTGTCTTGGTGTGGGCCTGAGTTCCTCTCAACTTGAGAGTTCACGGAGCTTCCTGGATGGTTCCTCAGCCTTGGGAAATGTTCAGCCATTATTTCTTCCAATACTTGCTCTACCTCTTTCTCTCTCGTCTCGCTCTGGAATGCCCACAATGTGTATGTTGGTCTGCTTGGTGGATTCCCATAGGTCCTATAAACTTTTTTTCTTTCTGTTCCTCAATCTCAACTTCCTAGAGCTGTACAGTATTCAAATTAATGATACAAAGTGGCACAGGTGTGTGCTCATTCCTCAAGATAAACCTGAGGCCAGAACGCTGTGTCTCTGCTCTCACAATAGGATTTTAGGGTCCCAGAGGGACGTGTTCATCTGTAAAGCTCTTCGTGTTTGCTGCTGGCAGACACGTGGGACTTCCAACAGGACTGACTTTGGTCTCCTGTCACCGTGGCGTGTCACAAGGACGTGAAGGCCCAGCTGTCTGGGGCCACACTGCAGAGGGCCGTCCAGCCTCCAACGGGAGCCTGTGCACATGGTGCTCCGCACGTCCTCAGGAGGTAGACTGTACACACCTCCAGCGGACACTGAATGAACCGCTTTCCCTTGATCCCTTTGCTCGTCAACAAAACCAAAATCCCAAGCAGCAAGAACACAAAGCACGGGCAAGACTGCCAAGTAAGTGTTCACATGTTTCAGTATAACCTCACTGTGACCCTCTGAAGGAGATGCCCTTCTCCCCACAGACAGCCGAGGGTGCTGAGCACAGAGGTCGCTGCTGGTGGATCAGAGAACTGAGCCCAGAGCAGCAGGCTTCAGGGCCAAGCGGGCAGAGAGCCCTTCTCTACAGCATGAGGCCAGCATCTGAAAGAGCCAGTGTTCTGTGTTCTCCTTGATTACACAAAACCTGCATCTTGCCTTGTTCCTGTTTCTTTTAATCTGAAGCCCTGGTTTTCTGCTGCAATCCCAGTGACAGGTGGCTCTTTTTCAGTCTTCTTTTTGGCTGTCTGTTCTGCTTTGCCTCAGCTTTTGTCAGGCCCAGAGTGAAAAGGGGCCTCAGGCCATTCCTGGATTCGCTGCTTCCGTTCTCCTCAGAGCCAGCAAGAACACCTACCCTTGACCTCAGAGCAGACCCCAATAGTCCATTAGTCAGAAGCCTCATGCAAGAGGCAGACAAGAGGCTGACTCAGCAATCAGTGCAGTGAGGTCTCAGCTACGGGAATTTAGGGCACCACAATCAAGAATTGGGGGTCAAAGAAGGCTCCCCAAAGCAGGTGGCCCCCAGGGGAAAAGAGGGGAAGAGCGTGTGCAAACACGACGTCACAGAAGGGGCGCGGGTGAGGGATGGCACGAGTGATGCCATCAGGATCCTGAGAGAAGCAAGCCTGGAGGCTGGTGCGTGCAGGGCTGGGCTCACGACCAAAGGGGAAAGGTAAGTGTGGAAATCGAATGATGCTCAGCAAGGACCTCCCAAAGGCAAACCCACCAATGCAAGGCTGGCTCTGACTTGGTGGGTGCCAGGCCGGGAGTTCAGGGTTGATGGCACTCTGAGTCTGCCTTGTACTCAGTGTCTGCTGCCAGTTGCAGCCGTGGCTCCCTGCTGCTGCGGGGCAGCCGCGCCACTTCCGGACAATGCCTGTGCCCTGCCTCCGTTGTGGGCCTTTCCCGCTGTCGAAGTCCTAGGTTCCACGAACTGAACGTCAGGTGACAGCTGTGTAGACAGCGCAGGGCAGGGCCTACCTCCCTCCACCGCCTCCCCCCTCCCTCCCCCCCCACCGCCTCCCTCCCACACCCACACCCGCCAGACTCTGGTTAATACACAAGCTGCAATCACCAGACAGCTTTCACTGGGGCTGCAATGCTGCAGTTCAGGAATTAGTATTTTAAATCTTAATCACAAGAATTTACATGTATCCCTGTCAAGCTTCGTTTGACTGATTCTGGTTCTTCATCTCAAGCTACTGAAAGGCAATTTTGAATTCTATTTTTTCACGTGACATACTCCTCCCAGTGCTACATTTCATGTAATTTTGATGGCCTTTAATTAGGAACTGGGCCGATCCTGGACACGGGACTTCACAAACTGGGCTCCACACCTCAGCAGGAGGGCACAGAACACGAGCAAAGTAAGGGCTGGGGTCGCATGGGCTTGCCTTTCCTTCACTCTAGAGCTTAGATGTGTCAGACATTTAACTGTGGTGTTGAATACACTTTATCCTAAGTATTTTTTATTTTCAAAAAAAAAAAAAAAAAAAAAGCACGTACCACAAACTCTTGAACAGAGAAGATGCCGTAAGAAAGGTGGAGATACTCTGAAGTTTACTGACAGGACCTAGACGGCCAGGACGTTCCTTCCTCGAGGGAGGAAACCCTTCTGGACACGAAGACAACGTTCAACGACTGAAAACCAAGGCTCTTCCACGGAAGCAGCAGGGAAGGCAGGGAGCGGCCACGCGCACACGCCAAGTCTCCACCTGCACCAACCCAGAAGCTCCCTGAACGCACTTTAACTGAAGTTCCAAGTCCTTTTAACAAAATCCAAGGTGAGCGAGGATGCACCCTCTGTCCTCAGAAGTCCTGTGGTTAGTGAGGTTTCTTTTCGTACCAAAGAGACGATGGATCCCGGAAACACGGGCAGGGAACTACATGCCAGCAGCGAACAGACGCTGTTACCATCACCTCTAACCCTGTAAAACCTCCGTCTCTGCTCTAGTCTTGCCCCGTTTCTGGTCTCAAACCATACTCACGGGGAGAACTTAAGGGTACCTGTAGGAGCACCGAGCACAGAATTTCCCAGGTCTGCAAACACACCTTTTTCCTGCCATTTGTTGACTTCTGACAGAACTGAGTCTGGACGCACAAGTGGAAGAGAGAAAAGGGCCAGCCTGCGCCGGCCTCTCCCAGTCCCCATCGCTCTGACACGGAACGCCAACAGGCACGTCCCCATTCTCGGCACACTGCACTCCTGACCCAGGAATCCAGGCCGTGTGCCCGAGGCTCAGCACCGACGTCTGGGCGCCTTCTGCAGCGGGCGCCAGATGTGCGGTCAGCAGAGCGGGCTGGTTGGTGCTGCAGGGTCTGTATTAGTCATGGCTTTCATGCTACGTATCTGTGATGTTTTAACATCTCGGGAACTTTGTTGGCTGCGGACAGACTGCCCCTCCCAAGGCTAATTCCTAAAGACAGCAGACCATTCCCCTGTGAACTCACCTTTTATATGCAAACCCACCAATCCGGAGCCCACACTCCCAAACACCTCCTTTATCTCACTCTCGCACACCAGCCAGGACTCCCTCCGCTGCACATCCCCCCCAGGGCCAGGACCCAACAAGCAGAAAGCACTGCGATAGCCCAGAGGCTGCTGGAATTACTCCCGCGGTCCAGCCTCGGCCATTCATTCCTGCAGAGGCCACACCTCCCCTCTCCCTCAGTCTCCTGAGTGACCCTGAAGCTCCCGAGTGGCCCTGCACAGCACGTCCCCACCTCTGGGAAATACGGCAGACGAGCTCCCCTTTCAAGACAGCAGGCGCAAGTTGTGTCCTCCCACCGCCGGTTCGGGCAAAGCGCGTGTGTTTTCACAAGGTGACAGTCTGCACATCAGCACCTGCACTCCCAGGTAAACTGCTCCACATGCGTGGCTGCGTGTACCTTCCAGGACAGAGTCACACAAATGCCACCAGACAGCTACATGCCTAGACCTCGCCGTGGTCTGCCCATGTCCTGTGACAGGCCCTCCCAGAGGGGCCGCCTGCCTGCTGGGCACCGGCCCTGGCCCCAGGCACCTACACAGAAGGTGCCAAGGTGACAGCAGTGCTCCCTTCCTGATGCGGTTTACAAAAGCCAAGTCCCGAGCCTCCCTGCACCGTCTCACTAACACACGTCTCACCATCCAAACCGCGCTGACGCCCTTCTCAGGATCTCACGCTGATGCTGCTTGGGAAACGTGGGGGCTCCACACCCACAAGCACGCTGCTCTGGGTCGGACCCGGAGGAGGGTTTATTTCACTTCCTTCCAACAATCTTGAGCCACACGGCAGCTGTCCTGCCCGCGGGGCAACTAGACTCGGGGCCTTTCCAACGTCACCCAGGAGGACAGCGCTTAGGGCGTGAGCGGAAACACGTGCAAACACGGCGACGCTCTGCTTTCCTCGCTGGGAGCCGCCAGGCGTGAGAAGCGGAACCAGGAGGCCTGACTGGTCCCACAGCCCCTTGCTTCTCAGGCTGAGTTACGAGTCCGCTGGGCTGTGGGACCGCCGTTCCGCGCAGCGGAGCCCCACACCCCTCGGTCACCTCCACCCGTCCTGCACCCCAGGAGCCCTCCAGGTCAGGGTCCGGGTGGTCGCTCGCTGCCTCCAACAGGTGGTTCCCGCGGGAGAGGCCGCCATCCGCACAGGGCGCGGCTGCCGCCTTTCCCTCTCCGGTGTGTGTCAGTGGATTTCCGCAGGGCGCTCGCCCCTGTGCCCTCGCTCTTTCCTCCTCTTGTACTCCATGATCTGTTTGTTGAGCGCCTCGTGATCGATCCCACACAGACTGGAGCAGGCGGTAGAGCCCGGGGTGCTGCGTGGCGAAGGGGCGTCCAGGGCCCCACAGTCCCTGGAGGGGAGAAGAGACGTCAGGTGAAGCAGGGGCAAAGCCGGGCGGCGTGGGGGCTCCTGGGTCCCCTCCTGGCGTCCGGAGGAGGCCGGGGGCAATGGCGTAAGGAAGGGGTTCCGCTGTGGGGCGCTCCTGGGGCCATGCACACTGCAGCCAGGGCAGCTTCGACACGGCCCTCCCATCAGACGCGCTTCCAGTTGCTTTTCCCCAGACACAGCGAGGAGTGTGGCAGGCCCGCGAGGCAGAATTGCGAGTAAGGTCCTTTACACCTGCCACTCAGGGTACTTGTCAAAACCCAAATGTGGCCATGTCCTGCCTCTAAGCCCCTCCTGCTTGCTCCGGAAGGCTCGACCCCCTGCTGGTCCGGGACGTGGGGACTCACTGCTGCCTGGGGCCTCAGGGCACAGCGTCCCCTCCCTTGGCAGGCGGGTCACTGGGGGCCCCACCCACCCAAGTCCCGAGAGCGCTGCCCCTGACACTGACACGCCCGCTCTAAGGACACAGGCTCGGGACCCGCTGAAGCTCTTCCCGCACCCGGATGGGGCCCGTCCACATGCACCTCACGTCTCTTTCTCACTGCAGCACCGCCCACCGACTCCAGACCCCGAGCTGGAGGGGGTGTCCTACGTGCCCTTCCTGACACTCAATCATCTGTGGATTCGCTGCTCCCTGTTGGCCTCCACCGGCAACACGCAAGCTCCAAAGGCTCCACTGTGGCTCTGTTCACAAGCGCACGGCATGTGCCAGAGCAGAGCCACGGGACACGCTCAGGGAAAATGTGCTCAGTGGACAACAAGGGCGAGGGAGAGACACCTGTCCCCTCAACGAGTCGCTATAGCGATGGCAGATGTCATGGGCTCCAGCACGGACGGGCAGGCCACCGAGCACTCCCAGCAGCCTTGCTGAGTACTCGGGACCACGGCAGACCGGCCCTGGAACCCGCCACAGGCCACTGCCAGGCTGCTGGGTCAGTGCGTGGCCGGGGGTGCAGAGCGGGGCAGCTGTTACAGGAACCACCTCAGGGCGTCTGTGCAGGACAATCAAAACCACGTGCACGTGTACCTGGCATCACTGTGCACACAGTCTTCTCTTTCCTCTGGGGGCCCAAAGTCAGCACTTGCCAGTAACCGATCAACCTGGAAAGGAGAAGAGAGAGCAAATCAGTAACCACACCTCTGCGCCACCTGCACCACGGCCCAGCTCCAGCACAGGCCTTCTGACGGCCCTCCGCGCCCCTCCACTGGCGCCCCCAGGGATGAGGCCCTGTTCACCAGTCTGTCCTCTCAAACACCTGCTACTTAACAATCACATTTTCTCTGATAACAAACCGAGGCTTTCCTAGAACTACACTTAAAACTTGTAAATGTCAGTCAAACTTATGAAGAAACCAGTTAAGTATTAGTTCAATTAAGTAACATTTCCTGATTCCTAATGAAGTTGTATAAAATACTTCAATTTTGGCGCAGAAGTTGTTTGGGAAAAGAAAGCTTCCTGGCGGAGCGACAGCCACAGTCAGGGGTCGGGCGTGTGACTCCAGCTCCCAGGTGGCCAAGGGGCCCAATCTGGAAACAAGAGCCCCCCTCGGTGGGGGCACACGTATCGCTGCCCCCTCAGGGCGCTACCGCCCCCGCTCCCTGGACACTGAGGGATGGCACAGTGTTCTGCAGCAACAGACCACACCACCACAAGCCCACGGTAGAACCAGGAGGAAAATCAGTCCACAGAAAATACCGGACACGGCCCTCATGTGTCTCCCGAGGTGGCTGGGAGAACACATCCGCTGACACCCGGCAAGGACAGGACGCGTGGCCGTCTGTGCGAGTCCACACTGGGCACACCTCACGAGACTGGGCAAACGACCCGCGCAGCAAGGCCGACAGGCGCACGGGACGGGACTCGACAGCAGGAGGCGTCAAGGACACACGTGAACCACGCACGAGCAGCAGGTGGCGGCCCCGCTACCTCTGACCAGCGGCTCCCTCACAATTACACGCACGCATGCTGACCGAAAAGCACAGACACGTACATCCACACAGAAATGTGTACACACACAGGGCGGCCAAGGATCAGTGACAGACACAGGTCGGTGCGAAGGTGAACGAGCCAAGTGCAGCCTGTCGTATGAGGACCGCGCTTCCCAAGAGGAAAGGAACCGCTGGCACTGAAACAGCGTGAATCTCAGAACCAGGGCTGAGCAAAAGCAGCCAGGTGCAGAGACAACGTCCTGTCCGTGAAATTCCAGAAATCTAACGAGGAAAACTCGTGGCGGCAGGACCACCTGGCTGGCTGAGTCGGAAGAGCATCAGACCCTTGACCTCAGGGTCATGATTTCAAGCCCACGTTGGTGTGAGATATAAAACTTAACAAACAAAGAGAGACTGGTGGGGGGGGGGCCTGGGGGGCGAGGGCGCCTCTGGGTAAATCATGGTCACTAAAGCTCACGCTAAAAGTTTTTTTTTTTTTTAAATGTTTTATTTATTTCTGAGGGAGAGAGAGACAGCGTGAGCAGGGGAGGGTCAGAGAGAGAGGGAGTCACAGACTGAAACAGGCTCCAGGCTCCGAGCTGGCAGTCAGCACAGAGCCGGACGCGGGGTTCGAACCCACGAACCGCGAGATCATGACCTGAGCCGAAGTCGGACACTTAACCGACTGAGCCACCCAAGCACCCCTAGCTCACGTTGAAAGTCTTATTAACAAAGAACCAAAGCAGACTCCTAGGCATCAACACAGGCCGCGCGGCTCAGCCCTGGGCCGAACCCGGCTGCACAGAACCTCTGGCTCCGCTGACCTCAGGGAGAAATTCAGGCTCGGGTCGGGGGGGGGGCCCTGGGGGGACACTCGGGCGGAGACAGGAGCACAGACTCGAGCACGAGGCCCACAGGGTCAGGGAGCTCGGCTGGACACCTGCTCCCAGAAGCCTGGGTCAGCGGGGAGGCCAGCAAATGTGTAGTAAATCCCAACACTCAGGCCACAGTTTATGTATTTTCTTTAAAAATTCCCTTTTCGTTCTTTGTAATTATGATAACATCAACATTTTACAAACCCTGTGACTGAAATGTAACAAGCGTGAGAGGTGCACAGGACGTTAAGCGTACGGCTCGGTGGCATGTCACAAAGGGACTGTGCCCACGGACATCCCCCTGACGTTCCGGAAACGAACCCCAGGAAACTCCGTGCCCTCCTGGCCACTCCCCACTAGACAGGCACCGGTTTGACTTCCGTCACTGCAGATCAGTAGCCCGTGTCCCTGAACATCCTGCAGGTGGAGTCAAAGGGAACACGGCCTCTCCTCTGGCTCCGTGCTCCCCGCTGGCTTGGAGCTGGGACGCCTTGGCACACAAGTGTTTCCGTGGGCTCCGAGCGGGAGCTTCGGGTCACAGATGTGTGCATGTGGGGGGTGGGGCAGGACACAGCCCTGTGATCCCGTGATTCCTCCACACTCAGTGTGGTCACCAACGCTCGTGTGTAAGCCACACGGGAGAAGGGCACGCACCCATCTCCCTGGGGTTTTCCTTCTTGTTCTCCTGATGCCAGCGCCGCCCAGCACCTCTGCCAGGGCCTCCGGTGGCGCCAAGTGCCCCTCGGGGTCCGGCGTGGACACAGCTGGCCACCGCTCTGCTTCCTGCCACCGCCAAGTGCGGGGCCGAAACCACTGCCAGCCTCTACCACGTCCCACGACCCGCGACACCCCCATGCGCAGCCGACACGAGACACAGGTACGCGCCGGGTATGAGACTCCGTGTCATCCACAAACCCCAGCTTCAGATCTGTGCGTCGATCCGAGTGACTCTGCCACTGGCTGACTTTAACCCCGTTACACACGTACACGAGTGTCCCCGCACTGACATGAGACAAGCCAACAGTGACCGCGCTCGGCTCGCCACGCACCCACACCAGAGACCCCTTGGGTCCAGCCCCGCCGGCTTCTCACGACAGTGCCGGCAAGAGGAGCGGAAGCCTAACCCCTGCCCCGGGCACACGAGGCCGCAGGGACAGACGCGGGGCAGGCCCACGTGGCCTCCACCGCGAACGCCCAGCAGCACTTCTGAGAAAGGACTGCTCCAGGATGCTTTGAGCACACGCCTCCCTCCCCCTGGTCACTTTTTCTAGAAAGGAGCCCATGGAGCTGGGCAGGGCCCGCGGCGAGAGAGGGACACGCCTGGGACGGCAAGACAGAGGGCTCCCCTCCCGCAGCGGCACTTGCGTCCCCAACCCCGGCCGGCGGCTCGCGTAAGCTCCCTGCCGCGCACCCCGTGACTCACGCGCTCCCGGGGGCTCTAAGAGTGGCACTGGTCACTTTACCCCTTTGTCTCCTTTCCTCGCTAAGAAAATCCCCTGTCAAGGTTATTGTCTGTATAAGGTTTTCAGTTCTGCTTGTATGATGAATCACAAAGATAAAACTGTCCAACTAGGTCGGTTTTCCTCTGTGGCTCTCACCACCCCCTAGTCCTGCAGTGAGTAACAGTCACCTAATGATAACCATAAATGCTACTTACTGTAAACTTTTTAAACGCATAACATACCTTAACGACCACCAAATAATATCACGCAGATATAAATATATACACACACATATGTATACATGAGTTTTAACCTTTACGATTAACTTGTACTTAAAATAAGGGAAATAACCACGAAACAGTTAGAGACGTAAGCTCTGGTGTAAAGTAACTGCAGATGCTCAAATCCAGGGAGGAAGGCGGCTCCGCCTGCATCAACTTTCTGTCAGGAAACAGAGACTTGGTTTCCCAGGTAGAGATACAGTGGTAAGCAGTTAAAAATTAGAGGCTGAAAAAGCAGTTCCCTCTGGGGAGTCTGGCAGGGACGGAGGCATGGCGGCCTCACTCCTCATCTGAACTCTTCCAAGGGTTACTTCCTTTAACTGTACACATCATCATTCCGATATCTCAAAGTTAAATATAAAATCTTACTCAGATAAAAACTTGTTTGGAAAATTAATGAAGAAGCCTTACCTCAGCTAGAACTGCACTTCTTTTGTCCTGAAGGAACACTATTGGTGGCACATTCCTCAGGGTCTGCTGGGACATCAAAATATGCCTGGAGACAGACGAGTACACTGTGTAGGAGCAGGTGACACTTAGCAGACAGAAAACAGACAATAGTCTCACGGAGCGAGACAGAAGATCTGCTTATCATGTTACTCAAAACAGGAACACGTCAGCCGAGGAAAGTCCTCCTTAGCCAACTGCCGCATCACAGAGGGGACACAAAACACATCATCACAACTGTTTCTAGTTGCCTAAATCCAACTCTTTTTTTTTTTTTGAGAGAGAGAGAGACATACACAGAGTGTGAGTGGGGGAGGGGCAGAGAGAGAGGGAGACACAGAATCCAAAGCAGGCTCTAGGCTCTCAGCTGTCAGTACAGCCCAACATGGGGCTCGAACCCACGAACTGTGAGATGATGACCTGAGCTGAAGTCTGATGCTTAACCAACTGAGCCACCCAGGTGCCCCCAACTCTTGAGATCCTAACGAATAACCTGATCTTCGCTTAGACACCTCCTGGGCAGCACCGTGGCAGTGAGCCGTGTGGTCTGGGCACCAACAACCTGCCTAGGCTCCATTCCAACGGACACTCACTGGCAACAAGGCCACACAAGTGCGCCAACCATCCTCAGGCACACATCATGTTCCGCATCAGTCACTCAATACAAGCAGACTAAGGCGAATCGACTGGGCCTGGTGCGCAGCAAACGCACTGTGTGCACAGCCTCCCTGCACAGTGACGG
Organism: Hyaena hyaena; assembly: GCF_003009895.1. NCBI lineage: Eukaryota > Metazoa > Chordata > Mammalia > Carnivora > Hyaenidae > Hyaena > Hyaena hyaena. Next base: position 1,976,504 of record NW_024080903.1, on the reverse strand, counting down.
CAGGTCCTGGCACGTGATTGCAGGGAAGCCTCTAGACCAAACCTCAGGTGAGCAGAAGAGAGGGTAAAGGGATCGTCTGTTCAGCTGCATATTCTGACAACCTAAAACTCCTCAGAAAGCAACACTGTTATCGCAACACTCCTCGGAAATCTTTTCCACACAGGACTCCGGCCCCTCTCCTAAAAGTGAAGTGTGAGGTGCAAAGAAGAAGCAGAGGAACGGAGAGAGGAAGGAAGCAGGAAGGAGGAATCCAGCTCTGACAGTGTTGCTTGGTCAGGGCTCTGCGTTTCCTAAGACTGGGGAGAAAACAGAGTAACTGCTTTTTACCACCCACCTTGGTAGTCCTCAAAGTTTCTGGTCTCAAGACTCCTTTATACTCTTAAAAATTACCAAGAACAACAGAGAGCTCTTGTTAATGTGTGTCATATCTGTCCATTTCTACCACACGATATATTAAAAGTGAGAATTTGAAAAACATGCATTAATTCATTCAAGGTAACAAACCTATTAAGTGTTTACATGGATATTTTTAGTGAAAAATAACTACTGAAAATAATTATTTTAAAAAAACTCATTGAGAGGGGCGCCTGGGTGGCTTAGTCAGTTAAGCGTCCGACTTTCCGACTTTCGCTTAGGTCATGATCTCGCAGTTTGTGGGTTTGAGCCCCGCGTCGGGCTCTGTGCTGACTGCCAGCTCGGAGCCTGGAGCCTGTTTCAGTCTGTGACTCCCTCTCTCTCTGATCCTCCCCTGCTCACGCTGTCTCTCTCTCCTAGAAATAAATAAAACATTAAAAAAAAAAAAAAAAACTCATTGAGAAATGTGGCCTTGTTTACATAGTCACAAGTTTCTCCAATGCCCAGCTTAACGGAAGACAGCTGGATTCTCCCCTCTGCATCTACATTCAAGCTGCTGTTTTTCTGTTTGAAACAGAAGAAACTCCGGCCTCACACTGCCCTATAACTGGAAAAGGGGTAAATGAACAGACAGGATGGGATCTTCTCTGATACTCCACAAAAATTCAACAAATGATACTGTTAAAAGTTAGTTGCAAAGTGGAATCTGAAACCAGATCAATGAATGTCACATTGTTATATTAAAATCCATCAGTTTATCTTACACGTTGAATGGCCCCTTCCCTATGCTTGAGTTTATAACCTCACGCACTGGGCATTTGAAAATATCAACTCACCAGGTTACCCGGATTTTCAGAATATTCACACATTGTACAATACAACACTCCATTTGTTAACGTTCCCAACAATCTCATTAAGAGTCTTTAAGTATCGGGGCGCCTGGGTGGCTTAGTCGGTTAAGCGTCCGACTTTCGCTTAGGTCATGATCTCGCGGTTCGTGGGTTCGGGCCCCGCGTCGGGCTCTGTGCTGACTGCCAGCTCAGAGTCTCGAGCCTGTTTCATTCTGTGATTCCCTCTCTCTCTGACCCTCCCCTGCTCACGCTGTCTCTGTCTCTCCTAAAAATAAATAAAAGAAACATTAAAAAAAAAAAAAGAGTCTTTAAGTATCAAAAAGCTATCAAAATCACGGTGGTGGGTACAGGTTTTCTAAAATCAATTTTCACCTGAAAGCTTGAATTTTATCACTGGCAACAAGTACAGTCAGTTGTTTTCCCTGAAGTGCTAGGTTTGCTTTGTTCATTTTAGAGAGAATGTCTGTCAAATCTGAAAAAAATCTAGAGCTGGTTCACTTGTTATTTCCAGAGAACAGTGTCTACTTCAGCTCGCAATCAGCTGTGTTTCCGAGAGGCCACACCAGCACAGGTCAGTTTCGGTTCGCTTCCCACCACACAGAATATTACAGTGACAGGCACCCAAGGGTTGGGATTTAGTAGAATTAGTAGCTCTTGCTTATTCATCAGGGACGCTCTCAGATAAAAGTGGCGTGTGTTTTACGGGGGGCACGTGGCATGAAGCTACAATGACCGCAGGGGCTCCTGGGTGTCGGGCCCAGTCCCCAGGGGCCACACTTAGAGAACCACTGTGCAAGATTATGTTTTGCACGCAAATGTATACTGAATCCTGAAATTCAAGAAAATGCTTTCCAAATTTTCCTTAAAAGCAAAAACCCTTGATGCAGCAGGCGGGGAACGCAGGCGGGAGCAGCAGCGAGCACGCGGCGCGGTCACCTCATGTGTGCGGCGCTCCTCCGCAGGGCGGCCTCTGCGTGCGCGTTCTGCTCGGCGGAGACGGTGGCCCTCCAGTACACGCGGCAGGCCGAGAAGTCTGAAGTCAGGGAGACCTGTGGCCCACCCACCCCAGCGCCGGTCACTTTCCGCTTCCGGGGGCTTCCGGAGACCACAATCAGCAGATAAAGACCAGCTCCAGGCAGGCGCCACTCGGAAGCAGCGTGCCCGCGGGCTCCGCGACAGGCCACCACGCCCTGCCACACACTCACGGGGTGAAGCTGGGCCCGGAATCCCAAGCCCCATCCTCCCCGCCGCCAACCCACAGCGCACAGCAGAACCTCCGCAACTGCCCCTCATCTTCCTATTTCCCTCTGGCTGAGCTCGCTCCAGGCAGATGCAGGCGGCAGGAAGGCCCCTCGGTCTCCCCCCCAGGATAAGAGCACACCCTCCACCCCCCTGACCGCGCCCTCGGTGCCCGCACACCACCACACACACGTGCACACATACCCTCTGTCTTCACGGCTTCAATGGTCATACTTAGCATCACTTCTGAACGTCCAAGGCCCCGTGTCGGGAACACTGCCTTCTTCCCAACCACAGGCCAGACCGGCCCCGAAGGACACAGAGGCCTCCCCCCCTGGCGCGCGCCTACCTTGGAGAGCTGCACGTTCAGGTCGCACACCTCCTGGCTCACTTCAGGGGTGCACAGCAGGTCGGTCAGCGCTTTGTAGAGGAGGCCGTTCAGGGCCCTCAGGCGCACCTGGTCCTCCTTCCTGGTTTTCCCGGAGGTGCTCCTCGTTAGGGACTCCACCCGGGACGGCTTGTACGTCTCACCAAGAACAGACAGAAAGGCCAACGTTACGACCGTCTGTTACCTGTCCTAATTTACAAAAAGGGGGCTGGGAAGGACTCAACACCTTGAAAAACAAAAAGCCAACGTCACCCTCAGCCACCTCAGCTTTCATAACCATCCTGCGTAGAGTTTACCTACTAGCGCCCCTCCAAACTTAAAAGTACTGTCCGTGTGTATTTTTCCTCCCCCAAATCTTGTTAAAACATAATCCACATACCATAAAATTCTCCTTCTCTCAAGATACACGATTCAGTGGTTTCTAACACAAAATGTAATTTTCCTAACAAGAACCATTTGTTATTTAGACCTCTGCACTATATCTACACGTGTCATGCACACACACTAAAAACCACTTTAGTATTTGATAACAGAGACAACATTCCAGAAAACTTTAGTATGACTTTTTTTTTTTTTTCAGGTCTACATTCACTCTACCAGCGTATCTATTCCCCGCCTGCGGAACTCGTGCGTTCGAACTTGGAGACGGAAGGACCGCCAGGCTGCAGCTTTGCCGACTTCTGGAACCTCACGCCCACCACTGTCGACAGCAGCTGCTACTCTGGACTTACCAAGTGAGAGCCCAAGGAAGGACCTTCATACCAAAACTTCTTTCTGTGGGGAGAAAATAAGAACTATAATACCGAAGGCAAATGAAAGAAAAAAATATTACATACACCAACTCAATATTACAGTACCAAAATTCTTTTTTTTTAATGTTTATTTTTGAGAGAGGCAGAGCACAAGTGGGGGAGGGGTTGAGAGAGAGAGGGGGAAACAGAATCTGAAGCGGACTCCAGGCTCTAAGCTGTCAGCACAGAGTCCGATGCAGGGCTCAAACCCATGAATGGGGAGATCATAACCTGAGCCAAAACCAGACGCTTAACCAAAATTCTTTCTAAGGGGCTAAACTGGGCACAGAAATTATGTTACTGGGAGGCTAAGAAATTTAGAATCTAATCAACAACAAAGGTTGTAGGGGAGACCGAGGACAGTTTTCATTCAACCTCCTGATGTTTACTTAAGGTCTATTCCAACCCCAAGGTGGAGAAAGAGAATATTAGAAGAACGCCTACCATGCTGCACTGCACACTGTACCACACTGGATACCGCAGTTTCCCAGGGGCACGCAGCCACACACGTGCTGGGGCTGCATGAGTAACACGGGTGGTGGAGGGGAGGCAGGCCTCCCTGCTGCAGGGGGAGATTACAGACAAGCGGGGAAAGGTCGCCAGATGAGCCATGGGGATATCAGTACGGACTCAAGTTCCTCTTTGTACCAATACGGCGGTCACATACGGAAACGTTTACAGGCAAGTGTATATAACAAATTAAAGTAAACGTGTATTCTGCTTTGTCAGCTGAAAAGTCCTAACGACAGACACGCCGACTCCCAAACCATCGTTTCTGATGGCTCTGCAGTAACAGCAACCAGAGCTATATGGAGACGTGGCTAATTCTAGGGCTGAGAAAGGATGCACCAAAAAAGAAGCGCTAAATAAAAACTTTAAACTTAGAAACCACCACAAAACCCAGAATGAGGAGTGTGTCAAAGATCTACAGGAGCTAAACGAAAGAGCTCCACTGGTCAAAGCTGAAACAATCTGAGCAAAACAAAGTAGTACTAGGCTAACACCCGTTCAATCCACACTGACACAAATTGGTAAATGCTGAACAAGATATGCATCTCTCACAGAATTGCAAACAATTCAAGAGTGTGACTCCCCTCCTTAGGTGGGGGCTGCACACAGTGAAATCCCCCTAAAGAAAATAGTATGGGGGGCACGTGGGCGGCTCAGTTGGTTGAACGTTTGACTTCAGCTCAGGTATGATAATCTCACGGTCTGTGAGTTCAAGCCCCATGTCGGGTTCTGCTCTCAGCTCAGAGCCTGTTTTGGATCTTCTGCTTCCTCCCTTCAGAAATAAACAAACATTAAAAAAATAATACTATGGAAGGGGGAGTAGGTAACTTCACAGTGGATAAATTTGATAGACGTGGCCATAATCAAGGGCAGCGCCAATAGTGACAAACCAGGCTGACGGTCTGTACGTGGACCGGATGGAAACAGCACTTTCCTTCCCTGGTTTCCTCCCAAGAGCCCACAATGCCAACATAACCATGAGGGGGAAAAATCACACAAATTCCAACAGACGAGCATCCTAGAAAATACCTAACCATAACTCCTTAAACCCATCAAGGTCATCGAAAACAGTTTGGGAAACTGCCAGTCAAGAGGAGCGACTAAATGTAATGGGGCTGGATGGGATCCTGGGACAGAAAAGGGATGTTAGTTTTTACTAAGGAAACTGAGGGGCACCTGGGTGGCTCGGTTGGGTGTCTGACTTCAGCTCAGGTCATGATCTCACAGTGGATGAGTTAGAACCCCACACTGGGCTCTGTGCTGACAGCTCAGACCCTGGAGCTGCTTCGGATTCTGCGTTTCCCCCTCTCTCTGCCCCTCCCCCGTTCGTGGGTGCGCGCATACGGGCTCTCTCTCTCTCTCTCAAAAATAAACAAACATTAAAAATTTTTTTAAAAACCCTAAGGAAACCGGAACAAGGCATATGCTTCATTAATAATCGTGTATCAACACTGGCTCATTAACATGACAAACGTGCCACACCAACATGTTAACATAAGAGACATGGAGTGTGGTTATGTGCGAACTCTGAACTTTTAACAATTTTTCTGTAAATGTTTTTAAAAATTAATCTATTAAAGGAAAACAAACACACAAACCAATCTACCCTAGTCAGAACAGAAAGTGCTATGGAAATCAACGTACTGTCTTCTATTCGTCTCGGGATTAGAAAACGATCCTCAAATGAAGCCAACGAAGGAAGCGTTACCATAGGAAGAAGACAAGCACAAATTATTCCCCTTCCCTCCTTGGAGAATCTACTAAAAACCCTGCTGGTGACAAGAACCTACAGAAATGTACACACCACTTCTCTTCGTGTGTTCCTGACACACGTTAGCGTTTAGGAAATCGTAATTAGCTCAACTATAAAAACAAAACAAAACAGGAAAAAGGCTGAGTGGGCACAGGAGCAAATGTGATGAGTGGGACTGGCGGCGATTCTTCAGAAATCATCAATCTAACGGGCAAGACTGGACCAAGTGCGCCAGGGTTAAGGCCAGGGCCAGAAACCCCGCCCCAATGACCCAATCCCCGCGGGCCCCGCCCCCGCCCCGTGGACTCCGCCCCTCGCCCGCGGGCCACGCCCCCGCTCCGTGGACCCCTCCCCTCACCCGTGAGCCCCGCCCCGTGGACTCCTCCCCTCGCCCCATTGACCCATCCCCGTGGGCGCCGACTCCGCCCCGCTGACCACCCCCCGCCCTCTGGGCACCGTCCCCGCCCCCCGCCCCCACCCCGGGAACCACCCCCCCCCGCCCCGCCCCCTACGGCGAGGGCGTCGCCCTCGGCTGCCTGAGTACCGCCCCCGCTCCGGAACCCCTCGTCCAGACTAGGTGCGCATTACTTGGTTTTCGAAGCAAATTTCTTGAGCAGGTTCTTGCCACATGGGACTGGCGAGCTATGCACGCCCCGGGCATCTCCCGGAAGAAGAGCCGCTTGCCGTCCGCCGAGCAGCGCCGGGAGCCTCTCGCGAAGCCCCCACACTCGGAGAGTCGAAGCCCACATGGCTGCCCGGAGAGCGCCGGCGCGGGGCGACGTGGGGCGGGGCGACGTGGGGCGGGGCGACGTGGGGCGGGGCGACGTGGGGCGGGGCGACGTGGGGCGGGGCGACGTGGGGCGGGGCGACGTGGGGCGGGGCGAGAGGCCGGTCGGAGCGCCAGCGCGCAGAGTGAGGCGGGTTTGGAAACGCAGCGTCGCCCGGAGCCGGACACTCGCTAGTGGAGCGACATAGGGGCGTGGCGACGCGCCTCCGGGGGGACTTGGGGACGCGGCCTGCGTGCGCAGCGGGGCGGGGTCTAGAGCCCGGGAAGAGGTGCCGCCCCGCCCCCGAGGCGGCAGGCGGCGGCTCGCTAGTGGGAGCGCGGTTCACGCTCCCGCACGCAGCTGGGGAGGGGGCTTCGCGGGGCCGGTGCCCCTTCGCAGCGCGCGAGGGAAGCGGGGAGAGGCGTCCGCCCTGGGCGGCTTCGGGCGCCGGGAGTGGAGCCCCGGCCGCCTCCTTGGCCTCCCCTGCGTTCCGGAAAGGAGGCGCGCCGTGTCCGCAGCCCCGGCCCGGCGCTCCTGTCCCCCAGCAGCGGGCAGCGCCCCATCCCGGGCGCCGTTCCCGCGGAAGCCCCGGCGCTTCGAACAGCACGCCGGCGGCGCGCGGACGGTGCTCGAAACCCGCTTTGGGAATACCGGAAAGGAGTGGATCGGGGGTCCGAGTCGGGGGGACTGTCGTCCGAGGACCTACGGGGGTCTAACGGGATGCAAGGCCGTGCGGCCCGCTGGGAAGTGCGCAGCCCGAGCCCAGGGTTCCCATCCAGGGCCTGCCCTTGCCGGCTGCTGGGGTGCTCCGCTCGGCTGCGTTAGGGACGCCGCGGAACCCGCTGGAGGATGGGGCGCGAGCGGACGCGAAGCGCCCGCCGCGTTCTCCGTTAACGTGAGCGCTGTTCTTAAGGTTTTTCGCCCAGAAGAATATTGATCTGTATGATGGATTGTAACGTAAATACACGAAACAAGATTTTTTCCCCCATTTAATCTGCCTCATGTCACCCCACTGAATTATCCCGTTTAAGTCGCACTTCATTAGGAATGGGAAGGCCCTGGAGAGAGGCCAGGATGCTTTCGACCAAATTTTCCATCATCTGTCGCCTGGCTTGATGAGTAGCGCTTCCAACGTGAGGTGTCAGAGTGATGTTCTTCAACGTCAGTAAAGGGTGATCTCTGAAATGCAGATGCAACTATTCAGCATTGTTTGCTCTAATTTCAACTTCTGGGTGTCTGTCCCCACACTGAGAGGGAAGCTAAGTGTGGCCTTTTGGCACATTCTAAATTATACCTAGGTATGATCACCACTCTCATCTAACCGCACTGTGGGGAGCCCGGCATTTTTTGGGTGCAAAACATGTATCCTGACTACACTCAGGCCATAGCACACTATGGCACAACATACGTGGTGATTAAACAACACTGGTCCACAAAAGCAAAAAAGGCCTTTGGGATATGGGTGCTAGTCTAGACATCATGGGACAAGCTGAATGTGCCGTTAGTGAGTGGTGGCATTCAGAGGGAAAATATTTATGACCTAGAATTGGGTTAGAGAGAGTTGTCTCCCAGGAAGAAGGGAGAGGATGGGAGTCAGCCTGGGAAAACAAGGAAGTGTTAATGAAGTGGTCCAGCAGACTGAAATGATGGAAAACACTAAAAACCAGCATGATGAAAGGGCAGTCATGTGCCCAAAGAGGGCCTCTTGACTATTCTAATACAAAGGCCAAAATAGGCAGCAATAACCCTCTATCCTAGCTGAGGCTCGAGGGCACACCTCTGGGTCTTACGGACCCCAAAACCTGTGGAAGTTCTCTGGGGGGCACTTGTAATTTACATCAACACTTTGTCCTGTCCCCGGAATTGATCAAAATTTAAAGCCTATAATACAGTTAGACAGGACAAGAACTCTTCTGAAAAACACTTCTGTCCTCCTAACGGGAAGGAGGAGGGCCCTACTATATAACAGCCCGGCTTGGAAGCCAGTCTTCATATACAACTGAATTGAGACAGGGTGACTGGTTTTGTCTCAACTGACTTGGAACTCAGAAATAGCTGACTCATGGCCAATTGCAAGAACACCTGTCCATAATATGGGGTGTACAGGCAAGAGCCAACTCTGTTGAGAAAGCATAGCAAATACCTCTATAACTGTCACTTATTTGTTATATAATAAAACTGAGTTGTACCATGACAACTTTGCAATATGGTGTGTCACTGGCACTGTTAAGATTCAACCACCTCATGTAAATAAGTCACATGATAATCCTGATAAACTTAGAGATCTACCCCCCCACCCCCGTCCTGTATTTGCCTTGTGACTTGTTAATGAAGCTAATAAAAAGCTCATCTTAGCAGACTAGCCAACAGGTGAGCACTAGACTTCTAGGTTTCTAAGTTGACAACTGTCTAAAATGCTCAAGCTTCTTAGTTTACATTGAAAAATTTTTTGTTCTATGTTAGTGGTTCTCGAACATTTGGTTTTAGGACCTCTTTACACTCTTAAACTTGAGAGCCACAGAGAACATTTGTTTTTGTGGGTTGTATCTATCAACAGTTACTGTATTAGAGATTAAAACTAACAAAAAATTTAATACAACAACTAGAACCACACGTTTCGTTGTCAGAGTGATAACCACATGTCATCAGTCTCTGGAAAACTCCACTGTGCGCTATACTGAAACACAAGTGAAAAGGTAAATAACATCTTACAGTATTGTGAAAATAATTTTGACTTCACAGACCCCTTGAAAGCGTCTACAGAGCACATTTTGAGAACAGCTGCTCTAGATAAACTATTGCTTTTCTCCGAAATGTAAGTTCTATGGTCAATCTTGATAAACTTAGATATTAAAGTTTATTTGGTTGTATTATTATTATGTATTATAGTATTGTAATATATAGTATTATTTATAGTAATATATTGTATATAGTATAGTAATATTATAGTATTATTATTTTGTATTATTATTGTGTATTGTTATTGATTATTTGGTTGTAATAGCAAACATTCAGACAGTAATCTGTTTACTAGACAAATCAAAGCTGGAGGAATCAAACCTGGGAACTGCTAGCTTAATGAATGACAGCATCAAGATTCAAAATAAATGACAGAATCCAGACTGTAGCCCTAATAGGCTGGATCAATGGGTCAAAACACAGAAGCAAATGACATTAAGTAGAAATAAGTGTAAAATTCCACACAATGAACAACTGTGGGAATAATTTCAGTTTTTGCTGACTAAAAACGCAATGAACTAAGGGTGTAATGAGGCTGCTGATGCAACTTCTGAGCAAGTTTTCTGCGTGGTCAGACACAATGTGGACACTGTGCCCGGTTCCTGAGAGCACATTTTCAAAGGCCCTTTAAAACTGCAGTGCTAGAAGGCAACAATAATAATTGGGTGTCTGGAGATGCTGTACTTTAGGCTGTGATTGAAGGATGTTTAGGGGGGAATAAAAGCAAGATGAAACAGGGACTCCTGGGTGGCTCAGGTCTCCATCTCATGGTTTGTGGGTTTGAGCCCTGCATCGGGCTCTGTGCTGACAGCCTGGAGCCTGCTTCAGATTCTGTGTCTCCGTTTCTCTCTGTGCCTCCCCTCCCCTGCTCGCACTCTGTTTTTCTCAGAAATACATAAACGTCAGAAAAAATTTTTTAAGATGAAACATAGTGGTGGTCTTAAAATACATAAGGTTTGTAAAAGAGGAGAATGATCAGGGTCAGACTAGAGTCACCGGGTAAGGGGAGGGCTATTTTGGTTTGATATGAGCAGGGATATTCTGTACAGTCTCCATCCTTGGGGGCTGCTGCCTGAGAGCCTGGAGCTCCCCGTCCATGGAGGTGTTGAAACAGACGTCTGATGATCTGCAGGACAGGACAGGTCACCAGAGCCCTTCTCAGGCCCCTGCATGGCCAAGACTCTACTACAGGCCTGTGACAACGCATCTGCAAAAGCTCAAAGCAGCGACTGTTTTAGGACAGCCCTACATGGACCAGGAGGGTGACCCTTGGGGACCGCCCCACGTGCACCAGGAGGGACGTAGATTCTGTCCGGCTTTCTTACCTGGGTAGGGGCTCCGGGTGTGTCACGTCCAGTGCTGCTCCTTTAATAACCCCAGTCTGAAGAGCTTGCACCAAGGCATCCTGATCGACTAACAGACCTGAGCAACGAGACAATTCCTCTGCAGTCACTACCATTAGGAGTACATGGGAAAGGTGTCTTGGTCACATTAGCTACTATTCCAGACACATCCTGATCTTGTCAAAGGTCTGACAAAGAGCACGCGAGTGTCATTCTGTCGATTCGTCGTTAGACGTCGTGAGCCCACCACATGCCAGACAGTGCACTCAGCCCTTCACAGATGCTATCTCACCAAATCCTCCACTACCCTCACGAAGTCAACATTTGTTTTACACATGAGGAGATTGAGGCCTGTAGGTTACAAACTCACCCAAGGTCACACAGCTTCTGACATATCAACCCAGATCTGAGCCCAGGTTTGTTTGATCTCAAGCCTGGGCCTATCTCCCAAAACCACTGCAGAGTTCATGGCCCCCAGACAGATAGCTGTATGTACCAGACAGCTGTGTATACCAGACAGCTGTATACCAGACAGCTGTATACCAGACAGCTGTATATACCAGACAGCTGTATCCAGACAGCTGTATATATCAGACAGCTGTATACCAGACAGCTGTGTATACCAGACAGCTGTATACCAGACAGCTGTATACCAGACACCTATATACCAGACAGCTGTATACCAGACACTTATATACCAGACAGCTGTATACCAGACAGCTGTGTATACCAGACACCTGTATACCAGACAGCTGTGTATACCAGACACCTGTATACCAGACAGCTATATATACCAGATAGCTGTATACACCAGAATAGCTATATATGCCAGATAGCTGTATATACACATGAAAAAACTAAGCCACAAGCACTATCCGTAACTGTCACTTCAAATACAGAACAGCAGGTTATGTTTGAATAGAAGCTGAGAAGAAAGCCCTTTCCTTCAAGCAGAGCCCTGAAAGGGGCTCAAAGACCGAGGCTACCTCCTTTCTGCTGACCGAATGTGAGCAGCCGGGCTGCTGGCCGGGACACAGCCCTGGTATGCTGGTGCTGCTGTGGGAGAAGCCTAGGATTCTGGGATCGCTTCTCCAGAATCTTTAGTGTGCTCACCAGTCTCCGACATTCCTGAAAGTACTGGTCCTTCCTGCTCACCTAGATGGTCTGAATTTGCAGACAACTCTGAAGCATATTATCCCGGCCCCGTGAGGTTTCTGGTCTTCCAACAACTGTGTTAGAGTTCCTGGGCCCGGATCCAACGTGGGGTAGGGGTTCGCACACACAGAATCGGGTGGTTCTCGGGACACCTGCAGGGCCCCGCGGATTCTGACACTGTCCACCCAGGGGCAGCGTCAGATCCCGCGGAGTAAGGGCTCCGGCCTGTAAGATGCCCCCCACCCCCGACTTCGGACACCAGTCAGAAGTCCCGGGCTGTCACTTGTGCTCCTGACCAACTGGCTGCCCTCTGAGGTCCCAGCAATGTGCTGCAGCGGCTCACGGAGCTCAGGGGAACCAGTTCCTTAAAAGATACGACAGAGGCTAAGACCCAACCTCCAGAGGAAGAGATGCATAGGGATGGGTCTGGGGAGAGGCGGGGGGCTTCCGCGCCCTCTCCCGACAGCCAGTCTTCCCAGCCTCCGGTGTCCACAGTCGAGAAGCTTCTGAACTCGGCCCTTTGGGATTGTTATGGAGGCTTCTTTGGGTCGCCACGATCGATTACATCCTTGGCCATTGGCTGGTTCAGCCCCCAGACCCTCCCCTCTCCACGGAGGTCTGATCACCTGCTTGGCCGTCCTGGCAACAGCCCTGCCCTGGCGTGGGGTCCAGAGAGAAGTCTCCTTCATTAACACACGACACCTTTATCACTCTCTACACTTAGGAAATTGGGGGGTGGGGTGGAGAACCGGGAACTATGGATGAAAACCACAACTGACTGAATGACCAATTATGTACTTGTTACAAGTTACAGTATCTCACGTGACAAGCACTGCTCTCCTTGTTTTACAGACACACAGGTGGTCACATGTCCTCTGGCTCCCAACCCCACAACGGTGAGTGGCCTGGATGTCTGATGTCAGCACTGATCCTCTATTCTTTTTTTTTTTTTTCATTTTTAAAAAATGTTTTATTTATTTTTGAGAGAAAGACAGAGTATAAGCAGGGAGACAGGCAGAGAGAGGGAGACAAAGATTCCAAAGCAGGTTCCAGGCTCTGAGCTGTCAGCACAGAGCCCGACGTGGGGCGGGAACTCATCAACTATGAGACTATGACCTGTGCCAAAGTCAGAAGCTTGATCGACTGAGCCACCCAGGCATCCCTCTGATCCTCTATTCTTTATAAATGCCACACCAACCCACAATATTTGGTCTCAGCACAGGACCAACTATCTCTTGTCTGTAAACACAAAGCACTACATAAATGCCAAATAACCAAACTAATACTAAGTTATTTATTTTTTAAAGTGAAGGCTCAGAGACCACCTGGGTGGATCAGATGATTAAGGTCCAACTCTTGATTTAGGCTCAGGTCATGATTTTGCTGCTCCTGAGTTCAAGCCCCGAGTCAGGCTCTATGCTAACAGTGTGGAGCCTGTTTGAGATTCTCTCTCTGTCCCTCCCCTGCTTATGCTCTCTCTCTCTCTCTCTCTCTCTCAAAATAAATAAACTTAAAAAAAAAAAAAGTGAAGGGGTACCTGAGTGACTCAGTCGGGTAAGCGTCTGACTTGGTTTTGGCTCAGATTCATGAGTTCAAGCCCCATGCCAGACTTCACGCTGACAGTGCAGAGCCTGCTTGGGATTCTCTCTCTCCCTCTCTCTCTCTGCCCCTCCCCCACTCACTCTGTCTCTCTCTCTTTCAAAATAAATAAAAATTTAAAAAAAATTTTTTAAGTGAGGGCTCAGAAAATTTATCCCCATATATTTTGCTTCATTACACCTAGAAGACCAAACTGTGCTGCCTCTACCCCAAAGTAGATGCCCTAATTGGGCTGTGAAAACCCCATATTGTACTATTCTCATCTTTTTTGTTACTAATTTGAGGTTCGAAATGATGTGAAAACAAAACTCAGAAATATTTCTAAATGGAAACTTCCCTCGAGCTCATCACCCACCAGTGCTCACGGACTCTCTGGACCCCGCAGCTGCCCAGGAGAAAGAGGTGTCGGTCCAGCCGGGGTCGACCCGCAGCCCCACAGGCCTCCTCACAGAGCGGCGCAGGCAAGTACCTCGGCCGATGTTGATGAGAACGGCAGTGGACTTCATCAGACTCAGCTCCCTCTTCCCAATCAGCCTCTGGGTCTGGGGCGTCAGGCTCACGGCCAACAGCACAAAGTCCGATCGCTGAAGCAGGTCATCCAGACTCTCACAGAAAGTGGCCCCAACAGCCTCCTCCTCCTCTAACTTCCTATGAAGGGGACGAGGAAGGGGGACACGGACGGGGACAAGGAAGGAAAACCACCTTCTCGGTCAGGAATTCATCACGGCACCTCAGGAAGGAGTGTCCAGGGCCCCCCGCCCCGCCACGGAAACACGGGGGGCCCCTCGGGACCTCTGAGGCAAGGCCTTGGGGTCTGCAGAGCTGCACCCCACACCGAGGCTCCTTGAGGCTGGGAACTTCTCATCTGAGCCCCCAGAGACGGGTGCGAGCCTGATGTGAGTCCGACCCTCAGGGATGACAGGACACTACTGGCAAGAAGTGGGTCCCGCCCCAAGCAGGAGCATGGGTGTGTGCCTCTGCGACCACAGAACATTCCCGAATGCGGCAAACACACCACAAGCTGCAGAGAACAAAGGAGACAGGGGAGGGCCTGGGAACCCTGCCTATCAAGTGGAAGGCAAGGACCCCGGGCCCGCGGCAGACAGGGTTTGCTTAACCCCCGCCCTGGCCATCCCGAACAGCGGACTGTCCAACACAAATTCCAAGAGCCCGGAGGTCACAGCACCCCACCACTGCACGAATACGGGAAACAGAACACGTGTTTTGGTCAGGGGACAGCCTGGAGGAAGGACGGATATGTCGCCCACACCACACACCTTGTCCCGGAGAACCCTGGCCTCTGTGTCTGCGTGACCGTCACAGGGAAAGTCGTCACATCTACCCAAGCCCCTCCACTGCCCATGGTGCAAACAGTGATTGAAAAACGGGCACAGTTCTGACGCACAATCTCCCGGCTCACCACACACCCACGAACTGTTCCCAGCCAGAAATGTATTCCACGTGAGGGAAAACCACTAAAGGTTGTAAACAATGGCCATCATCCGGCTGGTTTGCAAGGAGGGTGGGAGGCTCGAGAGCAGATGTGCACAGCCTCTTAGGAGAATATGTATTTCAGGTGAGAAAGGATGGGGCCTGAGCCCAGTGGCATCGACGAGGTGAGAGAGAACAGCAGGTTTGAAGGCTGTTTGGAGACAGAATCAGTAAGACTGGGCGTCGGGCTGAGGGAGGAAGTTGACATTAAAGGAACCAAATTGCTCAGTAGGTATGGAAAGCTTCCTTGAAAAAAAAGCCACTTTAGAAATTAAAAAAACAAAAATACAGTTGTGAGTTAAAATCTCTTTTTTGGTGAAAATTTTCAATAAAAAAAAGTCACAGCCACATTCCTAGGTAATCATAAAAATACCACAATCCCTTTCTTGACCACCAATCGTGTTTTTTGGAGAGAAAGAGTAAGAGAGTCTTATGAAAAACAGAGGGTCACTACATCCAAGCCATATTGAAGGCAGTGATGGTACACATTCTGCTCGGTTAATTTCAAGTCCATTTTCCAAATGCTTACCTGCGTTTCCTATTGTGATAGAGAATCTTCATTTCGAATGCTTTGGCCCTCTGAGCAATCTTATAGCCAATGCTGCCCATGCCGATAATTCCCAGAGTGGCCCCTGTCACTTCTTGACCCATCCAGTTCATAGAAAAGTTCTCTGTATCTGGTGCAATAGCCAACCTATGACCTAAAATATACAAGGGACAGAGTGGGCAGTGCAGATGGCCCCAGACACAGAAAACCCACAGCCCTTACTGGGCCAGACTAATGAGTTAGAGGGTGCCTGTGGCAGACACAGACTCGTGCATCCCTGACAGAAGACAAGGGCTTCTGCAAGGGGTGAAGGAAGGGGACAAATGACAGTTTCCTCATAACAAAACCAGAGCACCCTGGGCAAAGCTTTGAAATACCAGCTTCTTTTACCTTACAGAGGATTTCTGGTTAAAACTTGTTGGTGTTGGTACGTTTGTGTGTGTGCATATGCTTGAACCTGCACCCAGAATCAGAACCAGAGCCTGGTGCCTGCTTCCTCTTTCCTCAAGCCCCTTCATCAAAGCTTCGTCTTCCTCTTTGCTCAGAGCTCCATCAGGAGGTTGGGGAGGAGGGGCAGTGCTAGCCTGGCTTTCCTGAAGATGCCCCCTGCGTGGAGAGGTCAGATTCTGCCGATTCGCTGGTGGGCCTTCACCCAAGAGTAGCATGCTGACTGACCAATGAATGACTCCAAGTGCCTTTCCATAGCGATGCTGAAATTACTGCCTGTTATGTGAACGAGTGGAATTTGGTGGGAGAGAAAATGGCCGACATGTGCTGGGGAGCTGGGCTCGGGCACCAAGTAGATGCAAACGACTGAAGGTGGCTCTAATTCCCTAGGGCAACAAAGGCCTGGAAGAACTCAAGGCCCATGAAAGACTTTTGTTTGAAGATAAAATCATGTTATCATCTGTGTTAAGTATCTGTCATCTGCTCTCTTTGGAAAACCAGCATCTCCAAGGACTGTTTACCTTCCACG
Organism: Hyaena hyaena; assembly: GCF_003009895.1. NCBI lineage: Eukaryota > Metazoa > Chordata > Mammalia > Carnivora > Hyaenidae > Hyaena > Hyaena hyaena. The sequence goes on along the minus strand of NW_024080903.1, from coordinate 1,960,001 downwards.
ACTCTGCGAGCTGCGGCCAGCAGTAAGGCCATTGCCATGTCTGCTGTGGGGCTGGAAACGGCCTGCGGTGTGTTGGCCACCTTCACACCAAAGCTGGCAACGAGCTTCAGGTCCAGGTGATCTAGACCTGCCCCTGCACTGGCAATGATCTTCAAGGAGGGCAGACTCTGTAGGAGCTCGTGGGTAACAGGTGGCTTCCCGCCCCAGATATATACAGCTTGGATCTTTGGACCCAATTGTGTGTTACTTTCCAAAAATTCTTGCATCGTAATGACATTAAAGTGTTTCTGCAGATCTCCAATGTGATCTTCACATATACCATGAGGTCCTTCCAATCCAGACACCAAAATGCCAGGTAAGTCCTGATCCCCCATGGCCTGCCGGAAGACAAGCACAAATCTGTCAAAGACTGTCTTTAAGAGACAATCGATGTGCTCAATATGCTCGTCTGTTGCTCTTCTAAGGTTCTGAGCACCCAGTTTCCAAGTTCCCCCACCCAGAACTCCAAGCAGTTCTCAGGATCCCAGCAGTGTGTCCCAGAATTCAATTCAGTTCTGACACCATCTACCCAGAGACACCATCAGATCCTACAGGTTGAGGACCCCGTCCTGTAAGATGCCCCCCCGCCCCCCTCTCCGACTCTAGTCACAGGTACCTGTGCCCTGACCACCTGGCTGCAGGTGGGTGCTTCCAAGGCTTCCTCCTTCGATGCTGTGAACTTGCTGGAGCGGCTCACAGATCTCAGAGGAACGCTTACGTCCGCTTCCCGGTTCCTTCACAGATACAAGGATGTGAATCAGCGCGCAGACGGAAGAGACCGACAGGGCGAGGTGCCGAGCAGTCGGGTTTCCGTCCTAACGGAGCTCGGGGCCCGGCTCACCGGCACACGGAGAGTTCTGGCCCCTCGGTGTGGAAGGTCTCCGGAAAGGCCCGAAAGGCTGGCCTCGTGGGTTTTTACGGAGGCTTCTTTGCGTAGCCGCGACTGATTAGCCCCCAGACCCTCCCCTCCCCACAGAGGTCGGGCTGGGGCCGGCAGCTCCAACCCTCTGATCACCGGCTTGGTGGCCCTGGCCACAGCCGCGCCCTGGCGTGGGGTCCAGAAGTCTCCTTCATTAACACATCTGGTGTCCTTCCTGGCCCTGAGGTGCTCCCAGGGACTGTGGATGAAGACCAGACATATCTGAGAAGCATTTTCGTCCTCTGAACAATGAAATATCTATTTCTCATAAATCATTATATTGTAGTTACTGTTTAGATTTTCCAAATTACATCAACACTGGAATTCATTTTACTTCCCAGACAAGTCCATAAAAAGCCTGAAGGGCAAAAGGTCCACTTAGCAATGTCTCCATCACACCGCTTTCCTCCGTCTCCTGCCTGAGTCTTTATTTTCGCCCTTCAGCTGTGATGGCCGCCTCTCGGGTGGCCTCCAAGGCCCCCCTCCTGTTAGCCGTGGCTCTGTGGGGCCCTAACCCTGCTGCTTCTAGTGAAGAGAATATGGCAGAAGCCATGGGAGATGACAGCTTGGGCTCCCTTCCTCCCTCTCCTGGGGGCACCCAGGGCCGGGCTGGGAGACGTCCTTGTGCAGGGGCCCCTGTGAGTGAGCTTGGAAGCTGATCAGAGGAGGCCTGACAGCAGCCTGGCGAGCCCTGAGGTGACCGCAGCCCTGGCCAACCCTCGATTACAGTTTCGTACGATCCTGGGCAAGCCCCTCCTGGGTTCCTGACCCCAAACCTGGGAGGTCATAGAGTTTGTTTTTACAGCCACTGGAATTTAGGGTAATTTGTTATGTATGCAGCGCTAACAAATAAAATTGACCATTTTTTACTGTGGAAGTAAAAGATTCATGTTATTGTCTGCCAAATGGATTAAATAAGGTTTTATGTTCCTTGTTCCTAACTAAAGATATTTTTAACATTCTATGACTTAACTCCAAGAAGTAAACAGTAGGATTTGGTTGTAAATGAGCTGGGCTTTCGGTTCAGACCGACCGCTCTGCTGGGCTGGCCTTCTCTCTCAAGCTCACTTTCCTCAGACGTGAAAGGACAACGCAGCCCGTGGCACAGCCTTGTCGGCTCGGCCAGAGAGAGCACGCGGGGCCTGGGGACCCGACTGAGGGCCTCCAGTGAGCGCGAGTTACTACCGTTTCAACCCAGCAACAATTTAGACCTTTGCCCAAGTCTCTAAAAATGAACAAAACTACACCGAAGAGACTAAATTCATAAAACACAGTAAAATTTCTTAAAATTCCATTTCCTTATGCCTCTTCCTCCCTTAATATTTGACAGGTGGGTCCCATAGCTCCCAAATCATTCTCTCTCCCCGAAGTGCCAGCCTTGCCTCCCCCCAGCACCAGCTGGCTTTTACCTTCTCTCCAACCCCTTTCAAAGCCCATTGTGGCCCCTCCGCCCCTGCTCCCTGCTCTATCCATGAGCATCAAACCAGAATCGTCTGTTCTCCGTCCCCCTACACGCCATTGGCCCAGATTCTGCACAGAAAAGGCTCAGAAAACAGGCTGAAAAGAGCCACGGTCAGCCCTCTCCTTTCTCACCAGGTAGGAGATTCTGGATTTGATGCAAATGACCTAATCAGCAGTGGACTAGATAAAGAGACCTGAAAGGTTAAGATATGCCAAAGGATTTACAGATTCCTAATGTTTGCTGGTTCAGCAAAGCACCATTTGCCCCTTTAATCTGAGGCTCTCCAGTCACCAGGTATCAGCGAGCCCAACAAAACTTGAAAACCAACATTCGCAACGCATTTCCGCAAAAGCAGGTGAAAGACGTGGCCCGTCAGGGCTTGCTAATTCAGACAAAAAATTGAATTCGTGTAAGGGAGTAACTGATGAGCTAAAATCTGGTGTGGGTATATAAAACTTATCTACTTAATGCTTAATCTGCCATTGCCTAGACCTCAGAAAAATAGTAAATATTTGTCCACACTGACCTTTAGACTCTGGCAGAGACCCCGAGGCTGCCTAAGTCCTCTCCCCAGGAGGCAGGTATAAACAATAATGCTGGATTTTCCCTGCTAAATCTTATTATTATTATTTTTTTTATTTTTAGGAGAGAGAGTGAGAGAGCAAGCACACAGGAGAGTGGGAGAAGAGGGGCAGAAGAAGAGAGAGGAAGGGAGAGAGAATCCCAAGCTGGCACAGGGCTCCATCCAACAGCCCTGGGATTGTGACCGAAGCAAAACCAAGAGTTGGAAGCTCAACTGACTTAGCCACCCAGGCGCCACTCTTTTTTCCTTTTTCAATTGTTTTTTATTTTTTTAGGTAATTTTTAAAAACATTTTTTATTTATTTCTGAGAGAGAGAGAGATAGCATGAGCAGGGGAGGGTCAGAGAGAGAGGGAGACACAGAATCTGAAACAGGCTCCAGGCTCTGAGCTGGCAGTCAGCACAGAGCCCGACGTGGGGCTCGAACCCACGAACTGCGAGATCATGGCCTAAGCGAAAGTCAGACGCTTAACCACTGAGCAAACCAGGCGCCCCCTTAATTGTTTTTAATGTTTATTCATTTTTGAGACACAGAGCATGCCCCTTCATTTGGGAGGGGCAGCGAGAGAGGGAGACAAAATCTGAAGCAGGCTCCAGGCTCTGAGCTGTCAGCGCAGAGTCTGATGCGGGACTTGAACCCACGAACCATGAAATTGTGACCTAAGCCCAAGTCAGACTGAGCCACCCAGGTGCCCCCCCCCCAGCTTTTTAAAATGTTTATTTATTTAAATAATCTCATGTGGGGCTTGGACTCATGATCCCTGAGATCAAGCGTCCCGCATTTTTCCGATTGAGCTAGCCAGGCGGCCCCTTCCTTGCTAAATCTTTAAGAACGGGCAATGCAGGTCTGGATGGGTATTAGAATTCTACTTGGCCCACCTGTTCCATGTCAGGACCAAGGTCACAGTTACAACCATTCACAGGCGTTTGATCCTATCTCCCGCCCAGGTGACATCCCAGGGGCCCAGTTACCTTTTAAAAAGACCCTGGGGGTGCCTCGCGGACTCAGTCCGTAGAGAGCACAAGACTCTTGATCTCAGGTCCTCAGTTCAAGCTCCACGCTGGGCATAGAGACTACTTAAAGAAACAAAATAAAAAGATACAAAGACTCTAGCTTCCCGAGGGAGCACTTACTTGACAGTGAACGCCGAAGGTCAAGGGGCGCAGCAGCCGGCTCTAGCCCGTCCCTCCTCCCAGCTTCACCTTCTGCTGGCTCCGCCTTGAGTTCACAGGCCCCGCCCTGAACCCGCCCTTCACTTAGCCCCCAGGAAGCCAGACCCACCCCTGAGGCTCCCTGGCCTGCTTGTGGGCAGCAAAAAATGGCTTTTTTAGGAGGAATTGCAATTGAAGACAAGCAAGCCATAGGCTAGTCCAACAAAGGAGAAGGTTGAAGGGGTTGTTTAGAACCAAAGTTCATTACAGAAAAGCAAGTGTGCGGTTTCCCGTTGGTTGAGTTGCAGTAAAATCAGGTATCATGTAGGAGATGCAAAGCACACTTTTTCCTGCTGGGGTCTATACCTGATGATTCTTCGTGTTGACATTGTTCTGTTGGGGTCTGTAATTGACAATTCTTCCTGTAATTGACCTCTGGTCGTAGGGCAGGAGAGCACCCCCTTCTGGGCTCCTCCAAGAGTTTAGTGACATCTCCCTTTATTAATTTTCACATTACCTAGTCAAAAATACTATCATGTGGGGGAAATGTCTGGTCTAATTATGGTTTTTGAGAATAGACTAAGTGGTACTACTAAGAACAGATAACGGGTCACTTAAAGTTACCTCTTTAGGAAATGCTGTTTCATCCAGTGTCCTGGCTTCACGTGCTGCCTCTACTGTGATGGTTCTTAAGTTTTTACCTCCAGCCCAGATCCCTCTCTCACAGACCTCTGGAAGCCTAACTCTCCTTTCCTCACGTACCCCCTTTGCAACCCTTTCCCCCCATACATGGCAGCCTAGGTGGTTGAAAAATACATAAACCTAATATGTTCACCTCCAGCTAAAGCCCCTCGGCAGCTCTGCTTGCTCATATGACAGTCCAAAATCCTGAGCACAGCCTGAGAGGCCCCATTACCTGGCTTGCCCACTTACAAAACCCTTGTGTGTTCCTATCATTTCAGCTGCATATTTTCTGCCGGTCACCCCTAAGTGCCAGGCTTCAGGCGCCAGACTTGTTCCCCAGGTGTCTGGGTCCAAACCCAGCCTTTCCCTTAGTCCTCATTCATGTTACAGGTCCCCACTTCACTATCATGTCCTAGGGAAAGCCTTTCCTGAACCCCTACTAAACGTTCTCACAATACCCTGGACTCTCCACCACGGGATCCAAACTGTACACATGATTTTCTGGGAAGGTCAGGCCTTCTAGACTGCACTCTGTGAGGCGAGGAGCCTGGTCATGTTTTTGCTGTATTTCAGGTGTTCCATATCCTGTCTGGCATACATACATGCTCAATAAAGATTCGCTGAATGAAGAATAAATGAAATGCAAATAAAGGAAGGAGAGCTTCCCCAAACAGAACTCTCTGGAAAGTATAGACTGAAAGAGGACATTGAGTTTTACTATTTCTTTTATTTTTTAAATTTTTAAATGTTTGTTTATTTTTGAGAGACCGTGAGCAGGAGAGGGGCAGAGAGAGGGAGACATAGAATCCGAAGCAGGTTCCAGGCTCTGAGCTGTCAGCACAGAGCCTGATGCAGGGCTTGACCTCACAAACTGCAAGATCATAACCTGAGCTGAAGTCAAATGCTTAACTGACTGAGCCACTCAGTGCCCCAAGTTTTACTATTTCTATCTCAAGAGCATAAAAAAGCTCTTAAGCATTGACTTACAAAAAATAAATATTGCTAGTAGTCACAAAAGATATTTTAAGTTTTATCACTGTCCAACCTACCCAGGTGCTCTATCAAATGCAGCCCAGCCAGAATCCAAGTTGCCACAATCCCTGCTGTATTCAGTTGGAGTCAATTATTAAAAAATAAGAATTTTATAAAGCTGGATTTAATTTTTTTAAAATTTTTTTTAATGTTTTATTTATTTCTAGGAGAGAGAGAGACAGCATGAGCAGAGGAGGGGCAGAGAGAGAGGGAGTCACAGACTCTGAAACAGGCTCCAGGCTCTGAGCTGGCAGTCAGCACAGAGCCCGGTGTGGGGCTCGAACCCACGAACCGCGAGATCATGACCTAAGCGAAAGTCGGACGCCTAACCAACTAAGCCACCCAGGCGCCCCAAGCTGGATTTAATTTTTAATTAAATGTACAGAGTATTTATAACACATGTAAGTATAAAAATAGTAATAAAATGACCCCATGAAGTGTCACCAAGCTTAATAACTTACCACTACCATTTCCGCTCCCTGCTGCTCAAGAGGTATCCCCTACTTTGAATTTAATGATATACAAGCATCAGAGATATTGCAAAACACACCACTGCAATAAAGAGAATATTGCAATAAAGCAAATCAAATGATTTTTGTTTTCCAGTGCATATAAAAATTATGTTTACAGTATACTGTAGTCTATTAAGTACACAAGAGCATTATGTCTAAAAAAAGTACATACCTTAATTTGAAAAGTTTATTGCTAAAAAATGTTAACCATCACTGAGCTTTCTGTGAGTCATAATCTTTTGGCGGGTGTAGGGTCTGGCCTCAGTGTTGATGGCTGCTGACTGATCAGGATGGTGGTTGCTGAAGACTGAGATGGCCACAACAATTTCTCAAAACCAGACAGCAGTGAAGGTAGCCACACCACCTGATGCTTCCTTTCACAAATGATTTCTTTGCAGCATACAGTGCTACTTGATAGAATTTTACCCACAGTAGAACTTCTTTCAAAACTGGAGCTACCCTCTCAAACCCTGTCACTGCCTTAAAGATATGACATATCCTAAATCCTTTGTTGCCATTTCAACAATTTTCACAGCACCTTCACCAGCAGTAGATTCCATCTCAAAAAACCAATGCCTCTGCTCATCTGTGAGAAGAAACTCTCCACTGGGTCATGAGAGGAAGCATGAGACGGCAGCAACTCAGTCCCACCTTCAGGCTCTACTTCTCACTCTATTGCTATTTCCACCACATCTGCAGTTACTTCCTCCCCGGAAGTTCTGAACCCCTCAATGTCGTCCACGAGGGCTGCAGTCAACTGCTTCCAAACTCCTGTTAATGTTGATATTTTGACCTCTTTCCATGAATTATGAATTTTTTAAAAAATGTTAATCCCACTGTAGTTAACATACAGTATCTATTGGCATCAGGTATACAATATAGAGATCCAACAGTTCTACACATTTCTCGGTGCTCATCAAGTGCCTTCATCCCCTTCACCTGTTTCACCCATCACCCCACCCACCTCCCCTCTGGAAACCACCAGTGTGTTCTCTACAGTCCAGAGTCTTTGGGGCACCTGGCTGGCTCAGCTGGACGAGCATGTGACTCTTGATATGGGATTCTGAGTTTGAGCCCCATGTTGGGTGCAGAGACTAAACTTTTTTTTTAAGGAGTATTTTGTGTTTTTTTCCCTTTTTTCATTTGTTTTGTTTCTTAAGCTCCACACATGAGTGAAATTATGTGGTATTTGTCTTTCTCTGACTGGTTTATCTCACTTACCATTATATTCTCTAGATCCACCCATGTTGTTGCAAAAGGCAATATTTTGTTCTTTTTAATAGCTGAAAAACATTCCTATGTATGTATGTATATAAGATCACATCTTCCTTATCCATTCATCTATCAATGGACACTTGGGCTGCTTTCATAGTTTGCTATTGTACATAGTGCTGCCATAAATATAAGATAAATGAATTAGCGTTTTCATATTCTTTGGGTAAGTTCCCACTAGAGCGATTCCTGGATCACGAGGTAGTTCTACTTTTAATTTTTTGAGGAACCTCCTTACTGTCTTCCACAGTGGCTGCACCACTTTGCATTCTCACCAACAGTGCATGAGGGTTCCTTTTTCTCCACCTCACCAATAGCTGTTGTTTCTTGTTTTTGATTCTAGCCATTCTGACCTCATTGTGGCTCTGATTTGCATTTCCCTAATAATGAGTGATGTTGTGCATCTTTTCATGTGTGTGCTGGCTATCTGGATATCTTTTTTGGAGAAATGTCTGTTCACGTCTTCTCGTTTTTTTATTGGATTGTTTCTTGGGTGTTGAGTTTTGTATAAGTTCCTTATATATTTTGGACACTAATGCTTTTTGGATCTGTTGTTTGCAAATATATTCTCCCATTCAGTAGGTTGTCTTCAGTTTTGTTGGTTGTTTCCTTTGCTGTGCAGAAGCCTTTTGATGTAGTCCTAATATATTTTTTTTTTTTTTGCTTTTGTTTCCCTTGCCTCAGGAAACATATCTAGAAAGATGTTGCTATGACCAATATTAGAGAAATTACTGCCTGTGTTCTCTTCTAGGATTTTTATAATTTCAGGTCTCACACTTAGGTTCTTAATCCATATTGAGTTTATTTTTGTGCGTGGTTTAAGAAAGTGGTCCAGTTTTCCCAACACCAAAGAAGAGATTGTCTTTTTTCCCATTGCATTTGCTTTCCTCCTTTGAAGATTAATTGACCATATTAATGTGGGCTTATTTCTGGACTTTCTATTCTGTTCCATTGATCTATGTGTCTATTTTTGTGTCAGTAACATACTGTTTTGATTACTACAGTTTTGTAATGTAACTCGAAGTCTGGAGTTTTGATACCTCCAGATTTCCTTTTTCAAGATTGTTTTGGCTATCTATTCAGAGTCTTTTGTAGTTCCATACAAATTTTAGATTGTTTGTTCTAGTTATGTGAAACGAGCTGTTGGTATCGTGATAGGGATTCCGTTAGATATGTAGATTGCTTTAGGTAGTATAGACATTTAACAGTATTTGTTCTTCCAATCCACAAGCAAAAAATGTATTTTTTGCGCATCATCTTCAATTCCTTTTATCAATGTTTCATAGTTTTCAGAGTACAGGTCTTTCACCTCGTTGGTTAAGTTTATTCCTAGGTATTTTATTGAGGGGGGGGGACACAAAGTTTTTAAATGTTTTATTCATTTTTGAGAGTGCAAGCAGGGGAAGGGCAGAGAGAGGGAGAGAGAGAATTTGAAGTGGGCTCTTTGCTGATAGCAAGACCAATGTGGGCCTTGAACTCATGACCTGCGAGATCATGACTTAAGTCGGAGACAGAGCTTAACTGACTGAGCCAGCCAGGTGCCCTAAATCACAAATGTTCTCAATGGTATTTAGAAGGTTAAATCCTTCCCAGAAGGTTCTCTATTTTCTTTGCCCACATCCATCAGAAGAATCACTATCTATGGCAGATAGAGCCTTACAAAGTGTATTTCTTAAAAAGATCTGAAAGTTGGAATTACTCCTTGGTCCATGGTCTACAGAACGGATGCTGTGTTAGCAGCCAGGAAAACAACACTAATCTTATTGCACATCTCCATCAGAGTTCTTGGGTGGCCAGGTGCATTGTCAATGAAGAGCAATATTTTTAAAAATAATCTTTTTTTCGGTGGTAGTTCTCAACAGTGGATTTAAAATATTTAATGAACCATGTTGTAAATAGGTATGTTGTCATCCAGGTGTTGCTGCATTTCTAGAGCTCAGGCAGAGCACATATAGCACAATACTTAAGGGTTTTCAGAGAGGACAATGAGCGTAGGCTTCAAAGTCGCCAGGTACTTTAGCACCTAACAAGAGAATGAGCCCTTCCTTTGAAGTGTGAAGCCAGGCATTGACTTCTCCTCTCCAGCTTAAAGTCCTGGATGGCATATTATTCCAACAGAAGACTGCTTCATCTACACTGAAAACCTGTTGGTTGGTAGCCACCTTCGTTAATTATCTTAGCTAGATCTTCTGGATAATTTTCTGCAGCTTCTACATCAGCACTCACTGCTTCATCTTATACTTGTATGTTGTCAAGATGACTTCTTTCCTTAAGCCCCAGGAACCAACCTGAGCTTCAAAATTTTCCTCTGTAGCTTCCTCACCTCTCTCAGCCTTCATAGAACCGACAAGAGTTGGGACCTTGCTCTGGATTAGACTTTGGCTTAAGGAAATGTTGTCGCTGGTTTCATCCTCTAACCAGACCAAACTTTCTCTGTACCAGCAATAAGTCTGTTTTGCTTTTATAACATTTGTGAGTTCATTGGAGCAGAACTTTTTAACTTTCTTCCAAAACTTTCCTTTGCATTCACAACTGGACTGTTTGGCACAAAGACATCTAACTTTTGGCCTATCTCAGCTTTCAACATGCCTTCCTCACTAACCTTTGCCATTCTAACTTTTGATTTAAAGTGAGAGTCGTGCAAATCTTCCTTTCACTGAGAGGCCACTGTGGGCCTATTCCAATATTGTGGAAATAGGGAGGCTGGAAGACAGTGAGAGAAATGGCCAGTGGGTGGAAGGGTCAGAGTACACACATTAACCAATGAAGTTCCCCATCTTATACTGTAATGGAACCCACGTGTGTGCCCAGTACACAGCAGACACAATCACTGAGACACCAAGTATGCAGTCAGGAAAGAGTTTATTGGAGAGGCAGCCAAACAGAGAGATGGGAGAAAAACCTTCCAATCCATCTCCCTAAAGGAGCAGTTGCAGAAATGTAAAGGCACACAAAAGGGTCTGGGCAAAAAGTTGCATCTGTGTGGATTATCGGCAGTCTCTCTTTGGTTATTGGTTTCAATATGGGCACAGTTCGTGGAGCTCCAAAACAATTACAAAAGTTACATCAAACATCTCTAATCACAGATCACCACAACAAATACACTAATGAAAGAGTCTGGACTATTGTGATAATTACCAAAATATGAAAGACTGGAAGTGAGCAAATGCTGCTGGAAAAATGGTGCCGACAGACTTGCCACAGACCTTTAATGTGTAAAAAGTGAAGTGTCTGTGAAGTGCAATAAAACGAAGTGTGCCTACAGATAGACAGATAAAAGATAGAGGTAAAATTAGCCTAAACAACATATGGTTTGGTTTGGCATATTTTTGCATTTTATGTTCATGGAATTATATACCTTTTGTAGTCTTTGGTGACCTGCTTCCTCTAAGTTTACTACTGTGTGAGATTCACGCCAGTGTGTATGTGGAGGCACACCCATTCATCTTTACAGCTATATGTGTCAATAAGTACACCTAAGTTTATCTATTTTTCTGCCATTGAATACTTGCATTTCTCTTAGTATAAGGTTGAGCATTGGCCACATTCACAGAGAGCATAAATTTGAGGGTTTCCCCCAAGAGTTCACCTCTGATCCTTTAGCAGGCTTGGACATAGAGATTTCTATAAGCAAACTCTCAGTACGAGGTGACAGGTTCTTTTCCCTCCTGACCATCTCCTACCCAAAGTGAGGAATTCTTGGGGCACCTGGGTGGCTCAGTCGGTTAAATGTCTGCCTTCAACTCAGGTTGTGATCTCACGGTTCATGAGTCCAAGCCTTGTGTCAGGCTCTCTACTGTCAGTGCAGAACACACTTTAGATCCTCTGTCTCCCTCTCTCTCTCTGCCCCTCCCCAACTCATTCATTTTCTCTGTCTCACAAATAAATAAAAGCTTTAGAGGGGTGCCTGGGTGGCTCAGTCGGTTGAGTGCCCAACTTCAGCTAAAGTCATGACCTCACAGTTCATGAGTTTGAACCCCATGTTGGGCTCTGTGCTGACAGCTCAGAGCCCGGAGCCTACTTTGGATTCTCTGTCTCCTCCTCTCTCTGCCCCTCACCCACTCCTGTTCTGTCTCTGTCTCTCCCAAAAAAGATAAACATTAAAAAAAATTTTTAAGTGAGGGGTTCTTTTGGAGCTCCTTTGCTTCTCTTGGGGTGGAGTGGAATATCCCTTTCTTCTCCAAAGGGAAGAGAATGTGCATGGAAATACACATCACTCCACAACTCCCTCCAGAGAAATGATGTCGCACTGTTCCCCCAAACATTTTCTCACTTTCTCTCATGTATCCTAAGGAGCAATGGACAAAGAATGTGTAAACTAGTCTTTCCTCTGCAAGACCTGAAGAAACCCAGTCTGGCCTCTTGCTTCGAAACATGTAAGCATTTTATTTTATTTTTAAAAAAAAATCTTTTTAAGCTTATTTATTTTGAGAGAAAGACAACACGAGTCAGGGAGTGGCAGAGAGAGAGCCCCAACCAGGCTCCACGCTGTCAGTGAAGAGCCTGACGTTGGGCTGGATCCCATGAACTGTGAGATCATGTCCTGAGCCGAAATCAAGAGTCAGATGCTCAACTGACTAAGCCACCCAGACGCCCCTGAAACATGTAAGCTTTTTAAACCATTTATTCTCAGTTTAGGGCCTCTGCTGAAATCTGAGAGTGAGGAAACTCTCACTTTAACATTGTTTTACATTTCACTTAAAACATTTCTTCTTTTAAAAATGCAAATTCCTCTGTAAGAGTTAAAAGGCTTTCTAGTAATTTTTCATTAGTAACAATTAGTTCAGTCAAATTGCTCTCTTCCTCAACTCAGGCCAGATGCTCTGAAGGAAGGGGCACTCTATTTGGACACATGTATCCTTTCACAATTAGGACACACAGGGACACCCGCTCCCTCCAAATATCTGTCTTACTCTTGAGGATTCCAGAAAGCATTACTTAATGCTTATGTTTAGTCATTTTTTAAATGAAGAACTCAATTTCTAAAGATAAAATGGAACTCAAGCAATTTGATTCACTCAGAACGATTTGGCCCACTTATTTCCATTTTCTAGATGATCAGATACACTTTGAATGACTGAAAGGCAAGATGAGGAGCTTTGGTCAAATAACCAGTTTTTCTTGACTGTATTGGTGGCTTTTCAATTCAGTCTATGAGTCCACTTTCAGCAAAATCAAAGACAACAAGACAACTACAGACTGATATGTTTTTTGAATTAGACATAAAATCTTCAAAAAATACTAGCAAACTTACTCCAGCAACATATTTTTAAAAATTAACATGACCAAAGAGGATTTATCATAGGAATGAAAATTTGGTTTTACAAAAGTCAATGGAGTACGCCATATTAAGAGAATAAAAGGCAAAAGCCACATGATCATCTCAACAGATGTATAGATTTCATTTCACAAAACCTAAAAACTTTTCATAATAAACAAAACAAAAAACTCTCAACAAAATAGGAATAGAAGAGAATTTCCACAACCTCATAAAGGGCATTTGTGAAAAACCCACAGCAAACATCATACATAATGGTATGAGTCTGAACGCTTTCTGCCTACGATCAGAACAAGACAAGATGACTGCTCTTGCCACTTCTATTCAACATTGTGCTGCACATCCTAGCCAGGGCAGTTAGGCAAGAAAAAAAAAAACATCCTGACCCTTTCATAGATGGCACCAAAAGCGAAGAAGGAAGCCCCTGCTCTTCCCAAAGCCAAAGCCAAAGCAAAGGCTTTGAAGGCCAGGAAAGCAGTGCTGAAAGGTGTCCAGTCATAAAAAAAAAAAAATGATCTGCACGTCACCTACATTCCGACGGCCCAAGACACTGCATCTCCTAGAACAGCCTAAGTATCTTCAAAAGAGCTCCCAGGAGAAACAATCTTGACTACTATGCCATCATCAAGCTCCCCCTGACTACCAAGTCAGCCACCAAGAAAACAGAAGACAACAACACTCTTGTATTCATTGTGAATGTCAAGGCCAACAAGCACCAGATCAAACAGGCTGTGAAGAAGCTCTAAGACATTGACATGGACAAGGTCAACACTCTGATCAGGCCCGATGGAGAAAAGAAAGCAGATGTTCAACTGGCTCCTGACTATGACCCTTTGGATATTGCCAACAAAATTGGGATCATCTAAACTGAGTCCAGCTGGCTAAATACAAACATAAATTTTTTTCACACACACACACACACACACACACACACACACACACACACACAAATACATCCCGACTGAAAAAGAAATAAAACTGTCCTTGTTTTCAGATGGCAAGATCTTATATATGGAAAATCCTAAGGAATCCAAATAAAAAACTATTCCAAGTAATGAATGGTTAACAAGATCAGTATAGAAAAACCAATATTTCTGGGCACCTGGGTGGTTCAGTAGGTTAAGCGTCTGGCTTAGGCTCAGGTCACGGTCTCATGGTTCGTGAGTTCTAGCCCCACATTGGGCTCTCTGCTTTCAGCACAGAGCCCACTTTGGATCCTCTGTACCCCTTGCTCTCTGCCCCTCCCCAACGCTGGAGCACATGCAAGCTCTTAAAAATAAACAAACATTAGAAAATAATAATAATCAATTGTATTTTTCTTTTTTTTTTTTTAATGTTTTATTTATTTCTAGGAGAGAGAGAGGGAGACAGCATGAGCAGGGGAGGGTCAGAGAGAGAGGGAGTCACAGACTGAAGCAGGCTCCAGGCTCTGAGCTGGCAGTCAGCACAGAGCCCGACGCGGGGCCCGAACCCACAAACCGCGAGATCATGACCTAAGCGAAAGTCGGACGCTTAACCGACTAAGCCATCCAGGTGCCCCAATCAATTGTATTTCTATACCCTAGTTATGACTAATCTGAAAATATTTAAAATAACAATTCCATTTAAATATCATCAAAAAAGAATAAAATACTTAGGAATAAATTTTACCTTCCCCTTAAAAAACGTACAAGATGTTGGGGCGCCTGGGTGGCTTAGGTCATGATCTCGCGGTTCGTGGGTTCGAGCCCCGTGTTGGGCTCTGTGCTGACTGCCAGCTCAGAGCCTGGAGTCTGTTTCAGTCTGTGACTCCCTCTCTCTCTGACCCTCCCCTGCTCACGCTGTCTCTCTCCCTCTCCTAGAAATAAATAAAACATTAAAAAAAAAAAAAAGTACAAGATGTGAACACTGGTAAATATAAAACTTATAGAAATAAAGAAGACCTAAATAAATGGAAAGACATCCTATATCCATGGAAGACTTAACATTGTCAAGATGGCAATATGGTACTCTCTAAGTTGGTATAAAGAGTTAGCACAATCTCTATCAAAATCCTAGCTACTTTTTTTTTTTTTGCAGAAATTGACAAGCTAATCCTAAAGTTCATATAAAAATGCAAGGAACCCAGAACAGCCAAACCAATCATGAAAAGGAACAAAGTTGGAGGACTCACATGTCCTAATTTTAAGACTTACTACAAAGCTACACTAATCAAGACAGTGTGGTACTGACATAAGACTAGACATATAAACCAATGGAATAGAAATGAGAATCCAGAAGTATGTCCTTACATTTAAAGTCAAGTGATATTCTGGAACAGAACAGAAAACCCAGGAATGGACCCACAACTATACAGTCAATTAATCTTTGGTAAAGCAGGAGAGTACCTAAAGGAAAAAAGACGGTCTTTTCAGTAAATGGAAATGGGAGAACTGGACAGTAATGTGCACAAGAATGAAACTGTACCACTTTCTTACACCAAACACAGAAGTAAATTCAGAATGGAAGAAAGACCTGAATGTGAGACAGGAAATCATCAAAATCCTAGAGGAGAAAATAGGCAAAAACCTGTTTGATCTCAGTCAGAGCAACTTCTTTCTAGATACATCGACAGAGGCAAGGGAAACCAAAGCAAAAATGAACTATTGGGACCTCATCAAGATAAAAATTTTCTGCATAGCACAGGAAATAATCAACAACTAAAAGGCAGCCTATGGAATGAGAGAAGATATTTGCAAGTGACATATCTGGCAAAGGATTAGTAATCCAAAATCTATAAAGAACTCATCAAACTTGGGGTGCCTGGGTGGCTCAGTTGGTTAAGCATCCAGCTTTGTCTCAGGTCATGATCTCATGGCTTGTGAGTTCGAGCCCCACATCGGGCTCTGTACTGACAGCTTCAGATTCTGTGTTTCCCTCTCTCTATACCCTTCCCCTGGTCATGCTCTATCTCTGTCTCTCAAAAATAAGTATTAAAAACATTTACTAAAAAAAAAAAAAAAAAAAAAAAAAAAAACAAAAAAAAATAAAAAAAAAAAAAAAAAAAAATCCAGTTAAGAAGTGGGCAGAAGACACAATTAAGACTTTTTTTTCCCCCAGAGAAGACATCCAGATAGCTAACAGACACATGAAAAGATGCTCACATCACACCTGTCAGAACGGCTAAAACTAACAACACAAGCAACAGCAGATGTTGGTGGGAATGTGCAGAAAGGGGAACCCTCTTGCTCTCTTGGTGGGTATGCAAACTGGTGCAGCCACTTTGGAAAATAGTATGGAGGGTCCTCAAAAGTTAAAAGTACAACTACCCGACAACCCAGCAATTGGACTACTGGGTCCTTACCCAAAGGATACAAAAATGCTGATTCGAAGAGACACACGCACCCCACTGTTTATAGCAGCACTATCAACAATAGCCAAAGTATGGAAAGAGCCCAAATGTCTATCAACTGATGAAAGGATAAAGATGAGATGTGGTGGGATGTGTCTCAAGGTTCATGAGCCTGAATCCCATGTTGGGCTCCATATTGACAGTGTGGCACCTGCTTGGGATTCTCTTTCCCTCTCTCTCTGCCCCTCACTCTCCTCCACTCACACATATGCATGTGTACGCATTCTCTCTTTCTCAAGATGTGCTATATGTTTATATAACAGACTATTAACTCAGCCATCAAAGGAATGAAATCTTGCCATTTGCAATGATGTGGATGGAGCTACAGTGTATTATGCTAAGTGAAATAATTCAGAGAAAGACAAATACCATGATTTAACTCATATGTGCCATTTAAGAAACAAAATAGATGAACATACGGGAAGGGGGAACAAACCAGAAGAGAATCTTTAAAATAGAGAGAACAGGGTTGCTGGAGGAACATGGGTGAGGGATGGGCTAGATGGGTGATTGGCATTAAAGAGGGCATTTGTCATGTTGAGTAGTAGGTATTACGAGGTAAGTGACGAATCACTAAATTATACTCCTGAAAACAATATTACACTAAATGTTAATTAACCAGAATTTAAGTAAAAATTTGAAGACAAAATATACTATTTAAAACTATTTTCAATTAGGGCCACCCATTGGCGGTAGCAAATGAAAATTTTGATGATCAAGCTTAAAACCTATGAACACGTAAACTGTTCATACTCAAATAAAGAAAACAATGGAAAATTTTTAAAAAAGCACAGAGGTTCCAACCTGCTTTGGTTATGTTGAAAAAGATACTTAAACACTTGGGGTTTGGTTTCTTCATCCAGTCATTTCCTCTGGGAATAATAACCATGGCAAAATTATCTCACAGGGCTGTTGTGTGCATCCATGTTACCACACGTGCAGAGTACTGTGAAGAGTGCCTGGCACATCATATCGTGTTTGTTAGTATGGAAAATAAAAATATTGAAAAATTTAAAAATAAAATAAAAAAATAAAGTCAATTGATTTTCAGTAAGGGTGCCAAGGCAATTTGATAGGGAAAGAATACTTCCAATAAATGGTAGCAGAACAACTGGATAGCCACATCCAAAAGAATGAAGTTGGATACCTGACACTATACACCAAAGTTAACTCAAAGTGGTCATAGACCTAAATGTAAAAACTAATGGGGCACCTGGCTGGCTCAGTCTGTGGAGCAACCCTTGATCTCCAGGTCTTGAGTTCAAGTTCCACATTGGTTTAGAGCTTACTTTAAAAAAAAAACAAACACACATAAAAAGTTAAAATTATAAAACTCTTAGAAGGAAAAAAATATTCACAACCTTAAGTGAGGCAATGGTTTCTTAGAAATGATACCAAAAGCAGAAACAACAAAATTGATTAATTGGACTTAATAAAAATTTAAAACTTTTGTGCTGCAAATGATATCAGTTAAAAGTAAAACGTCAATGAACAAAATGGGAAAAATATTTTTAAATCATAGATCTAATGAAACTCTTAAAACTCAATAATAAGGGACACCCGGGTGGCTCAGTCAGGTAAGCATGTGACTCTTGATTTCCACTCAGGTCATGATCTCATAGTTCATGAGAGATGGAGCCCCTTGTTGGGACGTGCACTCAGAGCGCAGAGCCTGCCTGCTCTCTCTCTCCCTCCCTCTCTCTCTTGCAAAATAAACTTTTTAAAAAATTTATTTTAATGTTTTATTTATTTCTGAGAGAGAGGGAGGGAGAGAGAGAGCAGGGGAGGGTCAGAGAGAGAGGGAGACACAGAATCTGAAACAGGCTCCAGGCTCTGTCAGCACAGAGCCTGATGCGGGGCTCAAACCCACAAACTGTGAGATCATGACCTGAGCCGAAGTCGGACACAACCGACTGAGCCATCCAGGTGCCCCTGCAAGATAAATAAACTTTTAAAAACTCAATAATAAAGTAATCCATTTTTTTAAGTGGGCAAAGGATATGAACAGATATTTCTCCAAATGGAGAAAAAGTGCATGAAATGATACTCTCTATTGCTACCCATTAGGGAAATGCACGTCAAAACAACAGTATCACTTCGCATCTACCAGGATGTCATAATAAAAAATACACAAATAACACGTGTAGGCAAAGATGTGGAGACCTCACACCCCTCACACATTGCTGTTGGAAATGTTAAAAGGGGCAGCCACTTTTGAAAACACTTCGCAATGTCACAAAATGTTAAGCATAGTTACTATATGACCAAGCCATTCTACTCATATATGGCCAGAGAAATGAAAACTTATATCCATACAAAAATTTATACACAGACGTCCATAGCAGAATTATTCACAACAGCCAAACAGGGGAAACAACCCAAACTTTAATTAGCTGATAGATAAATAAAACGCAGTATATCCATACGATGGAATATCGACCAGCAATAAAAAGGAACTAATCCTGATGCCTGCTACAATATGAACCTTAAGATCATTATGCTAAACGAAAGCAGTCACAGGGGCTCCTGGGTGGCTCCGTTGAGTGTCCAACTTCAGCTCAGCTCATGATCTCATGGTTCCTGGGTTCAAGCCCTGCATCAGGCTCTGTGCTGCCAGCTCGGAGCCTGGAGCCTGCTGCAGATGCTGTGTCTCCCTCTCTCTCTCTGCCCCTCCCCTGCTGTGCTCTCTCTCAAAAACAAATAAACATGAAAACATTTTTTTTACATTAAAGACCACACATGTTTCCACTTGATGTCTTGAGATGTCCAGAACAAATCTCTGCAAATCTGCAGAGATGGGAAACAGGCTAGCAGTGGTCACAGAATAAATGGCAATGATGCTAACTAGGTACAAGATTTTTTTCAGGATGAGGAAGACGTTCTACAAACAGATCATACTATTGGCCCCACAACTTTTTTTTTTTTCTTTTTGAGAGGGCGCAAGCGGGAGCAGGAGAACCCAAGCAGGCTCCATGCTCCGCAGGAGCCTCCGCACCCGCTGGATCCACGACCCGGGGGTCATGCCCTGAGCCAAAATCAAGAGTCGGAGGTTCAACCGGCTCAGCCACCCAGGCCCTCACGGTTCCACAACTCTTGAGAAAAAAACACCTTAACTTGAAAGAACGTCTTAAATACGCAGACGGTACTTCAACTAAGTTTGTTAACAAAAAAGATGTCGTCTGGATGTCGCTGATGGTGGCACCAAACGCAACGTGCTTAGAGCCGCTGAGCCACACGCTTGAACGTGGCGGGACAGCAACCTCAAGTCCTGCGGCTCCATCGCAGTATCTCCGCCTCCGCGGGGACTAGTCTCCTGTTTTCAGGCTGGTTCGAGTCAACCAACTGCATCGGTGTCGGGGGAGCAGGGCTGCCCGATTCGCCCGTGGTGTGGGAGCAAACAGCAGAGCCCCTCTCCGCGACGTCATCCTCTGTGGCCTCCAGCGGTCCCCCTCGCCCCAGGCACCGGATCCGCTGTCCAACCCCTGTCCCCCCCCATCACCAGGGTCCTCAGTCCAGCACCCACTCACACACCTCACGTCAAGTGGACCCCTCTGTCCCGCCCCCCTCCCCCAGCCACGGGGGTGCCCTCTGTCCCGTCCCCCTCCCTCCCCCAGCCACGGGGGTCCTCTGTCCGTTCCCCCTCCCCCAGCCACGGGGGTGCCCTCTGTCCGGTCCCCCTCCCTCCCCCAGCCACGGGGGTGCCCTCTGTCCCGCCCCCCTCCCCCAGCCACGGGGGTGCCCTCTGTCCGGTCCCGAACCCCGCCTCGTTGGTCCCGTCGGCCCTCCCCACCGCCGGGGTCACCGTGGAGGCGCGCTGAAGCTGGGTCCCTGACGGGCCTGGAGGGGACGGACGGCAGCTCCGGTGACGCCGGGCCCCTCCCGACCGCGGCGGCTGCCGGGGAAGACCCAGCTCCGGCAGCCTGCGCGCCGGAACCGCCCGCGCCGGAGCCACCTCCTCGCATGCGCACCGCCGGCGCGCAGACTCCAGCGCCCGGGGCTCCGGACGTCGCGCCGCACGTCGGCGGACACGCGCACGCTCACGTCGGCGCGCACGCACTGTCCGGCGCGGGTCCACGCCGTGAAGCGCCGCGGTGCGGGACTCTTCCGTGGTCGGAGGTGCGGGCGGACGGAGCGGGGGTGAGGGGTCCGGGGAGGGAGGGGCCGGAGAGCTGGGGGGTCGGGGGGCCCCCCCCCTCGGGTCCCCGCGCCCGGGCCGTGGCCCGCCGGGCGTCCCCTTTGCCCAGGGCCCCTCGGGGGGTCTCGCGGCGCCCCTGGGCCCCTCCCCGCGGCGGGAGGAGGGCCGCGGGCGGGGGCGACGCGCAGCCCCCCTGCGGGCGGGGCGGTGGGGCGGGGAGGAGCCGGAGCGTGGGATTCCTGCCCCGCAGGTACCCGAGCGGCCCTGAGGATGTCGTACATGCTCCCGCACTTGCACAACGGCTGGCAGGTGGACCAGGCCATCCTTTCGGAGGAAGACCGGGTGGTGGTCATCCGGTTCGGACACGACTGGGACCCCACTTGCATGAAGATGGACGAGGTCCTGTACAGTATCGCCGAAAAGGTAACGCGCGCCCCCGCCGTCCGGGATCGGCTTCTGCTGTGGCCGATGCTGCTTTTGCTCTGCAAGCCGGCGGTAGACGTGAGAAGCGCGGCTGGAATCCGCCCGGTGCCCTTCCTCTCGCCGTCACGCCTGAGGTGTAGCCCGTTCACCAAGGCGGCGTGGACGCCGTGGCCCTGACGCTGTCGAGTAGGCCCTGTGATTTCTCTGGGAGAAGTTTCCAAAGACTTCCAGATTTTAAAAATGATTCATGATTCCTTCCCTATGGTGGCCCGAACAAACGCCCACAGGCCTTGGCAAGAGCATAGAGTTTACTTAACTAGTTCAGTTTGAAGGGTTATCCCCTTTTGGGACCTTGTTTATTGTATTTGCAAAGCAGAACGTTCGTGTTAATCTGGTTCCTTTCCTTCTATTTTTCCCCTGTGCCCCACCACGCTCTTTGTAAGTCGCTTGATTTGTACCTTAGAGTGATCCCGTTGCACAAGGTGTTAGAAAATAGAATTGTGCTTCCTGGAACTAGTTTTCCTGATGCGCAGGATTAGTACACTGCTTGTCAGTCTTGTCTGCTGGTGCAGAAGTGCAGACACTATTGTATAACTGGGGGCTGGGGGCTTTTCTAAATTTCTTCATGGAGATTTTTTTTTTTTAATTTATGTTTATTTTTGACACACACACACACACACACACACACACACGGCACGAGCAGGGAGGGGCAGAGAGAGAAGGAGACACAGAACCTGAAGCAGCTCCAGCCTCCAGGCTGTCAGCACAGAGCCCCACGCAGAGCTCCCGCCCGTGAGATCCTGACCTGAGCCCAAGTCAGACTCTTAACTGACTGAGCTAACCAGGTGCCTCCTTCATGGTGATTTTAAGATAACTTTAATTTGTAGCAATAAAGCAAAAAACAAATATGTTAGGGTGGTAATAAAATCTTTAATGTATTAATATTCTGTAAGTAATTTGAGAGGTTATTTTATTATTTTGTTTTTTTGTAGTTTATTGTCAGGTTGGTTTCCATTTAACACCCAGTGCTCATCCCCACAAGTGCCCTCCTCCGTGCCCATCTCCTCCCCTCCCCCCCCCGACACCCATCAGTCCTCAGTTTGTTCTCAGCATTCAAGAGTCCTGAGAGGTTATTTTAACAAAGAGTGAAAGTAATAGAAACGTTGAAGCCATCTTTCTTTTTTTTTTTTTAACATTTATTCATTTTCTTTCTTTTTTTTAACATTTCATCTTTCTCAGTGATAAGGGGTTAAAACAACACCTTTTAGTAGGTAACAATAGATGTAAGGATATATTTTGTATTTAGGAAAGGAAAAACTATCTGACCTTCAGAACGGCTGGCTGGCTCAGTAGAGCATGTGACTCTTGATCTTGGGGTCATGAGTTCAAGCTCAACATGGGGTATAGTTTTACTTAAAAAAAAAAAAAAAAAAAACTATCTGGGAGCACCTGGGTGGTTCAGTCAGTTGAGTGGCTGACTTTGGCTCAGGTCATGATCTCACAGTTCGTGGGTTCAAGCCCCGCATCGGGCTCTGTGCTGACAGCTCAGAGCCTGGAGCTGCTTCAGATTCTGTGTCTCCCTCACTCTCCTTCCCCTGCTCATACTCTGTCTATCTCTGTCTCTCTTTCTCAAAAATAAATAAATAAACGTTTAAAAAGCCCAAACTATCCGACCTTCTTCCTTTGCTGATTTTCACTGTCTCCTCTTTGGTACGAGGCAAAGTGAGACGGGGCAACGGTGCTGGGAGCGCTGGGACCGTTCCGTCAGTCAGTCATCGTGAGTGCCAGTTGGGATACTTACCAGAGTGCATCTCAGAGATTCGGATTCTTCTGGACTGGGGTGCGGTCCAGAAGCAGGCCCAGCTCCCCTGGGAATTCTAGTGCGCCTTTCAAAAACGCAGCAGAGGTCAGGGTCCGAATAGGGGTGCTGTGATTAGCAGCCATTCCGCTCCTTTCCTCGAGGAGCTTGAGGAGGTGCCTGGGGGCTCAGGAGAGCAGCAGGTTTCTGTCTCTGGGGCCTCCTACTCGGGGTCAGAAGTCATAAATGAGGTGGTGCCAGGAGTCATGTCTGTCTTCGGCCGTGGCAGTCAGGACCAGGAGCTACCGCGTGGGGGGAAGAGATGCCAGAGAGCACTTTTCTGAGGAACAGATCATTGCCCTGTTGACCCTGAAGTAACTAGGGGTGTGTGCCCTGGATTCTGCGCCGCAGCCGTGGCCTGAGCACCAGGCGCTGTCCGGCACCTGCTGCCTCCGTGCGAGGGGACGGTACTCAGGCAGGTGAGGCTCATTCGGCTCCTCGTATCTGAGCGAAACCCAGCAAAATGCTTTTAGCTCGAAGACAGGTTTTGTGTTCACGTAGAGTTTTAGGGACTTCTACAGGAGCTGTGCTTTACTCACCCCTTTCTGTCCGTTATGTGTCAGGTACAGATCGCATCACCGTGTCCTGGTGGGTGTACTCTTAGGTACTGAACCTATTGATAAGAATGGCTTAATTGGGCCCCGCTTTGAGTTCTTTGTTTTTTAAGGCATTTTTTTCTTTTGTCCAAAAATTTGGATTTCTGTTTTAACAAACTTTTAAAATAATGTTATAGTGGAGTTACTAAAAAGTGCAAACTTGAAATGCATCACAAGATTATTGTTTTATTTTTTTCTTGGTATAAAAGCAAAATAAGAGTTTATAATTCTGTAAGCCCTTTTTGGGGAATCTCAACAGGATTATGTGAAATTTAAAATGTTAGCATACAGAACAACTTAACTCTCTATTTAAAAATCTCCCTCTGCAGAAATAGTGGGGCATGCCCTCATCTTGTTACGAGCCCTGCTTGGATACCGGCTGTTTTAAAGTGAGTAAAAGTTCCTCTGTTTAGGCTGGACTTGATCAGATTGTTTCTTTGGAATGTGGTGTGTTGACTTGATGCTTTGACCCTGCCAACCTCCTGACCCCACCTGGTGCTGCAGGAGTTTGGAGCTGCTCTAAAAACGTAAGAGATGTGCTTAAGGACTTTGCAGATGGGTGATAGAGTGATAATAAACAAAGTTTCCTGTTTATCAGCTGATTTTGTACACAGCTTCAAAGAGAGAAGGTTTCGTGTATCTCTGAGCTGTCTTACCATTTTGTAGGAAGTTTGTCACAGCTCACTGTTACCAAAATCCCATAATGGGACATTTAATTTTTGTGTGGTAAAAAGCCCAAACAAGTAGAGTTTAAAATATGCAAAACTTCAATGATCGTACATTCTCGTTAAATTGTTTATAAGACAAATATATGTATGGAACATTTTAGAAATGACTTTAGGGAGGAGCATCTTTTTTTTTTTAATGTTTATTTTTGACAGAGCATGAGTGGGGGAGGCCAGAAAGAGGGAGACACAGAATCTGAAGCAGGCTTCAGGCTCTGAGCTGTCAGCACAGAGCCCAATGCGGGACTCGAACCCATGAGCCGTGAGCCATGAGATCATGACCTGAGCCGAAGTCAGACACTGAAACGACTAAGCCACCCAGGCGCCCCAGCCTAGGGGGACCATTCTTAAGCATCACGTAAAGTGAGTTGAACTCTACTGGAAGTTGGTGTTCAGTCAAGTGAGGAATCTCATAAGAGCCAACAAAATGTATATGTTTGCTATGGATTTGTGTTTCTGGATATAAGAACCTTGGAGCTGGCCGCAAGCTACGAGGGGCAGTAAGGGTAGGGACTGACCTAGTTTCTGCTACTTACTACCTGTATGGCCTTAAATAAATGGTCTCTGTGCCTCATTGTAGTCATCTGTAGGAAAGGGATAGTAGTGCCTACCCCAGAGGGCAGTCATGAGGTCAGAATTAATATAAAAAGACTTCTAGAACACATCTTGTCACATAGTAAGCAGTATATTCAGTAATTCTTAGCCACTGTTCTTGGTGTCATTACCATTCACATCACAGAGTTTTTAAGAGTTACTGTTGAACTAATCAGGCAGATCTTAGTTTGGGAAAATGAAGTTACCATGCAGTTTTTTGATGGCTTTGACATGAATTAACCTAAAAATTAACTGTTCTAAATAAAATACATAGTGCCAGTTGACAGTCCAGAAGATTTTTTCCAGCATTTTAGGTGGGTTCTTAGCTGGAGGAGGAGAGGAGCTGCGAACAGGAGGGTGGAATGGTGGTTGGCGTCATGTGCCCGCCTTCTGTCTTACTGATTTGCATGCGTTACTTTTCGGAGGCAGTTTGTGTGGCTTGTGGAAGGGCTACTGAACAGCTTAATCAGTGACTTGCTGGAGGGGTGCTTGTAAAATGTGTAGGCAACAGGATCAGAAGGCATTGTTACTATTAGAGATGACCAAAAGAATATATACATTAAGAAACAACTTGATAATAGAAATGAAATTTGTACATAGAGTTCTTGATTTTTTAAAAATATTGTCTAATAGCTGATTGAAATTACTGTAAACATAGCAGGCAAATTATTATTTTAGATATACTAGACTTACGCAAATAAGTTTAAAGTACCATTATAAAAAATGACTTCTAAAAAATAAATAAATAATCCCTGTGGGTAGAGGGGCAGAGAACCTAAAAAAGAGGAAATTCTAATGGTTAAGTAAACTTCAGAGATGCACACGTTGAGATAGTGTGCTGTCGTTTCTTCGGTATATCAGAGATAAAAAGGTGTTCTCTGTGGTGTGGTGAAAGTTGTATTAAAGTACATGTAAAGCTCATATCCTTTAGGAAGGCAGTTTGGCATTGCACACAAAGCCTTGAGAATAGTCATACCTTATGCTCAGTAACCTGCCTCTTCAATAGACAAAGTTTTATGCCCCACAAGACTTTTGCTTTAATTTCTACCATAACCGAAAACAACAGCAACATCTAATGACAGGAGAACATGGTGATGACTGTGACCTCTGGGTTTTGAGCACGTAGACCAGTCATGCTGCCACGTAGGAAACAGACCTGTCCTGTGGTCCCCATGACCACTCCCTGACGTAGGCACTGGCAGGTCATTTGTCAAGGTTCAGAAATGGACAGTTGGGATTTTAACTGGGAACATCCTCTTCACTATTTGGAATGTTATTTGGCTATTAAAAATGATCTTTTTTTTTCTTAATGTTTTTATTTGAGAGACAGAGTATGAGTGGGGGAGGGGCAAAGAGAGACAGAGACACTGAATCCAAAGTAGGCGTCAGACTTTCTCTGAGCTGTCAGCACAGAGCCCGACGCGGGGCTCGAACTCACGAACTGTGAGATCATGACCTGAGCTCAAGTCGGGTGCTTAACCGACTGAGCTTCTGAGAGGTTTTTAAATAACGTGGGTATTTGTTAATGATGCCAGCTAGAGGAAGCAGAGAGTCTGTGATTTCCTCACAAGCGAACATGTGGGTCTGGGGAAAGGGAAACACTTTTCACTTTGACACTCGTACTGTTGATTTTATTTGACTGTTCTATATTTTCAAGTTTTTGTTTTTTTCTTTCAGGTGGTCTGTATACCCCACATGGGGCTTGAACCCATACTCTCAAGATTGAGAGTTGCATGCTGTGCCGACTGAGCCAGCCAGGTGCTCCAGCCGTGTTTTTTAAACAAGTTATATACCGAAGGGCGCCTGGCTGGCTCGGTCATCACAGCATGCAACTGTTGATCTCAGAGTTATGAGTTCAAGACCCACATTTGGGGTAGAGTTTGCTTAAAAATACTGGGCTGGACACACAGTAGTGGTTTTTTCATTCCATCTGTATACTTTAAAAATGAACGTTTTTTTATTTATGTGTATTTTATTTTTGAGAGAGTGTGAGCGAGGGAGGAGCAGAGCGAGAGGGAGCCAGAGGAGCTGAAGCAGGCTCAGTGCGGAGAGCCCAGCGCCCAGCACGGGCTCCAGCCCATGAGCGGCAGGGCCGTGACCTGAGCCGGAGTTGGACACTTAACCCAGCGAACCACCCAGGCGCCCCAAAATGAGTATTTTTCAAGTGGAGAAAATAGACTTCTAGCTTCATTTCACTTTTATAAAAAATACATAGGGTTTTAGTTAACTACAGATTCATGAGTGGGTGTGAAACGTTCAGGCAACATCGTTCAGGCTGTGTGGAAGGCATCGCGACAGAATTCGTGGAACCCACAGTAGGAGAAGCTTTGATAAGTGGAAGGGCTGGGCAGGTTGCACAGATTGCGAAGGAGGCCGCTTGGTGCTTTGTGTGGTCCTCACCTGGCACCCAGATGGGATGTGCCAGCCCTTCCTCTGCAAGTATTTCAGCTGCCGGAGCTTGAAAACCTCCTGTCAGGAAGAAGTACCAGACATCTGAGGGCAGTTGTGTTTGAACTCAGGGTTACGTAATCTTACACTGTCCGAAAACACATTTTAAGTGACATTAACGTGTTTCTCACATTTCAGAATACAAGCTTACGGTTAAAGTTTACTCAATAAGCATTTACTAGTCCTGTGTATGAGTCAGGTACTGTTTGGCTCTGAGGACACATCAGTAAAGAGAACAGATGTGGTTCCTAGCCTTGGAGGCCTCAAATTTGTCTGGAGAACCATAATGTAGTTTATATAGACGAGAAGAAAAGAATTAAGTACTGTGGTGTCACTTCGTTCTTTTACGTCTGAATGAGCTACAGTTTTCTTCCTCATCATTGGAGGCAAAGGGAAAATAGGGCCTGCTCTTAAAGTCTCACTATAAAAACCAACATTTATAGTGAAAAGTATATCACTGAGTTAGGATAATTGAATGTCTTCTTGTATAAAATAGATGTGATGTATTTTGATCACTTTTAAGAGGATGTGGTTTCTTGTGTCCATTTCTGCTTTAACTTGGGAGATGTGGAGGTTCTAGGGACTGGAGCCAGTTGGCTAAATGATTCACACTGAATCTGAAAGGCGTCTTGGGCTTTCATTGGATTGGCAGTTTATGCTTTAGGAGACAAGTATGCGTGTGTGTGTTTGGTTTTACTATAACGTTGACATCTATCGTTTTAAGTTGTGGTATCTCTGTTGTGTTATGCAGAAAGGAATAAAGGAATAATGATAACATGAAATGTAGGGGTAGGCAGCACCTTACGGACACTCAGGGTCACTTTTGCCGGGAAGCTCTACAGAGGCATGTGCTCTACAGGCACATGCTTACCCATCCCTGCTGTCTGAGGGCCGTGGTGATGTGAAAAGAATACTTTCCACAGAGGCCATCTGGACACACAGTGCGTGGTGCGCCTGACTTCACAGCTGCCTTCTCTTCTGTCACCAGGAAAGAGGGAATCGGGGGGTGACGGGAGAGTCCCCAGCTCCACGCCTAGGTCCCTTAGTAACTTCCCTCCTTTCACAGCTAGGCTCTTTGAGAGACCTGCCTTCTGTTGGTCAGACTTCAGCGCTGCGCCATCTTGCTCTGTTTGTTTATTTTGAGAGAGAGAGAGAGAGAGAGAGAGAATCCTAAGGAGGCTCCACATTATCACCCTGAACACATGAACCATGAGATCATGACCTGAGCTGAAGTCAAGAGTCAGATGCTCTACCAACTGAGCCACCGAGACACCCCTATAAGGGCCGTTAAGTTATATCCTTTGTTGTAGAGATTTTATTTTGGAAATTTTTTCTTTGGAAATAATGAAATGTGTACTCAGATTTAAGGATAAGAATGTTCACAGGTGAATAATTAGTATTAATGAAAAATATGAATTATTTTCAGGAAAAATCAGAAAATAATAGAAGAAGGTAAACTAATGACATAGTTGTTTGATGAAGTATTATGTAGCCCTGAAAATTGTCCTTTGGGAAAGTATATAATTTGTATAAGAGAATGCTCATAGTTAAAGCAGGATATAAAATACATATGGTGTGATCACATTTTATCAAAACAGTATAAACAGATTTATATGTGTGTGTATATACTAGAAAAAATGGGAAAGGGTTCAATAAAAATATATTTGTAGGGCACCTGGGTGACTCAGTCCATTGAGCATCCAACTTCGGCTCAAGTCATGATCTCACGGTTCGTGGGTTCACACCCCATGATGGGTTCCGTGCTGACAGCTCAGAGCCTGGAGCCTGCCTCAGATTTCTGTCTCCCTGTTTCTCTGCTCCTCCCCGACTTGTTCTCTCTCTCTCTCTCTTTCTCTCTCTCTCTCAATAATAAACATTAAAAAATAAAAATAAAAATACATTTGTAGCAATTCTGGTGTTCTATCTTATTTACAGTTTTCAGAGTTTTCTAAATCTGCTATGGTGAACTTGCAATTAGAGAAAAAATGAAAGAATATTGGTTAGATACAGCATTATTTGGACTACCAGTCTTAGTACCGGCAAGCGTGCACACCTGAATCAACGAGGGATGTGTGTGGCGGATTCTCGCAGCGTGTTTTAAAGCACTTGTTTACTGCGTGCAATTAAGTATTCGTAGAAGTACAAATCTGGGAAAGTTCAGATAGGTTATTACTGTATCAGCGTGAATAGCCCACTGTGGAGATTTTCTGTGGGCTCTCAGAACTTGCTATTCTGAAAATGGCAAAACGAGGTGTAAACAGCCAGTTGTCAGGGTCCTGAATGTGTTGCATTGTCTCCCTGTGTATTAGCTTTGCTGGGAAAGAATATTGGGGAGCTGGTTTGAAAACTGTCCTCTTCTACACAAATTCTTGTTTCTGTTTTTAATATGCTTTTGTAGAATAAAAACATGGTGTGTTGTTGTACAAGGTTGTTTCAATCTCTTCTAGGTGAAAAATTTTGCAGTTATCTATCTTGTGGATATCACAGAAGTGCCTGACTTCAACAAGATGTATGAGTTATATGATCCGTGCACCGTCATGTTTTTCTTCAGGTATGCTCTCTTTAAACCTGTCATTTCAGGTGAATATTGTTGGTTTGGAAGTCTGATGTAATCAGGAGATCTTCATATTTGACGGTGTTTATGTAATAAAGTCAAGTAACATCGTGAATTTTTTATTTTTTATTTTTTAAAAATTTTTAAATGTTTTATTTATTTTTGAGAGAGAGAGAGAGAGTGTGTGAGCAGGGGAGGGTCAGAGAGAGAGGGAGACACAGAATCTGAAGCAGGCGCCAGGCTCTGAGCTGTCAGCACAGAGCCTGACGCAGGGCTCGAACCCACGAACCGTGAGATCATGACCTGAGCCGAAGTCATATCCCCAACCGACTGAGCCACCTAGGCGCCCCATCATGAATTTTTTAAAAAAAGTTCTGTTGTGGAGATTCAATTTAGAAAGAAGTCACCATTTGATGTTTTGCCAAAATCTCTTACTGTTTGTTGTTAATACAAAAGTTGGTAAATGGCAGTATTAAGCATTAGACCATACTCCGAAAGTGGAGCTCCCTACCTGGTTAGGGACGTTTGGGTGGATTGTATAGGGCGTGTATTAGCTTTATACTCGGTGTAACAAACAAGCACAAATCCAGTAGCTACACCACCACCAGTTACAAGCTCAGTGCTCTCAGTGAGGGTGCGGGCAGGCTCAGCGGGGCCCCGCTCCGGTCTCAGCAAGTCAGAATCACCAGCTGGGCCTTACCTGGACTGTGAGCCTGGGAAGAAGCCACTTGGTTGTTGGCTGAATCCAATTCCTTGGTCCTGGGTCCGAGGTCTCTGGCCTCTTGCTGGCTGTATGCCGGGGCCCCTCCTTGCTCCTGGAGGCCCTTCCGCCTCGGAAGCCTGGACAGTCTGCAATTTCCTGTTCTGCTTTTAAAGGGCTGTGACTGGAATAGATTCATCCAGATAATCCAGGATTAGCTCCTTATTTTAATGTCAGTTGATGAGTAACTTCCAGGACATCTGTGTGTAATGTCATTGGTCACAGCCTTGGTGGTCCTCATATCACAGTCCCAGGCTTGTGGCAGGAAATTCACAGGGTTTCATGTAGGACTTTGCCTACCGCAGTCTGCCCTCTGGCTCCGAAGACTCCCATCCTTCCCATATGCAGAATCAGGTGTGGACAGGGCTTCTTAGGCTCCTGGACACCGCCTGCTGTGGCCCCAGCCCTCCCAGCACAGTGTGGGACAGCGTAGGAAACAGGTCTGGTTTCCCAAGGGGACGTGAGGAGGAAGGGGGCCGACACCCCAGCCCTGGGCGGGTGCTTCCCGGACCTCCCTCCCCTTCTCATGAAAGGCATTTGCAACTGGGCCATTTCCCAGCCTCTTTCAGCCAGCAGCACGTCGGGTTCTGTCCTCTGTCGTCTCCTGTCACCTCCTGTCACTGCACCCTCTGTCCCTTGCAGCCCCTGGCCTGGGTGTCGGGAAGATCCATGAGGCACACCTCCCTCTCTTGTGACAGTGTATCTGGGCTTCAGCAGAAGGTCGTGTGGCTGGCTTTTCTCTGCACTTGCTACTCTGCAGCCATTTCTGGATTTCAGCATCTTCTGCCGTCTTTCTTTGTTCACCGCTCTTATACCAGGTTGTCTCTCTCCTTTCACTGTAAGCAGGGAGAAACCAGGCAGCACCTTCAAGACTTTGCTTGGTATTTCTTCAGTTGAATATCCAAGTGCATCAGTCATGACGTGCTCTCCCCGCAGAACCGCAGGGTGCTGTCACGATGTCCTGCTGGGTAACGGGTCCCTTTCCTCCATCGCCGACAGCGCGAGTTCCTCCCTTCCTGCGGAGCCGGCACCAGCCGTGCTCTCCAAGTCCGTTTCTCCTAACAGGCCCTTG
Organism: Hyaena hyaena; assembly: GCF_003009895.1. Taxonomy (NCBI): domain Eukaryota; kingdom Metazoa; phylum Chordata; class Mammalia; order Carnivora; family Hyaenidae; genus Hyaena; species Hyaena hyaena. Next base: position 1,928,535 of record NW_024080903.1, on the reverse strand, counting down.
GAGGCAGCCTGGGCCATTTCTGTCGTGCTCCTCGAAACTCCCCAAGCCCTTCTGGGGAGCGGTACCCCCGCTGTCTGCACATGCTGGTGTTTTAGGACGGAGGCTGCTCTCAGAGAAGACGACAGAACATCTCTTTCTGTGACCCAGAGTCCTCACCCTAGGTGTGGCGGGACTTCAGTTAATGTTTTCACCAAAAATGTATATTGAGTCCTGCCAGGTTTTGTGGTCTAGTGCAGGGACGTGGTTCCTGCCATCACAGAACTTCTTCAGTTGGGAACAGCTGAGTGAATTAGCAGAGGGAAACAGGTGCCAGAGGATGGGTATTTATAGACATACAAACACCGAGTCAGGGCGGCAAGGAGCAAGCAGCAGCTTGGGTAGGTTAGGGTGAGCTTGAGCCTTTCAGGGAGCCGGCACACGGGCCTGAGCTTTGTGCCGCGTTCCTCCGGGAGCCTGAGAGAGCATGGAGTGGCTCCTGGGTGATGGTGGGAGACTGGGGGGGAAGGAGTGGGAGGGAAGGGTCCAGACCCCCAGTTTCCCTCCCAGGGGGGTGGAGGGGCAGGGTCCAGACCCTCAGATTCCTGGGCCAGAGTGAGAACATGGAACGTTATCCTAGAAGTGAAATTTTGTGGCAGAAAAGGAACATCAGATTTGCCTTTTGGATGCTCACTCTGTTTAAAAGGTGGCCAAACCAGACTGCAGGATGGAGCACTTCGATCTTGTAGAAGTGAAAAGTTAAATTGATGAAAACTAATCAGTCTTCAGCAAACCTGGAAAAAATTAGTGCACCAGGGACAACCAGGGTTAATATCTTTTGTAAAGTGCACGTGTAAATTCATTTTTAAAAGTAGCCTCTTAAAAAATAAATTTGTGAAGGATTGTCTACATCTCCGATTATAGAAATGCAAAATACAAATTTCACAATTAGTAGGGCTTTTAATAAAATGTACACTAAATGCTCACAAGAGCATCATGAAAAACTCATCCATTGTGTTTCCTGAGTAAATTAGTACAACCGTCTGGGTCCAAGTGACCAAAACTGTGTCCTTTGAGCTTTTGACTACCCTGTGGGATATTTGTCCTAAGGAAACGGAGAAGCCAAGAGAGAGCTGGTCTCCTGTGCAAGCCGTGTGCTTCCACACGAGCAGTTGGGTTTTCATCTTCTCCTAAATCACAGTAGATCCTCTTGACTGTGTGTTCTTGTCTTCAGTGATGTTTAACAAGAGTTTGTAAAGGTGTAAAACAGAAGGCATCTTCTTCGTGGAACTCTTTTTTAGGAGGATTTTTGTGAGCATTGACCGTCCATCCCCTGTTTCCTCTTTGCAGGAATAAGCACATCATGATTGACCTGGGTACTGGCAACAACAACAAGATCAACTGGGCCATGGAAGACAAACAGGAAATGATAGACATAATCGAGACCGTGTACCGAGGTGCCCGCAAAGGCCGTGGTCTGGTCGTGTCTCCAAAGGACTACTCTACAAAGTACAGATACTGAGCTCTCGGCCCGGTGTCTCTGCACGTAAATGTTGCAGAGTCCTTTCCATGTGGGAATATCTTAAACTGTTTAAAGCCTTAGAGCGTTTGGAAGGCTGGACGAGTAGAAGCAGCCCAGGGGGCTGGAGGTTCTCTACAGTAAGGGTTGCATGGCCTCAACTTTCTGCCTGGCCACTGTATTTTTCTATTAGCAAATATCTAGCTGAGATAAATAAAATGTGCAGTGACAGAAAGCCATAATTGCTTATTTCTTAGGAAACTTGACATACAGATTCCGGATCTGGTAGTCAGGAACTAATTGTTAACTTTATGGTTGGAGTGGAATTCAGGCGTGTGTGCTGTGGGGCCGTTGTGTTTTATACACCTGGCCGCGGGAATCTCTGAGGGTTGCCGTAACAGTACCGCGGACAGGGTGACAGCGGAAGTGAAGTGAGTGGGCTCACGAATCTGCCGGCTAGGACTCCAGATCCAGGTGTGCTCAGGGCTGGTGCCTTTGGGGCCGTCATGGAGAATCTGTCCCTGTGCCTCTCCTAGATTCTGCTGGTTTCTGGCAATCTTTGGCCTGATGCTTCACCCAGATCTTCACACGGCCTTCTTCCTGCGTGCGGGTCTCTGTCCAGATTTCCCTGTCTTACAGGGACACCGGTCATTGGATGAGGGCCACCCTTCACAAGTATGACCTCATCTTAACTAATTACATCTGTGATGACCCCATCTCCAAATGAGGGCACATGGGATTAGAACTCCTGACATAGCAATTTACACAGTTCAACCCACAACAGAATCCAAACGCTTGAGTTCAGAAAGAATATACACTTGGGGGAAAAAGTTATCTTTTAGTCTTCTAGTTATAAAAACAGTAAAACAAAATAATGATTCTTAATTTTCCTTTTAAATATAAAGAGTAAGAAGTTCTTATTCCTCCAAAGATTGTATCTAACACACTTAAGCCGGCCCTGTAGGAACTGTGACTCTTCAGTACCTACAGCTGGTTTCCTTATTCCAGTGTTGAGTTTTTCTTACCCGAGCAGCGTGTTGGTGGGTGAGTGGTTAGGATCGCCCCAGGAACATCCTGTGTGGAGCGTGGGGTCACCCCCCAAAGCCCTGTCTGGCGTCCCAGCCAGGCTCTGCCACGAACCGTGGCACGTGGCCTCCTGGAGCTCTGTTGTCTCTGGAGTGCAGGGTGTGTGTGTGTGTGTCTGTGTGTGTCTGTGTGTCTGTGTGTCTGCTGTCCCATGTCTTAGAATAGTGTCCGAACGGTGCCAGGTGGGCCCTCACTGGTGTGAAAGCACTCACTGCTATGGCCAGACTGACTGGTTGAAACACAAGTACAAGCCACAAATACAAACGACGTGCCTTAAGTAGATTTAAAACACAAATGCAAATTCTCAGCTTCGTTACTCCAGCCTAAACTTTCCCATTTACAAAATAGGGTGTATAATCCCATATCAAATGAGGGGCTAGTGGGAACATCCACACGACCCCAAGTACCTGACATAATAGACAGTATTCTACTTCTGGTGTTTCTCCAAGATAGGAAATCCTAGGAAAAGCTCACTGTCACTACTCACCAAGGAAATGCAAATCAAAACCAGGAAATGCCCCTTCGCACCCACTAAGATGCATGTGACTAGATTCAGAGGGTCAGATTACAGGTGTGGTCACGGGGGAGACATTGGAGCCCTCATAGACTGCTGGTGGAGAGGTGGAGCGGTGCAGCTACTTTGGAAAACAATTTGGCAGTTCCTCAAAAATAAAACGGAATTACCATTTGACCCCAGCAATGTCAGTCTTAACCTATCTACCCAAGAGAACTGAACAGGACCTTGGACAGAACATTGGTGGCAGCATTATTCATGATAGCCAAAATGGGGAAACAACTCGCAGGTCCATCAACTGAAGAAAGGATAAACGAAATACGGTACATCTATACGACGGAATATTAGTTGGACATAAGAAATGAACTACCGATGTGGGCTACGACATGGTGAACCTTGAAAACGTCAGGGTGAGTGAAAGAGGCTAGACAGTACATGTATGATTCTATTTATATGAAATATCCAGAATGAGCAAACCCACAGGGGTAGAAAGTATACTAGTGGTTGATTAAGACTACGAGGAGGGGTGGGGCCCCTGGGGGGCTCAGTCAGTTGAGCATCTGACCTCGACTCAGGTCATGATTGCACAGTCTGTGAGCTCGAGCACTGCATTGGGCTCTGTGCTGACAGCTCAGAGCCTGGAGCCTGCTTTGGATTCTTTGTCTCCCTCTCTGTCTCTGCCACCTCCCCTGCTCATGCTCTGTCTCTCTCTCAAAAATAAATAAAACATTTAAAAAAAAAAAAAAGGCTAGGAGGAGGGGAAGGAGGGAGGTGATAGCTAGTGGGAGTGGGTTTCTTCCTGAGACAATGAAAATGTTCTAAAATTATGGTTGTACGCATCTGTGAATGTACCAGAGCCATTGGATTGTTTGTGTTCACTGGATGAATTGCATAGCATGTGAGCTACATCTCAATAAAAGCTTTATTAGCTATTAACAAAAAAATAAGCAAAAAAATTTACACTCCACATTTGTAAACCTACTCTGTGCTTACAGTAAATCTGTGGGATATATAAGTTGTAATAAGTTCACTTACAGTTGATTTTAATGACTTTTTCACTGGTACTCTGTAACTGCAGTATAGTTGAATTTCTAATAGTTTGGTCTCTTCATTCCAAGTTTATATCTTAGTATTATGTACCTACTGTTTACCTTGCCCAGAACTAAGTGTTTTGCAAACCATTTTCTCAAATTCTTCTAAACACCTGCCAGGTGGATAGTTTTTATAGAGGGAAACTAAAGCTTAGGTTGCTCCAAGTTCAAACCTAAATCTGGCATGGCTACCAAACCTTGCCTCACTGCTGCCAGGTTGCTTTATTCAAGTTGAAATTAGCTAGTGTAGAAAGTATACCAATACCCCTGGTTCTCTGAATCTGAATGATTTCTGTTTCCCATCCTCCCCAGGATAGTTTCTGTGCAAAGTCCAGGAATTAGTCGTGGCAGCTAACAAAGAGGCAACAAGCCTGAAGGTACAAAATATATTCAGGGACCCAGTAAGTAATCAAGTACCCCAGGGAAACGGACACAGAGGAGATATGCAAGAGTGTATATTGCAGTATTATTTGGAAACAGTTTTAGTCCAGTGAAAAACATAATTCAAAAGGCTATTACACAGCAGTTAGTGACTGAAGTAGAGCTACACACATCAACATAGATGAATTTGAAAGTACCGACTGGAGAAGCTGGGTGTGAGGTACTATGGTATGATGTCATTTTACATACAGTTCTCAGACGTCCAGAACAGAGTACTGGAACATTAAAACAACCTGCAACCTTGTGTGTTTGTGTTATGTGTTGGTCCCTAGGGTAGACTGCCTTTTTCTAACTTCTGAGCCCGTGCAGAGAAGGGATGAGTTTGTCAGGGCATTGACAAAAATCAAAGCTACCACTATTCTAAAAACCACATCACTGATGTTTCTAAACACGGCACCAAAAGTTTTGTTTCTTAGGTTGCTCAGTTAAAATATAGGATGTGTTCATGGCCTCACCACGTTTCTTTCTTTTTTTTTAATGTATGTTTATTTTTGAGACAGAGACAGAGCACAAGTACGGGAGGGGCAGAGGGAAAGGCAGACACAGAATCAGAAGCAGCTCCAGGCTCTGAGCTGTCAGCATAGAGCCTGATGCAGGGCTTGAACTCACAAACCGTGAGATCATGACCTGAGCTGAAGTCAGATGCTTCATCCACTGAGCCACCCAGGTGTCCCGGCCTCACCAGGTTTCTTATCTGAAAGTTGAGGTGCTAACTGGGAAAGCTGTGATGTCTTGAAAATCAGAATGGGGAACTTTGGGAGGACTCACTTTATGTGGGTGCCATTTTGAATAGTTTTTCCTATATCATTTTTATTAATGGCTTTTAAAATGAATCTGGTTATAGTATCCTTTTACGGCAGTTTTACAATTATCATCAAAAGCTATACAAAGAACACCAACAGTGTCGTAATGAGGTTTGTACTGCCTTGATGCTATATTGGAGCGACACCCCACTAGTTTTCCCCAGCCATTGCAATGGCCCACATCCTCCTTCTGGCCTTTGGTTTTCTTGTTCAGTCAAGTGGTCAAGCTCTCACACATCTCCATGGACAAAAAGCATCATATAAAAGATTACAAAGTATTTTGAAACTCTTGAAATTCATTCATTAACTTAATTAAAAAAAAAAAAAATCTTTGAGCAGCTCCTGGGTCCCAGGGCTGAGCAAAATCAATCTGGTTTCTTGCTGCCTTGTGAAGATAACCAAATGATCACGTAGAAGTGAACTTACAACTGTGATAGTCAATAGGTAGAGTGCTAGGACATTATGTAAAAAGTAGATCTGACCCAGATGCGGATTCAGGGAAAGAATCTCTCAGGAAAGTATTTTCAAGCTGAGATCAGGTATTTAAAAAGCTAACTAAGAGGGTGTAGGGGGATTGCATTCCAGAAGAGAACCTGTGGGGAGCAGAGGCCCATGGTGGGAGGAGGCTGGGCTTGCCTGGGAACTGGGCCATTGCTGGGGTTGGGTGAAGTGGCCACAGGCTGGGGATTCAGCTCTGGGAGGCTTTGCCTTGGGAACCAGGGGTAGCGTGATGAGATTTTGGTTCTGAGAAGATCTTTCTGTCCCCTTGGAGGAGGTAAAAGGGGATTTGGGAAGAGAGTTAAAAGTCTGTGGTGATAGGGGCACCTGGGCAGCTCAGTCAGTTGAGCATCTCACTTCAGCTCAGGTCATGATCTCATGGTTCGTGAGTTGGAGCCCCACATCAGGGACTCTGCTGTCAGCACAGAGCCTGCTTCAGATCCTCTGTGTCCCTTTCTCTCTGCCCCTCCCGGGCTCTCTCTCAAAAATAAACACGAAAAAAATTTTGAGATGTAAAGCTTCTGCACGGCAAAGGAAACAATCAATAAAACTAATAGGCAACCGATGGAATGTGAAAAGATAGTCCCAAATGACATCGGATAAAGGGCTAGTATTCAAGATCTATAAGGAACTCAGCAAACTCCACACCCAAAAAACAAATAATCCAGTGATGAAATGGGCAGAAGACATGAACGGACACTTCTCCAAAGAGGACATCCAGATGGCCAACAGACACATGAAACAGTGCTCAGCATCCCTCCTCATCAGAGAAATACAAATCAGAACCACACTGAGATACCACCTCACACCGGTCAGAGTGGCTGAAATGAGCAAATCAGAGAACTCTAGATGCTGGCGAGGATGTGGAGAAACGAGCACCCTCCTCCACTGTTGGTGGGAATGTAAACTGGTGCAACTCCTCAGGAAAACAGTATGGAGGTTCCTCAAAACATTAACGATAGGACTCCCCTATGACCCAGCAGTAGCACTGCTAGGAATTTACCCAAGGGACACAGGAGTGCTGAGGCACAGGGACACATGGGCCCCAGTGTTCATAGCAGCACTCTCAACAATAGCCAAAACATGGAAAGAGCCTAAGTGTCCATCAACGGACGAATGGATCAAGAAGATGTGGTTTATCTATACCATGGAATACTACATGGCAATGAGAAAGAATGAAATCTGGCCTGTGTAGCAACATGGATGGAACTCGAGGGTGTCAGGCACAGAAGGACCAAAACCATATGTTTTCACTTATAAGTGGAACAGGAGAAACTTAACAGAGGACCGTGGTGGAGGAGAAGAGGAAGAATAGTGGGGGAGAGGGAGGGAGGCAAACCATGAGAGACTCTTGAATGCTGAGAACAAACTGAGGGCTGATGGGGGTGGAGGGGGAGGGGAAGGGGGCTGATGAGTATGGAGGAGGGCACTTGTGGGGATGAGCACTGGGTGTTATATGGAAGCCAACTTGACAATAAATTATAAAAGAAAAAAATAAAATAAAATAAAAAATTATTTAGGGGCACCTGGGTGGCTCAGTCGGTTAAGTGCCCTAGTTTGGCTCAGGTCATGATCTCATGGTTTGTGAGTTCAAGCCCTGAATCCACCTCTGCACTGACAGCTGAGAGCCTGCTTGGGATTCTCTCTTCCTCCCTCTCTGCCCCTCCCCCACTTGTGCTTTCTCTCTCCCTCTCAAAAATAAATAAACTTTTTTAAAAAAGGAAATTAAATGTGAGAATTAAAACTTCAGACAATTGCATCCAGAACTAGTGCCTTACAAATGTAGCCCTTTGGGGGCGCCTGGGTGGCTTAGTCGGTTAAGCGTCCGACTTTCGCTTAGGTCATGATCTCGCGGTTCGTGGGTTCGGGCCCCGCGTCGGGCTCTGTGCTGACTGCCAGCTCAGAGCCTGGAGCCTGTTTCAGTCTGTGACTCCCTCTCTCTCTGACCCTCCACCTCTCACGCTGTCTCTCTCTCTCCTAGAAATAAATAAAAATATTAAAACAAAAAAACAAAAAAACAAATGTAGCCCTTTGTTACTAAGCTTGGTCATCTTATAAGTTCCAAACTTTTGTGTTAAATGAGTTTTAAATTGCAAGTATAAGAATATAGTATTTGATATTGAATTCACAACATTTCACTTAAGTATTTTATGAATAAACTGCTTGCTACTGAAGTTCCATATTAATCTAGTTTAGATTGGAATAAGCACATATAAGCACATGTAAACTCATTTGCTACTTTCCCCTTTTTCTTTATGGAAGCATTTTGATTTCTTTTAAATATATGTGTGTGCCAGAGAATATCAATCCTTTATAAAAATTAAGGAACATGTTGAAACAGGTATGATATTCTAAAATGTCAAATAATCTCTCTAAAGGTTTGAGTGAATATTCAAGACTTTAAATGTCAGACTATAAAAGAGGAAAGAGGATCTGCTCGGAACTTTCTTTAGAAAGAAGTTAGTATTTTTTGGACAGTATTACTGTTTTTGTTTTATTTTTTAAGTAGGCTCCATGCCCAATGTAGGGCTTGAACTCATGACCCTGAGATCAAGAGTCACACGCTCTACCAAATGAGCCAGTCAGGTGCCCCTAATGTTTTTATTTTAGTTAATAACTAATAGAAACTTTCTTTTCTACCTACTTAATCTCTTAAAAATCCTGGATTTTGAATTGTGATCTATGTTATTAATGAGGACTCATATCTGTTTGGTTAACTTCAATTCAAATGTCTAGTTTCTACTAAAATTATAATAGCAGCTAAAATGCTTTCAGATTTTTCACATAATCCAATAGAACTATCATGATTTTAAGTCACCAAGAATACTGAATTTAAATAATGCCATTTTAAAACTTTGGATTAAAAAAAGAAAGACATGCACCACTGTTGGGAAGTATAAAATGATTCATTTTTACTTCATTTCTTAAATGCATTCGACTAATGTACGTGGTCTTTAGTCACACTTCTGACCTTCATGAAACATGCAGAGCATTCATGGTGACGGTGTTCCTTATAGTGTTATAATAGTGAGATGGTGGGAAATAGCGTCAATGTCCAAGGAACAGTTAAGGAAATGGTTAAATTATTACATCCATGTGATAGAATAGTAGTCAGCCATAAAAAATTTTTTTCAGATGGAAAAATGTTTATGGTATGAAAAGAGAACAGATTATAAACAACATAATCAACCATATATAAAATTGTAATGTTTACAGTGGATAATTCTAAACTGTAGAATGATGAGTGATTTTGGCTTTTGTATGAATACAATTTAGCTCATATGCAGGAATCATGTTATTTTTACAATGAGAGCCTATTACCGACCTCCTTTAAGGTGATCATAGCTCTATTTTACTTTGGCTCTGAGAGGTGAATTGGCCGATTATTTGAAAATGTCTCTGTATAACCTACGAAATAAGCTGAAGTGTGATCTTTGCGCTTCTCCTTGGTAACCACCTCCACAGGGGCAGGGGGGTGGGGGTGAGCTAGGACTAGACGAGCTGTTTTCTTGGGTTGGGTTGGGTTGGGTTGGGTTTGCAGAACACTGCTATCAGAATCTGGACTAACAGATTAAAGGGGCTCTTTCCAAGAACTGTATGACTGGAAAAGCTGAGTTAGAATGCAGTTATTTGAAAAGCAGTCTCCATCAGAAAACAGCTTATGATATTTTTAAAAAAGATCTATATAGAACTTAATTCAGGAAAAGAAATTGACCTAACATAGCTTATGCTTTTCTCCCAGGTCTTAGGAATACGAGGTGCGCAGTTGAAAGATGCTCTGCCCTTTTCCAACCGTCTTTCTCAAGTGGTTAATCACCTTCTAAACTATGTTCTTACTGCATTGTTCTCTTAATCTTTCATTTCATTAAAAGGAATTTTTAAATTAAATTAAAAAATCAGAACTCATATTATGCAACATATTATGCAACATATTATTCAAAAAGCACAGCTTTGACTTTATCACATTTTGAAGTGACTGGTCTACTGTCTTCAGATCTGCAAGAAAAAATTTGAAAGAGGTAACGGTTGGTTTAGATACCAATTAATGTACAGTTAGATAACCTGGAACCCAAAGCTTTTAATAAATTACCTTAATTTCCTGTAATTATTTTTTTAATGTTTATTTATCTTTGAAAGAGACGGGGTGCCTGGGTGGCTCAGTTGGTTAAGAGTCCGACTTCGGCTCAGGTCGTGATCTCATGGTTCGTGGGTTCGAGCCCCATGTCTGGCTCTGTGCTGACAGCTCAGAGCCTGGAGCTGCTTCAGATTCTGTGTCTCCTTCTCTCTCTCTCTGACCCTCCCCTGCTCACGCTGTCTCTCTCTCTCAGAAATAAATAAAACATCAAAAAAATTGTTTAATAAAATTAAATTTAAAAAATTTGTCAAATAAATGTTAAAAAATTTTTAAATAAATAAGTAAAACATTTGTGGATTGGAAAAATTCAGTATACAGAAAAACACAGATGTTTTCATTTTTGAAGATGGAGTCAGCGTGGATTCACAACTGCAGGTGTATAAATGGCGTGTTCTCTTCAAACACCGAAACCCGACTCCTGCATCAGTGTTCCTCCACCGTGACTGACCACGCAAGTACCCGGAGGGAAGACCTCCCCCGCCACCCGCTCACTGCCTACCTGCCACTACATGACTGCGGGAAAGGTGTTACAGAGTCATTGCATGGGGAGACTGACAAAGTGCCAGATCTGTCAGAATACAGAGCAGCGGTTTTTAACGTTTCGGGGTCCCCACACTGGAACACGGGCTTGAGAAGTGTGCAGAATGCTCTGAGGCTCACAGCACAAGCCAGCCCCGCATTAACCCTGACCTCGCACAACCAACAAACGTAGATTTATGCAAACATCTCCACTTATTTAGGTCTTTTCATTTAGAAGACAGTACCGCTTTTAAACACGCTTGGACATCTGACCTTCTCTCAGGCTGCGTAGACATCATGTGGTGAGGTTTCCACACCTATTTGATCATTTGACTTGTTGCCTAATATTTAGTGGTTTTGACCAATTTAAAACACAAGCTAGATCTGGGTGACGGGGGAAGGGACTGGCTGTCCCGTGCCTGCACCTGCAGCGTGCCAGATCGCAGAGCTTCCTGCCCTGAGGCTCTCCTCTGCTCACCAAGTCAGCCCCGCGGGGGGGGGGGGGGGGGGGGGGGGGNGTAGAATCAAAATAGGAGGTGCCCAGGGTCCCACCCCACACCCCCCCCCGGAGAACAGAGAATTCGAAGGTACTGTGGGGCGGGGGGGGGGGGGGGCGGGGGGGGCGCTCAGGGCAGGTGGGCCCCCTCCGAGGCAGCCTGATTGGGTGAAGCTGTGTCTTCCACCCTAGAGACACGGCGTCTGCAGTGCTTTCCGGCAGCAGCAGGACCCCAGATGTAGATATTTATAAGTCACTGAAAGGTGAACTGGTTCTGATCGAGCAGAAGTGGGGATAATCTGCCAGCTGACTTAGGATAACAATTATAAAAGAGCTGGTAAAACAAGGAAAACAAGGCACCTAATTGTTCAGTCAGAACTGCTTATACAATCAGAAATATTATAATGAGAATAACCTATTATTCTAATATATCAGAATAAAATAGACATAAGTATCTCAATAAAATAAAGTTGTGACTCTCTGCATATGGCACATGGATATAAATCCAGCCTGAGACCCGAAGCCAAGCATTTATTTGCATCTTCCCAAGACTGAATGCAACATCCCACTGAAAAGGTTTGCACTGCGAGAGGCCGGGGTGGAATGTTCACGAACCACTGTGCTGGGTGAGGGCTCAATGCACACGCGTCTTCTTCCAGCGGTCGTATGGACTCGTTGTCTCTGACAGAAACTATTTTATAACCCCCAATCTCTAACTCGTCATAATTTGTGTTTTGACAGAAGTATAATTTGAGGAGTGGTTGTGAAAAGCACTTTAATAAAATCCAATTTCTAAATGGTAGAGCTTATCATTTAAACTGTACACTTTTGGGGGCGCCTGGGCGTTCGGCTTCGGCTCAGGTCATGGTCTTGCGGTCCCTGGGTTTGAGCCCCGTGTCGGGCTCTGTGCTGATGGCTCGGAACCTAAAGCCTGCTTCAGATTCTGCTCGTGCTCTGTCTCTCTCTCTCAAGAATAAATAAACATTAAATTTTTTTTTTAATAAATAAACTGTATACTTTTTAAGGAACTATGACAAGGAGTGTTTCTCTTAGTCTATTTGGAAAAGAGCATTTGTTCATGTCCGTATTATTCCTGACGATTTTCCATGTAGTGCAGAGGCAATAATCCCCACAGTGTATTTTTCAAGATGAAAGCAATCAAAATATATGCCAAAGACAGACATTAATTTCCTAATAATGGCCTTACCATTTGTTCTTTACTAGAATTTTCAATCCCAGCTTGCACCATTAAGTCATTCACATTCTTCTGTAAATCTTCAATGCGATTTCCCATTTCTTCCAGTACAATGTTAAGGAGAATTGTATGCGGGGTACAGAGCACCAGCCAGAAAATCCTGAGAGACCTTGCTTCAAATTGCAACTACTCATCGAGGCTGTTGACAAAAATGCCCTGGCAGTGCAACTTTTAAAACGAAGGATTCAAAGACTGCATGTACTAATACCTTAAGGTCAGTGCAAATGAACTATTTCCTGAGGTTTTTGTAGTGTGTCTTTAACCTTTGAATTGTAAGCTCAGTTCTCTTATGTTTATTTTTGAGAGAGAGACAGAATGAGCAGGGGAGGGGCAGAGAGAGAGACACAGATTCCAAAGCAGGCCTCAGGCTCGGAGCTGTCAGCACAGAGCCTGATGCGGGGCTCCAGCCAACAGAACCGTGAGATCATGACCTGAGTGGCAAGTGGATGCTTAACCAACTGAGCCACCCAGGTGCTCCTCTTTTAAACAATTTTTTTTTTAATAGTTTATTGTCGAGTTGGTTTCCATAGAACACCCAGTGCTCATCCCCACAAGTGCCCTCCTCCATGCCTATCACCCCCCTTCCTCTCCCCCCACCCCCCACCTGCCCTCCGTTTGTTCTCGGCATTCAAGAGTCTCTCATGGTTTGCCTCCCTCCCTCTCCTCCACTATTTCCCCCCTTCTTCTCCCCCATGGTCCTCCGTTAAGTTCCTCCTAATCCTCCTATACGTGCAAACATATGGTATCTGTCCTTCTCTGCCTTATTTTGCTCAGCACAGCACCCTCGAGTTCCATCCATGTTGCTACACATGGCTCTTTTAAACAATTCTTAAGGAATAAATTCAATTGGTAAAGTGAGCTCTAGCCCTCTAAGTCTTAGGACAGATATTATGCTTATCTGGATTTGCTCAAACTGGAAACAAACATTCTACCCTAATTCTGTTTGAATTCATGTCTTAACAAGACAGTGAGCTGCGGAAGTTGCAAAACCAAACAAAACGCAGGTCAGGAGAGCCATGTAAGGCACCCTGTGTTGAAGACATTCCATATGATGTTTGCAAGTTTCTGATTCCTTGGAAGCGCATACATGTTACTCAGCAGGACTACTCAGATTTATTCAGGGCTTGGTGGGAAATCCGCCTGGGTGGCAGTATTGTGCATCGCTCTCCACACACAGCGCTGTAGGGCTGGTCAAGCAGGAAGTAATTACCTGTGAGTGCTAATTAGTACATCAGGATATCATGGAAAGGCACAAATGTAAACACCAGGAAATTGTAGGTCAAAAACTACCCATTAATAGCAGACAAAAAGATATCCCTGGACAATTTTACAGTTCAAAAGCATTATAGTATTTGTTATAAGATAGAAAGGATATTTCTTAGGTTCAGTGTTGCAGTTAGAGCTTGAAAATGTTCTTGAAGTTCCTGAAATAGGTTTTCTGCCTGAAAAAATGAACCATGAGACAATTGAATATATTTACTCTTGATGTAGGACGTTTTAGCATCAGGGAATAGAACCTCCTTATAAATATATAGTTAGATTTTGGACAAGGTGCCAAGACCTTTCAATTCAAAGGCTAAGAAGAACTCTTTTCGAAACCGTGCAGGAACGACGAGATGGCCAAATACTACCTAAATAAGCAGATGGACCCCACACTGTGCGCAAAAATTAACTCAAAATGATCATACACCTAAATGTAAGCACTAAAACTATCAAATGTCCAGGAGGAAAATTAGGAGAGTGCCCTAAAAACCTTGACGGGCGGCAGTCCGTCTCCCGCCCCCTGGGGTAGGTCCTAGCTGGGGCTGGGGTCCGAGCAAGCGCGGGGGCTTGCCAAGCTGAAGCTCCCTCCTCACCCCCGAGTCTGATCCCCATTTCAGAGATGGGAATGCAGAGGCCGGTGTCCCTGCACGGGCTGCACTCACAGAGGCGGGTGCTTCGGCCTCCACCAGGAGGTTTCCCTTCAGAGGGTTTGGTTTTAACCTTTGTCAAGAAAATGTAAAGTACGTATAACCTAACACTCTTGGCCAGAAGACAAAGCAGCCTTTGAATACAGCTTCCGGGCGGACGGGAAGCGAGGAGACGCGGGGCCCCGAAGGGTCTGCGCCTGGGGGGGTCGGGGGGGGGCCTGCCTCAGTTTCCCCTTCGGCTCGCCCTCCCGCGTCCCGGCCCTAGTCCAGGACCCCAGGCGGGGGGCTGGGGGGACGCGCAGTCCGGGAGGGGGTGCGGCGCCCAGATGGGGGCAGGGCGGGGAGGGGCGCGGAAGGGTGGGGGGGTCCCCGCTCACCGCGTCCCGCAGCGCGTCCCCGCCCGGGGCTCTGGGTCCTCGCGCGTCCATGCCGGCGACGCGGGCGGTGCAGGCGGCCCCGCGGGGCGGGTGCGGGCGGGGCGGGGCTCCGGGCGGTGCTGGGCCGACCCCGCCCCGCCGATCCCCGCCGCGCAGAGACGCGCGGCCGCGGGATGACGCCCCAGAAGGCAGCCGCAGGGCGTGGCTGCTCGCGCCGCCCACCGGGGGCGGGCCCGGGAGGGGCTCGGGGAGGGGCTAGGTGAGGTCGCTTCTCCTGGGGGGAAGGGCTCCGGGG
>NW_024080903.1:1875626-1912103 GCF_003009895.1 Hyaena hyaena | reverse complement strand
AGAATCCGCAGCAGGCTACGCTCTGTCAACACAGAGCCCCCCGCGGGGCCTGAACCCACAAAATGTGAGATCATGATCTGAGCTGAAATCAGGATCCTGCGTCCCTGACCTTTACCGTCTGGGCCACCTCTAGCCACGCGTAGGGTGCGTGGCCGTATCACCAGCACACCGGGCACAGCCCCTCTGCCTCCCCAGCTGAAGGTCTGCACACACAGCCCAAACCCGCTCCGCGCCCCCAGCCCCCCCCCAGCCCCCCCCCAGCCCCTGGTAGGAACCGTCCTACCTTCTGTCTTTATGTTCCCTCGGTGTTTATGCAGTGTTGTCACCTGTCTAATGAAATCACAGGGACCCTGGTGACTTAGCTGCAGCCCACACACGGCCCCCGTGTGCACCCCGTCCTGGCCCCGCAATCACCCATCCACTAGACTGCCGTGTCTTTAGGTCTCTGGCATTCCTATGGTCAAGTTTATACCTAACACACCGCCGACGCTTGTGTCCCTGTTCTGATTTTATTGAAGACCTGGAAGGAAGTTCTCAGGACCCGTTTCTCTCCCTCTGGCTCCCTTCAGGGCCACCTGGATTGTGGCTCGTGGGTCACTTCGTGGGGACCCCCCGGACCCTGTTTTTACTAGGTGCCTGCTTTGGTTACATGTCTGTGCCCTTCTGGACTCAGAGCTCTGGGGTCAGGACTGTGTCTGCCTGGGTCACCCCGTGTCCCAGGGCCCAGCCTCATCAGGAGAACGCACAGCAAAGCCACAGTGCGACCCTACTTCACACCCACTCTGATGGCTGGAACCGAAGGACAGACGGTGACTGTTGGCAAGGATGTGCTCTTACACGCTGCGGGTAGGATGTAGCACGGTGCAGCCAGTGTGGAGAACCTTCTGGCAGCTCCACGTAAAGCTAAAAATAAAGTTGCCATATAACCTTAGTTCTACTTCCAGACATAGACACAAGAGAAATGTCAGCATACGCGTGACACAGATGCTCACAGCAGCACCATTAGCAATAGCTAAGAGGCGGCAGCAGCCCAGCAGCCACCAGTAGACGAACGCACCAACAGCATGTGGTCCCTCCATTCGGTGGACTGATTTCAGCCGTAAGGGAGGAGGCACTGAGAGGCACTGGAACGTGGGTGAACCTTGGGAACTTCATAGTAAGCGGTGGAAGCCAGTCGCAAACACGCCACATCTTGTGACTGGTTTCCAATCATATGAAATGTCCAGAACTGCTGAATCCATAGAGGGGGAAAGCAGATTGGTGGTTGGTGGGTGTTGTGGGGAGGAGGGGTGTAGGGAGAGACTGCTCAATAGTTAAGGGGCTTCTTTTTGGGGGGGGTAAAATAGTCTAAAATTAGATTATTGTGATGGGTACACAACCCTGTGAATAAACTAAAAATCATTGAATTGTATACTTTAAACGGGCGGATTTTATGGCATGTGAATTATATCTCAATAAAGCTGTTAAAATAGCTTTTTAGGGGCGCCTGGTGGCTCAGCCTGTTAAGCCGCCGACTTTGGCTCAGGTCATGATGTCTTGGTTTGTGAGTCCCAGCCCCTGGCTGGGCTCTGTGCTGACTTCTCTCTCTGCCCCTCCCCCAACTCAAAAGCAGGCATGCTCCGTCTCTTTCTCTCTCTCAAAATAAATAAGCTTAAAACAAATAGCTTTGCAAAACCATGGCCATTTTGCCACTTTTCATGTCTTTTTTAGGATCTTTCCTCTGCGAGGGGCTGAGAGGCGGCCTTGCGGCATGGACACTGGCACAGGGGAGAGGCGGGCGGGCGGGAGGTGCACTGGCCAAGCACTGAGGTTCTGGCCTCCTCCCCACGGATGGTTCCCAGGTGAGGAATCCAGTCGGACAGCTTCTGGTTGCTCTTTGAAGGAGGCCTCGTGCAGGGTGACCTCGGGGTTCTACGGACTCAGCAAAAACCTGCTTGGCAAGAGGGGCCAGCGCGGCAGGCATTCTCTCGAGACAGGACCCTCGCCTGCAAGGGCCGGAGACACTCCTCCCCGCAGGGCGGGCTGGCGGTGCTGGACGCTGCTGAGTCCCGTGCAGGCAGTTAGGCCGGGCCGGACCCTGGGGGCAGCCCGGGAAGCGCGGATCCCTGAGGAGGGCTCCGGAAGAGAGGACGGTGTTAATGTCGCGCTCATACCCCGCGTGGGCTGCGCCTTCCCTGTCACAGACAGTGGGCAGCAGGCAGGGAGCTTGGCCTGAAACTAGACACACCGAAGAGCAGGCGCTGTTGTCTCTGTGGCCACTGACCTGTCTCTCCCCTGCCTGTGCTTCTCTTCTCCAAGGAGGCCCTGGGAGGCCACCTCGCCTGGCCTTGGGTGGTCTTTCAACCCAAGCTTTCAGAACAGCTTGACCAAGGCAATTGGAATCTGCTGAGCCCAGCAGGCCCCTGGGGAAATAAGAGTCCTCTGTGCAGACGACGACAGGGGCCCAGCTCAGGGTGGCGGGAGATCTGGGTGGGTGACGGGCTCTCTCCAGGTAGATCTGATAGAGGTGGCCCAGCACTACCCCTCAGGGGCGGAGCCTCTGAAATGACCACCAGAATCCGAGGCCCGGGGATTCCCCAAGAAGGGAGGGCGCTCAGACCCAGTCTCCACACGAGTTGGGAATAAGAAAGCAGAGGCAGTGTGATGTGAGGGCTCATTCCATCACCAAGAAAGGGAACCAGTAAAGTAAGTAGGAAGATTCTAGAAGTCCAGTTGTTAGCTGAGCAGGTGGCAACGACCTTGGTATGGTCATGGAGTAGGTGGATGGCCAGGAAAAGAGGCAGAAGTCACTGGAGGTGGGTGTTCTGGGTCTGGGTGGGTAAAACAGCACATCCGAGTGTGGTTCTCAAGCCACAACATCCACATCACTCGGTGCCCTTCCGGAGCTCTAGAATCTGCATTTTTTTTCACTTTGAGAGAGAGAGAGAGAGAGAGAGAGAGAGAACCCATGATCAGGGGAGAGGGGCAGAGGGAGAGAGAATCTTAAGCAGCCTGATGCAGCAGCCTGATCCTATGACCCTGGGATCATCACCTGAGCCAAAATCAAGAGTCGGACGCTCAACTGAGCCATGCAGCCACCCAAGAATCTGCATTTGGACAAGCACATCATGTAACACCCCGCACACCCGTGAGGCTCGGTAGTGTTGGGCCCAGGTGGAAGTGAGCTCGATGACTTTGGGGGGAGGAAAAGAAAGGCTTAGCCCTGTGTGTGGTTGTGAGCATTGCAGTCTGGCCAAATGTGAGAGGCGGTTCTGTCCCCGCGGCGTCAGGGCCAGGGCAGGGCCCCCGGCTCCGTGTGAAGGCCCTCATCGCAGGGCCTCACGTGTGCCAGGCTACGGACCCCAGGCGCAGTGCAGCTGCCGAGACGGGGCACACACAGCAAGCTAGACTCTTGCCTTCAGTCTTTATCTTATGTTCACTAAAAGAGCTCTTTTACAGGTGCTGATGCTCGATGCGGATACGGGGCTCCCTTCTCCAGTCTCTCCATTTGTTTGTTTGCAGATTCTCATTTATAAAATCTGTTAAAAAGGGGTTCTTTCCGGGTACAGATTTGGGTACACAGATTTGAATAGAAGGTTTCTTGCTTTTTATTCTAAAATAGTTGCAACATTTTCATAATTTTATAATTATTTTAGTTTTCATAATTTTTTCATGTTTTAATACGTTAGCCACTATTTTGTAATCCACTACTTATTTGCTGTGCCGTCTGGACCCCTTTATACGTGTCCTCTCCAGGAAGCAATTCTCCTGAGCCATGAGGACTTCCTGCCCTGGTGTGAATTTTAAAGCAGTGGCTCCCAAACCTGGCTGCACGGTGCCCAGACTCAGCACTGTCCATTTGCCAGGGCTCTGGGGTGGCTTTAAATGTTGTTGTTTGTTTTGTTTTGTTTTGTTGTTTTTTGAGAGAGAGATCGAGCAGGCGTGAGCAGAGGAGGGGCAGAGAGAGAGAGAGAGAGAGATTGAGAATCCCAAGCAGGCTCCACACTGTCAGCCCACAGCCGGACACGGGGCTAAATCCCACAACCTTGAGATCATGACCTGACCCGAAATCAAGAGTTGGATGCTTAACTCGCTGAGCCACCCAGCTGCCGCTGGGGTGGCTTTAAAGCCTCCAGGTGTTTCAGTGTGTGACCAAGTGGGCAAAAGCTGTGAACGAGCAGAGACTTAGAGAAATAGGAGAGAAGGAATTGAGTTTAAGCCCCCCAGCCCACCCCCTGTGACAAACAGGAAGACCTTCATTGCCTTTTGATTTGGATACAGACTAATGAGCCCACACGAGTTGTCTACAATTTGAAACAAGACAGATTTTTTGAAATATTCTCTCCTTTGTCTGCTCAAATCTGCCTTTGATTTATCTGGTGAATTTTTTATTTCAGTTACTGTAATTTCAGCTCCAGAATTTCCTTTTGGTTATTTGTTGGCTTTTCTTTCTCATTATCGGTAGTTCACACGTTGTCTTCTTTGTCCCTCTCCAGGTCCTTGATATCTCAAAACAGTGGCTTTAAAGTCTGTCTAGTAGATCTGACATTGGACGGACTCTGTTGAATTATCTTTTTCCTTTCAATGGGCCAAAGTCTCCTGTTTCTTCATGTGCCCTGTGATTTGCTGAGCGCTGGGCATTACTCACGATGCGCTTCCTCTGGAAATCACACCCTCCCCTTCCCCAGGGGCTGCTGTTTTGTCGTTGTTCTTTCCCTTGTTGCGGGCTCTGTGCCGGCTGTCAGCCTCAGGTGTGGACGTAGTGTCTTCTCTGAGCCTTCCCTTGAGCGCGCCCGGTCACTTCCCGATTTCCCCGTGTAGGCAGCCGTTTTTCTGTCCTGGTCTTTAATGTGTGGCTCCCAAAAGGGGGAAAGTGAAAAACAGAAGGGGGATGAGAGGCACTGGCCCGTCCCTCCCTCCAAGTCGCTGGAGCTGGAGCTGGAGGGGCGACGGCAGCGGCCGCCAGCTCTGTGTCTGCACCTGTGTGCTCAGAGCACCGCGTCCTGCCGTCTGGAGGGACAGGGTCCTTTGCGTCCCCCCGGCTTCTGCAGGCTGCCTGCCACGTGGCTGGGGTGCGGGACGGGTAGGTGCCTCCGTGCTGAGAGCTGGAATCGACCAAAACTGGCTCCTTCCCCCGGACCCGCTGCAGGCCTTCGGCCTGGCCCACGGCTCCGAGGCAGCTCCGTCACACGGGTTCTGCCCCCGCTGTGTCGTCTGGGGGGGGGAGGTTCCCGGGGCCCCTGCTTAGCTGTCTTCCCAGAATCCTCTCCAGGGTTATAAGCACCTTTAAAAGCTTGTGATACATAGTTCCAAACGGCCCCGACAAGGGCCGCCCATCTGGCACCTTGACCAGCCTCGCGTCTGCTTTCTCTTCTGCACCGGCCACTGCCAGGTGGGGCTTCAGTCTCTTCCCAAAAGCCACCCCGGGAGAATACAGCAGAAAAGTGGCATTCTGTGTAGAGCACAGATAAAATTGGCTCTGCTCTTTCTGCTGATCTCAAACACGGCGCTCAAGGAAACTCAGCGTCTCGGGGCGCCTGGGGGCTCAGGAGGTTGGCGTCTGACTTCAGCTCGGTTCCTGATCTCACAGTTCGTGAGTTTGAGCCCCGTGTCGGGCTTCCTGCTGTCACTTTGGAGCCTGCGTGGGACCCTCTGTCCCTCTCTCTGCCCCTTCCCTCCTGCTGGTCCTCTCTCTCTCTCAAAAAATAAAAAATAAACTTAAAAAAAGAAAGATAAAGAAAGATAGGGGCACCTGGGTGGCTCAGTCAGTTAAGCGTCTGACTCTTGGTTTCAGTTCTGGTCATGATTTCGTGGTTTTGTGGGTTCAAGCCCCGCGTTGGGCTCTGCTCTGACAGCACGGAGCCTGCTTGGGATTCTCTGTCTCTGCCCCCCACCCCCCACCCCCCGGTACTTACACTCTCTCTAGATCTCTCAAAATAAATAAATAAACTTAAAAAAGAAAACTCAGTGTCTCCAGTCAGTCTTGTAGGTAGAAGCTCTGGAGCGTCGGCTCTGGGCCATCGGTCCCCCTCCGTCAGGAGCCTCCGCGCGGTCTGTGTCGCACTATTGTCTCGGGAAAAAACCCCCCCAAAAAGTTTTTTTCAGGTGAACAATTGAAGTCACAGTCTTAGTGAGGAGAGCCAAGGAAGGAATCGTACAGGCTGGGGGGCCAAGGGCGAGTGCTCATCTCCCTGGGACGCTGGGTGCCTGCTCTAGCCAGAGCACGGGGACCCCGCGGGCCCCAGCACGGAGAGTGGGGGGGGGGGAAACCTGTGAGAATGAAGAGTCTTGGGGACTTGGTTAGTGTACGTTTGTATTTAAAAGATTGTCTTTAGTACAATTTATTTTCCTTCTACTGTGTGGTTTTGCAAATGGAAGAGTTGTGGTACTTTGTGTCCCTGCTCAGGCCAAGATCATAGGATTTAAAATATTTTATGGAGTGTAAAAACTAAAGTTGCCTGAGGCTTTCCTGGAGTCCAGACAGGAAGGCAAGTGGGAAGGCTCAGGGGGCCTGGAGCTGGGCCCCGGGCGGCAGCGGATGGACCTACGGGCGGAAGGCCTTCCCCAGGCTTCAGCTGTAACATGATGCCGATGCAAGAAGCCAGATTCCCAAGGTCACACGTATGATTCCATTCATATGAAGCAGCCAGAAAAGGTAAATCCCTAGAAACAGAGAGCAGATTGGTGGTTTCCAGGGGCTGGAGGGAGGGGCCTGGGGAGCAGTGGGGTTTGACGTTGTGGTGGTGAAACGTGTGGGGCTGGACACAGCTGAGTGACTGTACAGAATGCCATCAGGTCGTCTGCTGACCGTGCTGATTCTGTTGTACGAATTTTGCCTCAATTCAAAAATATAAGGAAAGGGGAAGGTTCATAAGCAAAACTGTGTGTTTCTGGAGCTGGAAAGCCCTGTGTGTGCATGTGTGTGCATATGTGTGAGTGCACTGGCTCACTCTGGGTCACTCGTGTTCCTTTATGCCCAAGCGGGCAGCCTGCTGCTTCCCCCCAGCAGGGGCTCTTCGGGCCCAATGAGCCAGCAGAGACGCGAGCTGTCTGTTGTGAGCGCTCTCATGGCGACACGGCACCTACACCGGCCGGTTGCTTCGCACGCTTTCCTCCGTTTTGCAAGCTCCCTGTCACTTCTCATTTCCTTCCTGCTAATGCCCTCAGCACGTTCTGCTACCACTCCTACTCTTCCCGAAGCAGCGCCTTTTGCGGAGTCATATATTTCTGCTAAATAGAGCTCATTACAATTCTCTATACTTTTTTCCCTTTGCTGCAAGATCGCACATTCCTTTTCCAGTGCATTTTTAGCCAAATACCATAAATGAGAGTCATGTTCCAATTTCTTTATTTTTTTAAATCTCGTGTGTGGCTGGCATCTTATTACCCAGTTTCCATTTGAAATGGTCTCTATTCCAATTATTAACGAAGAGTTTTGAGCACGAGCCTCGGCTGTCTTCTACCCCTTATCTTTCCTGCTGACGGACCGCCAGCCACGCGGCTGGACAGATCCATGGCGCAGAACTTCCGTTTCGCTCTTTGAAAAGTAAGTAAAACCCTTCCTAGGCCTTTGAGACTTTTTAAAAAACCAATTTCTACACCCCCCGTGGAGCCCAAACTCACAGCCCCGGGATCCAGCGCCGCCCGGCCTGTGACTTCCGAGTTCTTCGGCCCTCTGAGTTCCGCAATTCCTGGGTCCCGACTCTGCTTCTGCGAGAAACTGAACGTGCTCACTCTGCTCTTTTAGAGCTGGTCAAATTCTGACTGTCTTCTTGCAGCTTAGTTTCATTATGAGTTATTTTTCTCTCTGAAGGTTTTATAAACTAATTTCTTGAGACGTTTTGTAACCACCCCGCAGACCTCTCTCGGGCTCTTCTCCAGCGGTGCCCCAGCTGCCTTGGTTTCATGGCTTCTTCAAGCTGTTACTACATCCTTAAGCCCAGCGTCCCCTGAAAACGTCGCCCACAACCACAGGGCGCCGCCTCCAGCGGGGACCCAGGGCGCGGTGCTGTCAGCCACTCCGTGGGCTTCGTGTGCACTGTGCCAGCTTCCCCCCCCGCCCCTCTTTCCTTCCTTCCTTCCTTCCCCCACCCCGCCTTCCTTCCACTTAATACTATCATCATCTGACAGATTTAAGAATTGCATGTATTTCTCTGAAATATTTTATCTGTTTATTTATCTTAATGTTTATTTTTCAGAGACACAGAGGGCGAGTGGGGGAGGGGCAGAGAGAGAGGGAGACACAGAATCCGAAGCAGCTCCGGGCTCCGAGCTGTCTGACCTAGAGATCATGACCTGAGCTGAAGTTGGACGCTAAACTGACTGAGCCAGCCAGGCATCCATTTCTGAAGATATTTTTTAAAGTCTACTTATTTATTTTGAGAGAGCGAGAGAACACGGGCAGAGAGAGAGAACCCCAAGCCGGCTCCACACCGTCAGCACAGAGCCCGATGTGGGGCTTGAACCCACAAACTGTGAGGTCATGACCTGAGCTGAAATCAAGAGTCAGGTGCTTGGCTGACTGATCCACCCAGGCGCCCCTGAAGATATTTTAAAACAACACACACTCTGCTGCTCGGTGACACTTCAGGGATAGTTACGTTTCCATAAGAAAGGTGGCCAGGTGGTTGGCTCCGGCTGCGGCCTGAGGCCCCCCTGCAGGTCAGTGCGGCTCCCAGACGCTTCCCAAGCAGGACTCACGAGTGTCTCCTACACTGTTTGGGCTGTCCTTTTCCATTTTCTCTTTGTTGACAGATGGAGCTTCAGCTACTTCTGGAATGTTCCTAGCACCAGCCTGTCAGCCTTGTTCCCCTGCTTGTTTCACTTCTGCAGCTCTGGTGCCCGGAGCAGGCGCACCCCCCGCGCTCTGGCCCCGGCCTCACACCCGCTCTGTCCCAGCTCCACACTCCTCCGGTCCGTTACTTGGTAGCGCGAAGTTCCCGCTTTCTCCTGGCTTCACTGCGGGGGACTTTCTGCTTACTGTTCTCCTCATGGATTTGGGGAGAGGGGAGATACTTGCCGTGGGCTGGTTCAGGGCCCTGGCAGCGCCTTCTCACCGGGAAACGCCATGCAGCTTCATGGGCAGGAGCCGGACGGGGAGACTCTTAGCGCCCCCCTTCTTTCCTGTTTTTCTGAATATTTCCTCTATTTTGTTGTCCTTTTACCTATTTTCATGATTTTGCCATTCAAAATCTAAAGTGGTAACAATGTTCCCGTGTGGGGAGTCGGCAGTCTGTCAGCCACGTGGACTTTCCTGCCCCACAGGATGAGCAAGTCCTTGCAAACTCAAGGCTCTCAAAGGCAGAAGTAGGGCTGAGAAGGGTGGTAATACCCTTGACCTTTGGATACCACGGCCTTTACTGAGCCCAGAGGAGGCCAGAGAAGGCCTGGAAGGGCGGGCCACCTTTTCTGCGGCCCCAGCGAAACAGGAAGTGCAGTTGGTCCGTGGTGCTGGAGCCGGCTTCTGTTGCCCTGTAGGCCATCTGCATTTGATTTTTTTTTATGTCTTATTTATTTCTGAGAGAGCGAGCATGAACAGGGGAGGGTCAGAGAGAGAGGGAGATACAGAATCTGAAACAGGCTCCAGGCTCTGAGCTGTCTGTCAGCACAGAGCCCGACGCGGGGCTCGAACCCATGAACCGTGAGATCATGACCTAAGCGAAAGTCGGACGCTTAACTCAGGTGCCCCGAGGCTATCTGCATTTGAAGAGACACCATTTAGGGGCGCATGGGGGACTCATTCCATTAAGCTTCTGACTCTGGGTTTGGGCTCAGGTCATGATCTCACAGTTTCATGGGTTTGAGCCCCACATTGGGTTCTGCACTGAGCCTGCTTGGGATTCTCTCTCTCTCTCTCTCTCTCTCTGCCCTTCTCCCACTCGTGCTGTCTCTCTTTCTCAAAAAAAAATAAATAAAGTTAAAAAAAAAGAGCCATTGTTTATGAAACTTAAAATAACTGCGGGGCTGCCACGGCATGTGTGGGGCGGTGCCGTCCGGGCCAGTACTGCGTTTGGTCCACGTTGGGCGGGGCTCATGGTGGCTTCTTTACGTAACAACACGGTTGTTGGTTTGAAAGATTTGAAATGGGCTGAGCTGGGTCCTCAGTCTGGGGCTTCGTGCAGTGTGTTTGAGTGTGGTTAGGTGCCATTCAGGAAGGGTGCGGGGCATTTCAGGATCTGACTGTGTGTTACAGGTGAAGGCCAGCAAGGAGGGTGCGGTGTGGGGCCAGGCCTGCATGTCAGTCCTGCCTACCTTCATTGGCTAGAGCTCGGCCGCCAGGCACCAGTGCAGGGTGAGGCCACAGAGGCCACAGGTGCTGAGCTGTGACATTCTTTACCCTCACTTCACCGGGGCGATGCTGGGTCTCGGTGGATGAAGAAAGCCCCTGGGCCGGGGCGGGGGTGAGAGTTGTCGGGGACCATCACCACGTGCTCTGTGGCTGGCGCTGGAAGGCTGTGTTCAGGGACCTGACACCCAAGTTCCTCAAGTGAAGCCTGGGTCTGTCTCCTCGCAGGTCCCTGATGACAGGGGCAGGCATGGCAGGGGGCAGTGGAGGGGGTGGCTGTGCCTCTTCTCGGCCCACCAGTCACTCGCTCGCTCACTGGGAGCTTCCGGATTCCCTGTGGTGGCTGTTACCACACCCCGGCTGGCTGAAAAAGCCCAAGTGTGTTCTCTCACAGTTTTGAAGGCCAGAAGTCCAAAATGAGGCCCGGGTCAGGGTCCCGGCGGGGCGGTGCTCCTTCCAGAGGCTCCGGGGAGCAGCCTGTGCTCCTTGGCCTGTGGCCGCCCGGGTCCCGTCTTCAAGGCCCCTTCCCCGCCTGCTCCGCCTGCACACGGCCTCCTCCTTGGGTCTCGTCTCCTCTGCCCTCCTTCTCACAGGCACAGGAGACGGCACTGAGGACCCGCTGGGTAGTCTAGGGCGGTCTCCCTCTCTCAAGATCCTTTTTTCAAAAAAATTTTTTATTTATTTTGAGAGGGAGAGAGAGCGTGCATGGGGGGAGGGCAGAGAGAGAATCCCAGGCAGGCAGGCTCCATGCTGTCAGCACAGAGCCCAAACCAGGGCTCCATGTCACAAACCGTGAGACCATGACCTGAGCTGAAATCAAGAGTCGGACACTAACCAACTGAGCCACCCAGGTGCCCAGCTCTCTCAAGATCCTTAACTTAATCACATCTGTATTTTAAAAAATATTCCATTTTGGGACGCCTGGGTGGCTCAGTCGGTTAAGCATCTGACTTTGGCTTAGGTTATGATCTCATGATTCGTGAGCTTGAGGCTCGCGTCGGGCTCTGTGCTGACACCTGGGAGCCTGGAGCTGTTTCAGATTCTGTGTCTCCCTCTCTTAGACCCCTCCCCTGCTCGTGCTCTGTGTGTCTCTCTCTCAAAAATGAATAAATGTTAAAAATTTTTAAAAAATATTTTATTTTAACTTTTTAAAAGGTTTCATTTTTAAGTAATCTCTATACCCAACTTGGGGCTCAAACTCCTCAACTCTGAGATCAAGAGTCACACGCTCCACCAACTGAGCCAGCCACGCGCCCCCTATATTTTTCTTTCTTTCTTTTTTTTTATAAGGTAACATTCACAGGTTCTGGGGACCAGGATGATATTTTTGGGGGGCTTTTTCTGGCCAGCACACTGTGATTGGCTTCTTTTGTTTACAGGAAGCCCCGTGACACACACAGCCTCTGAGAAGGTTGGTCTCCCTTCTGCTTGACTGCTGTGGTTCTGGACCAGGCGTGCCGCTCGGGTTCCAGAAAGGGTTACGAGCCAGCTCTCCAGTCATCATCAGCTCACTTCACTGGAGGCCTTTGTGGGGTGGAGTCCTGGACCAAGAAGGCAGGATTGAATCCACTTCCAGGCTCTGAGACGCTGTGTAGGCCCTGCACCGGACGCGCCTGACGGATCCAGAAGAGTAGGCGGCCGTGGGCCAGTGACCAATTCGCCCGATTTGCCAGGGTGAACAGGATCGGCAGCCATGACCCCACGTGATCTGTGAGAGCAGGGGGAGCCCGTTGCCCTCCTCCAACCTCCAGGGCAGGGTGACCCCGTCTGGGCTCTTCAGAGCTCAGGGGAGGAGGTTAAGTAGGAACACCCACTTCCTTCTTTGAGCCTGGCCACCACTTCTCCTGTGTGTGTATTTACTTCCCTGCACCTCCCGATGCTGTGTTCTCACTGGTTTCCTGTGGATACTCTGAGTGACCATGACTCAGAAATAGCGACATCAGCCTGAGAGATGGGGGAACTGAGCATGACCCTATGTTTCGTGGAGGCCCTCCTCATCCCAGGCTTGTCTGGGAGCTAGTCTCAGTGAGGTCGGTGCCATTCCCACGATTTTTCACAGAATCTTCCAGGTAGGAAGCAGGTCAGATCTGGGGTGGGGAAGCTGGCCGGCCACGTGTGTGCCCAGGGCCACCTGCTCTCATCCACCAGGCCTTCCCCTTTGGGGTGTTTCAGGTCCCACTGGGCTGACACGGGAGTCCTGAGGGGAGCTCTGCAGACAGAGGCCTGGGGCCCTGCCTGGTTTTCTCCGCCAGAAGCCCACCTGCAAGGGGTCTGGGCACACAGGGCTGGCTGGCTTCTCACAAAGGTGCTCACGGCTGGGGCCCAGGGCTCCATGCACACTCACACCACCAGCACCCACATGCCCCAGCACCTGCGCTAGGGCCCCTGGGGGCTCACCTAGGTCGGGGAAGAGCTCTGTGCATGGGCATCCTGAGGTTACGGGCTCCCAGGACTGCGTGGAACGAGGTGTCCGATAGACCCGCAGTCCTGGCCGCCGTCCTGGGCCCGGGCGCCTGCGGCGGGAGCGGAAGGCGGGCCTGCAGAGGCTTCGGGCGCACGGTGCGCCTGTCTCCCCAGAAGAGACCAGGTTAGGCTCGGGACACCGCTCCTTCTGCATCCTGCACCTCGGGGCTCCGCCCGCACCGGGACGGGGGGCCCCCCTCTGTCCTCACCCCCCCCGCCCCGAGTCGTCAGAAAACGACGGCGCGGAGGGACCGCCGGCCTCACCGGGGGTGGGGGAGGGGCGCCAGCCCTGCCCGGGTCCCCACGACGGGGTCTCCAGGCCTCGCGCAGGCCTCGGCCGGAGACGGCCCCGGTCCTCGGCTCTCGGTGGCCGCGCACCGCGTCCACACGGCCCCTCGCCCAGGCCCCGGTGGGGACGCGTCCGCGTGGGGTCCCGGCTCTGGAGCAGCGGTCTCGCCCGGCAGGTGTTCCCTAACGGGGGGAGGGGGGGCGGGCCGAGCAGGCGGAGCTGCGTCGCCGCGGCGACCTCCGACCCCCGACCTCGTTCTGCGTCCAGCCGCGACCCTTCCCTGCGCGGCGGGTGCGCTCTAGGACCCAGTGCCGCTCGGCCCGCCGGCTGGGTGGGCGGGGCCCCTGCATTGTGACGTCGCGCGGAGGGGGGGCTGCGGCGCAGGGAAGGACAGACGGACGGAGCTCGCCGGACAGACCGGGCGGGGCCGGCGCGGGCGCGGGCGCGGGCGCGGAGGGTAAGGGCCGGGCCCCGGGACCTCAGGCCGCGTGGGGACGCGGGCGCGGCGCGGAGACCGCCCTCCCTGGCTCTGGGCGCGGGGCGCGGGGCGGGCGGCGGGTCCCGGGACCGAGTGCGCCCCACCCCGGGCCGTGCGTCCCACCCCAGGACCGAGCCAGCCCACTCCTGCTCAGCGCGCCCGCAGGGCTGAGCGCGCCCCCAGAACGGAGCGCGTCCCCTACGACTGAGCGCGTCCCCAGGACTGAGCGCGTCCCCAGGACTGAGCGCGCCCCCAGGGCTGAGCGCGCCCCCAGGACGGAGCGCGTCCCCTACGACTGAGCGCGTCCCCAGGGCTGAGCGCGCCCCCAGGACGGAGCGCGTCCCCAGGACTGAGCGCGCCCCCAGGACGGAGCGCGCCCCCAGGACGGAGCGCGTCCCCCACGACTGAGCGTGTCCCCAGGACAGAGCGCGCCCCCAGGACGGAGCGCGTCCCCCACGACTGAGCGACTGAGCGTGTCCCCACGACTGAGCGCGCCCCCAGGGCTGAGCTGCGTTCCGCCCCGGCCGCGTGTTCCCGCAGGGACGCAGCCACCACGCGCCCCCGGACTGAGGGTGCTCCCCAAGGCCCTCGTCCACCGCCGTGCGCCCCTCACCTCTGTTCCCCCAGCGGGTGCCGGTTCCCGTGTGGAGGGCTCCCTGAGGCGCCGGTGTCTGAGGAGGGGGTCGTGCCCCAGCCGTGAGCCTCCGCAGGGCCCTGGGAACGCGACCCTCACTTTGCCTCCAGGGCCCTGCGCCGGAGCCCCTCACCCCCTTCCCTCTCTTGCCAGGCTCCGATGGCGGAGGGCTGCCCCAGGTAGCAGCGGCCATGTGGGGGTGACAGTCACCGCGCGATCCCGGAGTCCGTCCCGGGCCCGGCGGACGTCAGTCGGGATGGAAGCAGAAGGCTTGGATTGGCTCTTGGTCCCCTTGCACCAGCTGGTGTCCTGGGGGGCCGCCGGGGCCATGGTGTTCGGGGGGATCGTGCCGTATATCCCGCAGTACAGGGACATCCGGAGGACTCAGAATGCCGAGGGCTTCTCTACCTACGTGTGTCTGGTGCTCCTGGTGGCGAATATCTTACGGATCCTCTTCTGGTAAGTTGGGAGCTTTCTACGGGTACTTCCAGAGGGATGGCTTTCTCTTTTTGGGGGTGCGGAGCGGGGTGCTGGTGCAAGTATCTGCACTTCCTGAGACGGAGCTCGTGAAATGGAGGAGATTGTTTCCCAGGGAAAATGGTGGGATTGGAGTGGAGAAACTTACTCTAGTCTTCATATCTGCATTTTCAGGTATTTTCGCGCGGACTTCTGGGTGCTGGGTAAGGTCCTAGAAGGGGTCCCGGTCCTTGGGGTTTGCATGGGAGTGGCAGCGAGAGAAAACAGGGGACGAGTACGTGATTAAGACCAAGAGTGACGAGCCGTAGGAAGGGCCGACCAGGGGCTCTCGGGGCCACGGACTGGGAAGGCGGTTCCCTCCACCTTCTGGTTGTGTGTACAGTTTTGTTTTGTTTTGTTTTAATAGGAAACTCAACTTCCTGGATAAGACCTGAGAGGTTATTTTTTCTTGCCACTCCCAGGCCAGCTTCCTCTTATTATCATTTGCATTCTGGCAAGGAACTGGAAATTAATTTTAACAGTTACTAAAGTGAGACATATTTGGGAGGGGGAGTTTTTAGAGGAAGTGAAATGAAGTCTTATAGCCTCATTCTAAGACTGAAACGGTCTGGAACATTCCTTTCTTCTTGATGGTCCCCAGACCCTCTGTCAGCACAGATAGTGAGGACCGTTGCTCAGGAGGATGTGTGGGTGTGGAGGCCGGATGAAGGCACTAGGCCGTGTCCAGAGGGCTGCTTCTGGCTTCTTCCGACTAGTTGGTTACTGAGTAATCATGTCTTTTGCTAATTCTTTTTTTTTTTTTAAGTTTATTTATTTTGAGAGAGAGAGCGAGCGAGCGAGCATGAGCAGCGG
Source organism: Hyaena hyaena (assembly GCF_003009895.1). NCBI lineage: Eukaryota > Metazoa > Chordata > Mammalia > Carnivora > Hyaenidae > Hyaena > Hyaena hyaena. The sequence goes on along the minus strand of NW_024080903.1, from coordinate 1,896,646 downwards.
AGGAGCAGAGAGAGAGGGAGACAGAATCCTAAGCAGACTCCACACTGTCAGTGCAGAGCCTGATGTGGGGCTTGAGCTCATGAACCATGAGGTCATGACCTGAGCTGAAATCAAAGTCAGACTCTTAACCGACTGAGCTACCCTGGCTCTCCTGCTAATTCGTTTTTTGAGTCAGCCTATTGAGGGTATGATTGACGTGAAATAAAGCTCCCACTGTAAGTGCACAGTTTGATGAGTTTTGACAATGCCCCCTTCCATCACCATCACAACCGAGAGACAACTTTTCTGAGCCCTGAAGTTCTCTCCTCTGTGTTCTATCCCTTTGATTCATGTTTACTGGGTGTTCGTTTTGCCCCTGTCTGGGGGCTTTTAAAAGGTGACTGGTAAGTCAGCTCCTCCCCGGGGAATTTCTCACATCGCCAGGTTTGTCTCTGGGCCAGGCTACTTTGGAAGGAGGCGGGAGTGGGTGCTTGTTTTTTTCTTTGGCACAAGTTGAAAAACCCCATTTTGAAGATTCCTCTTTTTCCTCTGGCTGGGGACAGAGATCACTCACTCTAGGGTGACACATGGCTTCCCTTTTCTAAAATGGCCTCAATCCAGCCTAAGGTTGAATGGAAGCAGGTCCCAAAACATAGTTGCCTCTGACACAGTCGTTGACCCTGAGCGCGCTGGAGGTGCTCAGGGGGCCCTGGCCGCCGCCTGCCCGGTGTCACAGGGTTAGGCTGGGAAGGCCACTTCACGAGGTGCTGGAATAAGTTTTCTGTAGCAGTGGAGAGGAAGTGCCTGAGGTTGGCTTCCCTCACGGGAAAAAGGAGCAGTTGAGAGGTCTTTTCCTTAAGTGTGCTTATCCTTCACACTTGCAAAAAAAGAGGATAGAGTATCTAATCTACATCCTAACATCTGGTTTGGAGAAGTCAGAAATTAATTTCTTGAAAGCCAAGTCACCAGGGCCTCTGGTCTTAACTGGCATTTAATGCACTTGGACTAGGAGTTCTCTCTTCGCTGCAGGGCTCGAGACTTTGAGAAGGGGTTTTGCACTCTCTCCTAATGCAGCACAGGGTGGCCTTTTGTGATTCTAAGTGTTGTCCACTGGCCAGTGTGTTTCTGTGTGTCTGATCGGTCCTTTCCCAGAGTCAGCACCCTGACTGTTCTGGGTCACTTCAGGGGTTCTGTGGCCACCGTGAGAAGACCCAGGGCTGCCTTTGGGCAGCATTCTGGAAGACTGGTGGTGTGGGGGTGAAGGGGGGCTGGTGGCGGGGGCTGGTGGCGGGCGCTGGTCTCTGGCCTGGGCATGTGCCTTCCCTGCATTTCCCATAGGGCGGTGCTTGGGTTTCACGTGGTGACCCCCGGCAGGCAGGCTGGGCTCCATCTATGACCTGTGACTGATGGGAGCCTCTCTGCCCACCTAGTCCCGAGACCCCTCCTGGGTCCTCCAGCCTTCACGGGTTAGCAGCCCATGTGATTTAATAGGTTTTAGAGGGTTTCCCACATTCCAGACAGCGGTGCAGATGCCGCAGGGTCTCCGCCGTAGCAGCAGCATCGCATGGCATGCACCATGTTCACGTAATGGGCCACGGCAGGCTCCAGGTGAGACGGAAGCAGGGTCTACACTAGACCAGTGTGAAGGTGGCCCAGAAGAGTGTGTTTCTTAAAGCTGGCTGCGAGCACGGCCCTCAGAGCTCCAGCCCGGGAAGCCCCTTGCAGACTTGTGGGGTGAGCTTGTGGGTGGGGGGCCAGCAGAGGCCGTGAGCCCCAGGTTCCGGAAACTTGTGGGACTACAGGGCTTTATTTCTTACAATTCTTTTTTTTAAATGTTTATTTATTTTCGAGAAGAGAGAGAGATAGAGCAGGGGAGGGGCAAAGAGAGAGAGGTATAGAGTTTCTGAAGCCAGCTCTGTGCTGACAGTAGAGAGCCCAGTGAGGGGCTTGAACTCGTGAACTGTGAGATCATGACCTGAGCTGAAGTCGGACGCTCAGCTGGCTGAACCACTCAGGCGCCCCAATTTCTTGCAATTCTTAATCATCCTTTTGCAAATCTAACATTCAGCAGATTATATTCCATAAAGTGCTGATGTGTAGTGTTTAGCCTCTGTGGTGTCAGGAGAAGCCAAGAGAAAGGCTAGATGATGCCTCGTAGCTAATACTTGCAGGCTTGTGATTTTGTAGAGGGGAAGGGGAGGGAGGGCCCGGGGGGTATGGATGATATTGCAAGGCCTGCCCAGAACTGTGCGTTCGCAGAGGTAGTTCTCGAGCTCCATTTGTATTGGATGAACGCACTGTATCAGAGAGATGGTCCTATTACAGCAGATGTATAATAACATTGTACTGGCTGTAGTGACAGTGTATCAGAAGTATGGGAACCCTTTCAGAGATGTAACACCATATCAGATGTGGTAACATTGTACCAGAAACGTAGTAGCATCATGTCAGATGTGTTAACACTGTATCAGATGCACAGGAAACAGTGTAACTGAGCTGTGGTAACGTTGTATCCGAGACGGACGGGCCTAGCCCTGTGCTGGCTACAGTAACATTGTATCAGGGATGCGTGGTGCTGTATCTGAGGGATAGAAACCTGTTACTGGACTCACAGTATGAAGCTGCATTGGAGCCTCCTAGCCCTGTGCCAGAGATGTAACACTGTTGAGTACGTAGTAACATTTTGCTGAGGGTGTAGCAGTTGGTGTGACAGGGGGAAGTAGATACACAACTTATTTCCACTTGAGCTTTTCTCTTATTTTGAAGACACGGAGAAGGTGTTCTCTGGAGAAGTTTTCGCTCAGACTTGGTGAAATGTTGCCTATCCCCTTCGGTGTGTGTCTTCCTGGGGGTGAGATGTAGATATGTATCCTGCGGTTAAGGGAGAACCCTTTTATTTATTTTACTTTATTATTATTTTTTTGTTAACATTTTTTGATGTTTTTATTTAATTTAGAGACAGAGAAAGCATGAGCTGGGGAGGGGTAGAGACAGAGGGAGACAAACTGAAGTGGGCTCCGCGCTGACAGCAGAGAGCCTGAAGCCAGGCCCCAACTCGAGCCGGGAGATCATGACCTGAGCCGAAGTCGGACTTAGCCGACTGAGCCCCCCAGGCGCCCCGGTGCCCTGGGAGACTGGCTGGTGTGAGCGGCAGGCGCTTCACGTGTCTGGTAGGCTGTCCCGTCATTTGCCCCAAGAAGAAGTTGTGTCCCCCACATTGTCAGGGACAGGAGAGGTGCCCATCTGTCCTTGTCAGTACAGATTATTAGCATCAAGGATAGAAAAGCTTAACCAATGTGGTAAATAAAAATTGGTGTCTTTGTATTTTAATTAGCATATAAAATTACTAATGATATTGAACCTCCTTTCACATTTATTTTGTCTCTTGTATATCTTTTGTGGAAAGTTGTGCTTTTTGAAATTTTGTGTCTCAGTCTGTCTTTATCCTAAGTTCAGCTAAGTACTCACCTCTCCTCCCTCTCACTTCACTTTAAATGGTCTTTTTTTTAAATTGTAAATGTTGAGTTCATCTGGATTCGATTTTTGGTGTATTTTTTTAATGTTTATTTACTTTTTAGAGAGAGAGGGAACACGTGTGCGACGGGGGAGGGGCAGGGGTGAGGGGGCCAGGGGATCCCAAGCGGAATCTGTGCTGACAGCAGCGAGCCCAATGTGGGACTTGAACTCACAGACCATGAGATCATGACCTGAGTCCAAGTTGGGTGCTTAGCCAACTGAACCACCCAGGCGCCTCTTTTGAGGAAGCACAAACCTTGATTTCTTCACCCAGTTTTTCTAGTCATTGTTTCTGTTGAGTATTTGAAACATAAAAGTGGCCTTTTTCACGTGATGGCCAGAATTGCACATCATTGGCCTTATAACTAGAAATGAGCTTGGTACGCAAGGCCCCAGAGTAACACGTATTATTGTGGTTCTTCCCAGCCTGCTTGGGAAGGAAGCATCTCCAGTCTTTCTAGGCCGACATCGAACTTCTGTCCCCTTGTCAGACCTTCAGCTATAGGTGAGTTGACCCCTGGGGCCAGCTGGATCCAGTGCCTAGAAATGGCTAGAAATGTCCTTACGTAGCCCCAGGGGTGAGAGCCGCACTTTACAGCAGGGATGGGGCTCAGAGGCAGTGGCTCACAGGCCCCAGGGCCCTGTCCCCTCTCTCCTCCTGCACCTTCTCTTCACGCAGGCCTGACTCATCAACCCTCTCTTGCTCCAGTCACTTCGCATTTCCGCTCCTCCTCTTTGCATTCCAGGATCCCAGGTGAGCCCAGGTGACATTTCCTGGGGAGGCAGGAAGAAGCTGGTGGTCACAGGGCCGTCTGCTGTCTGTCCTGACCCCCTCTGCCCTTCCCAGACCCAAGTGGCATGGGCCTGAGCCTCTGTGACCTCAGGCCTGCTCTGTCCTTGCTCAGAGGACGTGGGCCGGGCGCTGGCATCGCGAACCGGTGCGAAATGCTGGTCCTGGCACCCGTGTCTCGATCCCCAACTCTGCGGGGAGCATCTGTGTTTTCCTGGTTGCTTGACCTCCTGTGGGCACCTCAGCTGATGGCTCCCCTCCGGGTGGCACATTCTCGCCTGCTGGGCCGGCCCCTGGTGGCCGTGGCCGTGGCCGTGGCCAGTCCTCACCAGACGTGCTGTCTGCTCTCTCCCAGGAGGCGCCCGTTGATCAGAGCGCAGGTGGCAGTGCGCTCACAGACGTGGGCTTGAAGGTGCAGCCTGGGCACTGGAGTCCCTCAGGGAACGTCACTGTGTCTTTATCTTGTACGTGAGATTTCCTTACTTCCAGGCCACACCTTTCAAAGACAGGCTCCCTGCCAGGAGGGAGGGGCGGCCTCTGATCTCACCCTTTACCACAAGCCCGGCTGCTGAGTTTTGTCCCAGTTTCTCATAGATTTGGCTCCGTCCCTTCGTGCAGCCGCCAGTGGGCAGGCGCCGGGCTGGTGTCTCCGGGGCCCCTCAGAGAGCTCTGCCCCAGCTCTGTGTTGTGGGCGTGCTCAGCACCCGGTGAACCCCCCCTCTGCAGGGGGAGCAGGGTGTAGGCTCACTCCCCCTGAGGGAGGGTAGGGAGGAGGGAGGTGGTCCCTGTGCTTTCTTGTTTCCGGGAGCAGCCGGGAGATCCCACTGCAGGGTGTCCTGACTTAGGTGTGCCGACCCGACCGCCAGCCCCGGGCTTGGAAATACCCTTCAGGCCACGTGGTGGGCCGACCTGGGGGATTCCTGCTCCAGGGTAGCTGGGCGGGGTCTGGGGTTGGGACTCTAAAGAGTGCCGTGCCCTGGCCTTGGAGATGGTGGTCCCTCAGGCCTGCGTGGGCCTGGGCCAACGTGTCGCGGCTCTGGTGGCTCTGGTGGCCGTGGCGGGGACCCCGAGCTGTTCTCAGCCCCTGGAGTTCGGGTTCTGCCGATGGACCCATCCTGCGCTGGTCGCTAGATCGTGGTCTCGCCTCTGCCAGCTTGTGGCCCAGTTGGTGAGAGGCTCTGCCACGGAACAGAAAATCAACAGGGAGGCTGGGAGAGCCGGGCTTGTGCCTGGGAGAGCCGGGCGGGTCCGGGGGCTCAGAGCACTGAGGCCTCCGCTGGGCGTCAGCCGGGCCTGAGTGGGGAGGGAGATTGACTGGGCAGAGAGGCCTGGGTGGGGGTCAGGGCCTCAGGTTGGGAGGTAGGGTGTGCCCAGCCTTCTCTCCTCTGGGGAGGAGGGGTGTCCCCCCCCACCCCCCCGCTGGTCTCTCCTCACACCGTGGGCTGCTCCCGCCTGCTGACCCCATCATCTTCGTCAGGGCTTCCTGTCCTTCCTGGATTCTGGAATGAGTCTTCCCAGGGAATCAGGTGGTCTAGAAACCGGGCTTCTTACCGGTGGTGGCTGGGGCCTCTTCAGGGAGGGTGCTGGGCACCTGGCTGTGAGGTGAGGGGGCTGGGAGCCCCATTCACACCCTCATCAGCGGCTCCTGGGGAGGTGAATGTGGCTTTGGAGAAGCCGTGCACGTGATTCTGAGAGGTGTCCCCGCGTCCAGCTGTCCAGGGGTGTCCCCGGCTCCTGCCCACCCAGCTCTGTGCACCATGGAGCGCAGAGGCCGAGGCAGGCAGTGCCAGAGGCTGTGGCGGGTGTGAGACACCCTCTGGGGTGCCCAGGATGTGGCCGTGGGGGCCTTGGTCGGGACCTGGGCAGGGAGAGGCGGGGAGGCCTGGTGTCCGGGCCCCCCTGATGCCGTGGTCTCTTTACCTCCCCAGGTTTGGAAGGCATTTTGAGTCACCGCTCCTCTGGCAGAGCATAGTCATGATCTTGACCATGTTACTGATGTTGAAGCTCTGCACCGAAGTCCGCGTGACAAATGAGCTGAACGTAAAACGCCGTTTCTTTGCAGGTTGGTGATCTGCACCTTTGGGAATAAAGCACTAAATCAATAAGCAAAACTCGCCTCATGTCCGTGGGTGAAGTCAGAGCCGCATTAGTGTTACCTGAGCAGCTCTGGTTTCCCCAAACGCACGGTTATGTGTGGCTGATGTCAGTATTTTCCGTGTGTTAAATGTTTAAGCAGTTTATAATGTGAAACAGTTCAAGGTAATAGTTTCTTCCCTGGAATCTGGGCAAGTTATTAACTAATCTTAATGTGTCACCATCCACTGTGACTATTATGAGGGGATTCTGAATTGGGACAGGATTAGGTCAGAGTAAGACGCCTCCTGAGAAGGCGGTTTTATCTCTGTGTTGTGTGTGGCTTGTCCACGAGCCACACCCTTCAGTTTCCCGTTTGCCCGAGTTAGCAGGGACCTTCCTCACGACCTTGCCGCGGGGCCAGGTGCGTTGTCCCCTGGAACTTGGGCAGGACGAGCTGCCCGCTCGGCCCACACTGCTCGGTGACTTTTTGCGGCTCAGGGAATAGAAAATACTTCTCGTTTTTACCTTTTCCTTCGAAAAAGTTCTTTCTGAGCTGATGTTCTGTGTTTGAACGTGCAGGAGAATTAATGCCTTACCTCTGGTTTTCTTCTTGTTACTAAATTGAAGACAGCTCTCACTTTGATTTTGTCTGAAATAGTGTGTGTTTAATCTCAGCTGTTGCTCAGAGAAGCGTTTTTGCTAGAGTTTGTTTACTTTCGGGACTCGTGTGGACCTGAGGCCTTGCCCTTGTATTTTTATTCCTGATGTTTATTTTCTTTCCATTTGAGCAGACCCTTTCCCCACATGTAGCTTCTGTTTTTAGAGATGAAGGCATGTTAATTTCAGTCTTTTAGAAAGTGGGTCAGCCGCCAGCTCTGATGGGTGCCCTGGCCCGGCCGGCGTCACGTACGCTATAAAGACCACCACCTGCTTCTGTTGGTTGTGTCTTTGTTCTTTCTCCTCCGTGGACCTGTTCTCATCTCCCCTCCTGCGACCTGGGAAGTCACACCGGAGGCGGGGCTGACCGCGGGCACCCGGCCAGGTCCCTCGTGAGGTGAGGGGCTGGGCCCTTTAGCTGCTCCCACGCTGCGCGCTCTCTGCCGGCACCTCCCCCGCCGCCTCCTCTCTGTGATCTGTGGACCTCACCCTCCGTGGGCACAGGCCCTCAAGGCCGCCTGCAGGTGCCCGCGTGGGGGGCGTCGGTGGCGCCTCCGGACCCGGGGACGGAGGAGAGCCGGGAGCGGACACGTGAGCGTGGTGCTCCTGAGCCTCGGGCTTTGCAACAGGAGCCTGGGTTTTGTGATCTTGTGTGAAATGGTGCGGAGGCTCTGGTCATGGAGGGTGCCGGATGCAGCAGGTGCGTGTCCAGGCCCTGTCAGCAGGAGGCTGGGCCTCTTCTGGTGGCCTCCTGTCCCGGGGGCTTATTCTGCCCTGACTTCTGGTGCTCCACACAGAGTCTTCCAAAAGGGGTAGTTCTCTTCCGGTGACTAGAATGGGTTGGGTTAAGACCGTGAATCCTGGTTTGCGGAGATAGGGCTGCAACCTGAAACTAACAAGAGCCCTTTCTGTGATGAGCAGATTAACGGGCCCGTCCACACCGGGACCTGGGACGTGCCGCCTCGGGGCTCACGGGGCTGCAGGCGAGATGAATGCCGGGGCCTTACGCGGGGGGCTTGTCTGGGTGTGCCCGGTCTCCACCCGGCCCGTAGGGTGGAAGAGGGGAGTTGGTCAGGCGCGGACGTGAGGAGGGTGTGGTTCTGGCTTTGGACGTGGGCGAAGGGCTAGGAGCCAAAGCAGAGCAGGCTCTCGAGGCTGGAACGGCCCCCCTCTCCTCGCCAGCAAGAGCATGGGCACCTCGGCCTCCAGGAACCAAATTCTGCCAGCAGGTTGAATGAACAGGATCTGGGTTCTTGCCTAGAAACTTCAGAAGGAATATGCCCTGATTTTAGCCCAGTGAGACCCATGTCAGCCTTCTGGTCTCCCACATAGCGAGGTAATAAATCTGTGGTAGGCCACCGAGCTCGGGGTGACTTGCTGCGGCAGCTGTAAGGTCTGCAGCGTCTGGGAACACAGGCAGGTCCAGGTGTCTGCCTGCCGGCGGGTGTTGGCACTTGACCAAAGGGCTGGCTCGAAACCTGCGACATGCAGGTGGGTGGGGCCGCAGTGGGCTTTGGCCTTGCGGCGGAGCTGCCGTCCACTGGTGACGGCTGGGCGCTAGGTCTGCCCGGCCGGCCTGTGCTTTGCCTGGGCTCTGCTGGGGCCTGGAGGGCCGGGGCTCCTGACCCCTGGGCTCCCAGCTGGGCCCCAGACGGTTCCAGGGGGAGAATCCACCCTAAATTCTGCATACTGAGATCTGGGATACAGCGTTTGAGAATTCTTGAGATTCATATTAATTCTTGAATGTAATTAGGCTTACATGTATCTGTGTCTACCACGTATGGACACACAGCACACTCATCGGGAAAGCCTTTAATGAAACCTGTGGGTGTGTTGCCTCTCCTCTGCCAGAAGTGGTTAGGTGGGGTATGAAAACACCAACCAGTTCAGGCTGGAAAGCTCTGGGACCCTATGAGCCGCTGCGCCCGGGCCTCGCTGGGGAAGGTGGGCGGTCCCCACTTCCTGGAGGCGCTCAGCAGGGGCGTTGGTGAGGGTGCCCCGGGCGGACTGACCGGGCACATTCAAGTAAGTTACGGAGAAGCGTTTTAACAGCCATATTTCAGTGTTTTCATAGGGTGGCCAGTCTAGAAAAAAACTTTGATGTTTTACAGCTGTCTTTTATAGAGGTTTCTAATTTCAAAGGTCACAAATTGAGCTTGGAGGTTAAGATTAAAGAAATAAATGGAATTAAAGGAGAAAAAGCAGGTCACTCACCAAATGAACATGTGATGTGTTATCTGATTATAAAGAGCAGTATGTGCTCATCTCGACATTTTGGGGACTAGAGAGGAACGTAAAGTAAAAGCAAAGAGCTTTCCACTCAGCCATCCAGAGGTGACATTGGGGTTCGTCCTGTGGCCTTGCTCATACCTAGGGGAGGTCAGGCTGGGGGTGGGCCTGAGGGGGCGGGGCCCGCGGGTTGCGGGGAGAGGTCTTCCGCAGAAGCCGCTGTGGACTCACCGTGTGGCTACACCAAGGGCGTGAGGTCCGATGTGGCTTGCGTGTGCTGCGTGTTTCCTCTTCATCTCTCACGTTTTATGGTGGAGAACTTCAAACACACGTGGAGTCAGGGAGAGTGTGTCCGAGCTCCCCGCGTAATCGCGCCCGCCTCCAGCCATCCCCAGGCCCTGTTCGCGTCCCCGCCTACGGTTTTTGAAGCAAATTCCAGACTTAAGTAGTTCATAATGTGTGTCTAATAGATAAGGACTTACAAAAACAGCCAAAATACCATCATTAGCCATAAGGAAGTACTTAATTATCAAATACCCAGTGTTATGTGTAGGTTTTCAGCGCCCCATCACCTCCTGATTGGGGGCTGGGTTCTGTCCTCCAGCCGGGGCCAGGCTGCGGACTGGTCACTGCAGGTTCTCCCTAACTTCCCTTGGTCCTCGAAATGTGTCTCTTCACCCTGCACGTGGTGTGTGCCGTGCAGCCAGCGCTCCATCCTTGGGCTGACCAGTACGCCCAGGGGTGTGTGGGGGTGTGGAATTGAGACCCCGGCCACCCCGCTTTCGGACAAGACTCCTGGCGCTGCAGGTGACATCTGAGAAGCCGGCCAGAGGCGGCCCCGCCTGGCTGCTGCGGGCCACACCCCGTGGGGTCCATCGGGTCTTCCTGTCTCCGGGATGCCCTGTGAAAAACATTTTAAAAAGATAAGTGGATCCAGAGGTCTGATCAAGTCTAGGTTTGGCTCTTATGTTTTGCCAGACTTGTTTCTTCTGCAAGGAGGCACATCCTGTCACCTTGTCTGTTTTTGGATGTTAGTGGTGGGTGCCCCGCGCCTAAGCCGCTAACTGTGAGGCTGCAGGGCTCCGGCGCGGTCAGTCTTCATCACGAATTAGCTGCGGGCCTTCTCTGACGTGAAGCTTCCCAGGAAATGCTGCTGTGCCCAGTGGTGTCATTTACGAGTGAAAGGCAGGTAATTGCTTCTTTCTCTTTATCTGCCAGTTTTCGAAACTGGTTCCCTAGCATCTTGCAACAGTGTTCGTGTTTGTTTTCCATTATTCGGATTGTGTGGATTTAAACCTACTTGATGGGTTTGCCTGATTGCCATTATTCTGTTGACCCGCTCGTCCGCTGGCGGGAGCCTCTTCAGTTGGCTCTTCACGTTTTGGCAGAGACGGGGGGGGGGGGGGGGTCCCTGGGAGCCGTGCTCTTGGTGCGACAAGTTGCTCGGTGCCTCATCTTACCTGGTTCCTGCCCCAGACCTGGAGTGAGCTGTTTCTCCAAGGATCCCTTGTGGCCCTGGACTGCGGCATGTGGAGACCACGGTCCGGCCACTGGGACAGCTGAAGGGTTGGGGTGGCTTTTGGCTTTTTCGGTGGACGGAGCCGGGAGATTCTGTGGCAGATGAAATAGGCCAGGTGTGCGTGCTGACACTTCCTTTGACTCCTCGTCGAGCTCCTTGGTCATCGCTCTGACACTCACGGGCTTCGCAAGGACCCAGGGATGGAAGAGCGACCTGCATCCCTCTCTGCCCGAGGGGGTCTCAGTGAGGGGGCTCCTGGAACGTTGTTTTATGGGGGTCCCAGGATGACACGTTCTTACCTGGTTTACTGGCACAGAGAACGGTGCCACCAGCGGTGCGCGCGGGGAGAGAAGATGGTCTGTGACTCCGAGTCAGGTGGTTGCATTCACTTGACATTCACTCCGGTTCCAGAATGGAGGTGGCTGGGGAGTGGGGAGGGGGTGGCTGCTCCGGGGGACGGGTGTCCCTTGTGGGGGACGAAAGTGTTCTAAGACTGTGGTGGTGGTTGCGCAGCTCTGAATATGCCAAAACCACTGAATTGTACACTTTCAGCGAGTGAATCCTTAATGGTATATACTTACATCTCCATAAAGGTAAAAAATGTTGGGTGGGGAGGGTCACATACGATTCTGACAATGAAAGCCGAGGACCCTGCCTCCCACTCAGGAAAATGTTTATCTGTAAACCATTCTGTATTTTCAAGGGTTTATCGGATGTCCCTGGACGTGAGGTTAGGTTATGAATCCTTACCTGCCCTGCCCACCTGCCCACAGCCGTGACCTTGATGTAGGGCTAATCTTTTTTTGCCCGACCTCCCCCCGGTCCCCTGGTCTCTAAGGGCATCCTGGGCCCCACCTGTGGCCGTCGCCCCCACCGTCCTCGAGCACTGCAGTGGCTCTCGCGCTGCGACAGAGCCCGGAAGCCCCTGCGAGCGGCTGGTGGTCTGGTCTCTGGTCGGCTCACAGCTTCCCTCCTGCTGTCCCAAGCCGTCCTCTGGCATCCAGGACGGCCACTTCTCCTGTGTGGGCTCGTCCCAGACTTCTGTCCCATCAGGTTCTGTTCCAGTCTCTGGGGCTGCTCCTAAAGGAACCCCCAGACTTGGGGACTTGCGAGGACAGTGGTGAAACTCACGAGCCTGGATGGGCACCGCAGCGCTGCCGGCCATTTGCCGGGGCCTGGCCCCCTCCCCCTTCTCTGCTCTCACCGTCTAGGTCCCTCCCTTCCTCATGTGTCAGAGGGTCTGCTGGGACATCTTCACGTGGCTTTCTCACGTGGCCTAAGCTTCCCTATAACATGGCAGCCGGGCTGCAAGGGGAGCGTGAGAGAGCCAGGTAGAACCCGTGTCTGTGCTCTGCTCTTGGAAATCGCGCATCGCTTCTGCAGAATGGAGGGTCACAGGCCCCCCGTAACCAGGGGGGGGACACGGACGCTGCCTCCAGTGGGGACAGCGTGGACACGTGCCGAGGCTGCTTCTGGACCTTAGTGCCCGGAGTGCGTGTTCACAGATGCCTGGGAGTCTGTGACCTGGATGATGCCCCTCACTGGTGTCTCAGCCTCAGGACGGGCTCTCCGCCAGGCTGCCCTGCACAAAGATGGTTGTCTAAAGCGGAGATCCGATCTCACTACCTTCCAGCCAAGAAACCCTCGGTAGCTTGACTCTGTCCTCTGGGAAGAGCCTGACACAGGACAGGAGACCCCTCCCTGACCCGCACCCCCTACCAGCTGCTGCCTTTCCTTCCCCCCCCACTGTGCCGCGCTCTCACGGCCCTGGGCCTCCGCCCGGCCTTGCCCTGCTGCCGGGCGCGTTTCCAGCTTGTCTGCTGGGCGTGATCAGGCCTGAGACCAGAGGGGAGATGGCGTGGGTGTGTCTGCGCCGCACGCGGAACAACGCTGAGCAGTCAGCACCCCCTTCCTGCGTCCCCAGCCTCCCCTCCCCTTCCCCTTCGGGACCTGGGTCTTTAGAGGAAGTCTCAGTGAACGGTAAACTCGGCCTCAACCGAGAAACAGATGTGACAAGCTGAGGACGTCCAGCCAGTCTGGTGTCTGGAGCCCCGCGGTTCCAGGCGGTGGTGCTGCTGCTTCAGGAAAGCCTCGCGTGGGCCGGGCAGCAGCGTGTGTGGGCGTCTGCTGTCCCCAAGCCCACGTAGCCAGGCTGGCGCTTTCTTTTAGGTGTTTACTTGCAAACTGTCCTTTTGTAGGTGGAGCCTGCCTTGCCTGGGGCGGGTGACACACAGCCGCCCCCAGGTCTGTGACGGAGTCCAGTGCGTCCCTGAGGCTCTCGCTCTCCCAGACTCCACCCTGCAGACACTCTGGCCGAGTCTCCAAGAGCCTTGGGCTGCCATCCTGGGCTTGGGGGGCAGGGGGTCTCGGGTGGGGCGAGGCTGCTGCAGGCCTCGCGCGCTGTGTGGGGTCCTGCCGCCTGCGGGGGCCGGGGGGAGGCCTCCTGGCCCGGTGTAACGGGGCATGGCCTCTGAGCCGCACGCCTGGCAAGTTCACGTGCCGCGCTGGCTCCCCGTTCACAGAGGGCGTTTTGTGGAGTGTGCTCTGAAAACTGCTTTATCAAGCAACCTCGGAAGAGCTTTGACCCCGGGACCGCTATCTTGCGATCAGGGCTTGTGTACAGACGAGCTTTTAGGGGGAAACGGGTACCATCTGCGTCTCTGTCAGTGTAGCAGGCGTGCCGTGGGTGTTATGCCACCTCTGACCTTAGACATTCGCTGAAAATATGACGACTCTTCATTTTGGCCCAAGATCTCCTCCTCCCGCCTCAAGTGCTGACACTGGAAGAGGGTAGATTTGGAGGAGAATCATTCAGAAAGTAAATTTCCTAGTACACGGAAACGAAGATCTCGCCCTTTTCCAGTGTTTCTTAAAACAAGAAATGCAAAATGGGGCTGGAAGACACAGCTGCTTGCCGGTCTTAAAATCGGTCTGTTTTTTTTTTCTTTTCTCTTCCTCCTTTCTGTTTTCTCTTTTTAAATGTAGCTGCAGACAATCAGGACGAAGAAAGCAGGCCCCACCCCAGGCGGGCCTATCTGGGTACGTACCAGCCCGCACGGGGCCGCCCCTGCTTCGTTCATTCTGTGCAACTGTCTCCGCTCAGCCCTCACGGCCATGCTTGCTCCGCGCGTGTGACTCACGCTACCAAACGTGCCCACGTCCCCAGCAAACTAACCAACACATCGCCTGCCACGTTTAAGCATGAACTAGTTCCTAGAAACCTGCCCCTTGAGTGTGTGTGGATGTGAGAGACAGAGACGGAGGAAGGGTAGGAGAGGTGGAAACGAGCAGCACAGGGGTGGGAATGCTTTTATTACATCTCTTCTTTTTGATGCTGTGGCCAATGGAATTGTTTTCTTGCTTTCATTTTGCATTGTCCGTGGCTATCATAGAAATAAAATAGATTTTCACGTATCGATCTTGTATCCTGCAGCTTTGTGCGTCTCATTTATTGGTTCCATTAGCTTTTTTGTGGGTGCTTTAGGATTTCTAGATACAAGATCGTGTCATCAGCAAATAACGATGCGTTTATTTGTTCCTTTCCAGTCTGGATACTTTTTCTTTTCTTGCCTAATCACCCTAGAGTTCAGAGAGGCTACAGTGGTGAGCATGGCCCAGCTGGGCTTGTTCCTGAGCTAGTGCGACAGCCTCCCTTCCCCTGAAGCATGGTGTTAGCAGGGGATTTTCAGATGCCTCAGATTAGAGGAAGCAAGAACCTTTCTATTCCGAGTTTGTCGAGTGTTTTTGTTTGTTTGTTTGAATCATGAAACGATGTTGAAGTTTGTCTACTGCTTTTCTGCGTCTGTTGAGATGATCATGCGGTTTTTGTCCTTGACATTGATTGATTTTTGTATGTTGAACCAACGTTGCAGTCTTAGGATCCATCCCATCTGAGCATGATGTATAATCCTTTTTTTAAGTTGCTGGATTCTGTTTGCTGGTATTGTGTTAAAGATTTTTGTGTCCATATTTACAAGAGATATTGGTCTGCTTTTGTGCGTGTTTGTATGTGTGTGTGTGATGACTGTAGTTTTAGTATCAGGATAGTGCTGGCCTTGTAAGATGGGTTGGGAATGGGGCATGTTCCCTCTCCTGTGTTGCTTAAGTTGTGAAGGATTGGTATCAATTCTTAATTAATTAAAAGTTTTTGAGGAGTAATTGACATAGGACTTTCAGGTATACATTATCAGATGCTCGTATTACTGTCTATATGGTGAAGTACATTGTGACATGTGTGTATTGTATGTAGTGAGTCCAAGTTGAGATCAGTCATTGTACATGGTTACAAACTATTTTTTTTCTTATGAAGAGGACTTTTAAGATCCACTTGTGCTAAACCACTTTCAAGCGTGCAACACAGTATTGTTAACAACACAGTATTGTTAACTATAGTCACCGTTCTGTACATTACAGCCCCATGACTTACTTGTTTTGTAACTGAAAGCTTGTACCTTTTGATCACCTTCACCCATTTAACCCATCCTGGATCCTTCACCTCTGGCTGCCACCAATCTGTTCTCTGTATCTATGGGCTTGTTTTCTTTCTTTTTTTTTTCCCCCTAGACTTCCACACATAAATAAGCTCATATGGTATTTTTGTCTTTTCTGTCTGACTTATTTCACTGACCACAATGCCCTCAAGGTTCATCCTTGTTGCAAATGACAGAACTTCCTTCCTTTTTATGGCCGAGCAATATTCCATTGTACATATACACACCGCATCTTCTTTATCCATTCATCTGTTGGCCGACACTCGGGCTGTGCCCGTGTCTTAGCTCTTATAAATAATGCTGCTGTTGGGACAGGGGCACAGGCAGCTGTTTGAGTTACCTTTCTTGTTTTCATAGGAGAAATACCAAGTGGTGGAGTTGCTGGGTAGTCCTTTTTTTAATTTTTTAAAGTTTATTTATTTATTTTGGTAGGAGGGGCAGAGAAAGAGGGAGATGGAGAATCCCAAGCATGTTCCTCCCTGGCAGCGCAGAGCCCGACATGGGGTTCTATCCCATGAACTGAGAGGTCGTGAACTGAGCTGAAATCAAGAGTCGGACACTCGGCTGACCGAGCCCCCAGGCGTCCCTGCCCTCCCTTATTATGATTGATTTCTTTCATTTCTTTGAACATATTTATAACTGTTTTGAAGTCATTTTTGCTAAATCCAGTGTCTGTTCCCCTTCAAAACCAATTTTGTTTCCTTTTATTTTTCTTCTGTGTATGGGCCACTTTCCCATTTCTTTGCATTTCTCAATATTTTGTTGAAAACTGTATGTTGTAAAATATTGTAGCAACTCTGGTTACTGATCCCTGACCCTGGCTGGGGGAGGCTTGTTTGCTTATTTGTTTAGTGACGTGGCCGGAGGAGCGCTGGCTCTGCACCTCCCGTCCCCCAGGCGAGGCCGTGGCTCTCTGACTGCTCGGTGGTCTCCCTTCGCCGCAGTCACACTCCCCTGCTGGCCTCCTCGAGTGGCTGGCCGGCCAGTTGTGCTGTTGGTGTTGATAATGCTGAAGCTTGCACAGGTCTGGTCCAGGTGACGGGCACGGGGGGATCTTGAGGGCAGTCTTCGACGACTGCTGTGTCCCCAGGATGACTCTCCGTGGCTCTCTTGTGTGGTAGACGCTGGCGGGTCTGTTTCACTTGTTGCTGTGATGGAGCTGCTACCCTCCTCCGGCTGCTCCAGCCCCGGGGTCCCCACTGTTCTGTCAGCGCCCTTGGGCTTGAACTTGCTCATACTGTGCTCTGAGCTGAGGTGCTCCTCTTCGGGAGAGCTACGGAGCTGGCTGTTCTCATGCCCCCACTTCCAGGACAGGGCCTCTGAGCCCCTGCTCTGGCGCACTGGCTGGGGCGGCAGCGGCCTTTTGTGGGGTGCTGCCCCAGCTCCAAGCGCGTGTGCGTGGGGAGCGTGGCCCCCGCTCTTCTCGGCTTGCCCCTCCCACCGTGGGACCCGGATACTCCACGAGCAGCAGGGTCAGGACAGTATTCTCTGGCCTTCGAGAGGGGGCTGGGCAGGGAGGGAGCCCTGGCTTGTCTGCCCTTCTGGCCTGGAGGAGAGCGGAGCCGAGCTGGAAGTGGGAAGTGTCTGCACCTGCTCTGGGAGCAGAGCTGTCATCACACGGGGTTGGGGGGGCTACAGGGCATGTCCCAAACACTCTTCTTAAGTAGATGTTTCTTGGGGCGCCTGGGGGCTCAGTCAGCTAAGCATCTGACTTCGGCTCAGGTCATGATCTCACGGTTTGTGGGTTCGAGCCCCACGTCGGGCTCTGTGCTGACTGTCAGCTCAGAGCCTAGGGCCTGTCTTTGGATTCTGTGACTCCCTCTCTCTCTGACCCTCCCCTGCTCACGCTGTCTCTATCTCTCTTTCAAAAATAAATAAAACATTAAAAAAAAAAATAGATGTTTCTTCGTTGCTGTATGGCCGTAGGACACTTTCTGGAGACTGTAAATGGTGTTTTAGAGTCCACGGCCACTCTCTCGTTCTGTGGGGAGACGGTCTGCAGAGACCCTCACGCCACCACCCTGAAGTGCTGTCCCGTTCGCTGGTTTACCTGACCGGAGTCCTGGTGGCCAGAATTACAGAGGACGTTTTGGGCCAGGGGGCGGGTAGCTGTGTTTATTTAGAGCTGCCCCGAAGGATGGACTCCGGGCCTGGCCTGTTCTTGGGTTCGTGTTCACATGAATAGAAGGTCATGTCCTCTGTTAAGGTTTTAGAAGTAGCCTTAAAACTGTAACTGTAAGTGAAGGTGCTGTTTTCATTTGGGGTAAACCCCTACCCCCTCCCTCTGTGTCTAGGCCTCCTTGCCCTTTCCTCCGGGTCCAGGGCGCTTGTGCGGAGGGTCAGCATGGACGCTGCTCACGCGCGTGTCTGCGGGCTGCCGGCCTGCTGGACTGGTGGGTGCAGAGAACACGGGGCCTCAGCCTGTGGCCTCCCGTCCAGTGTGGGACGCCCACTAACCAGAAATTAGCAGCACAAGAAAGGTCCGGAAGTACAATAGGATCAAAGGAAAAGGCTCCTGCAGTTTAGAGGTGCCAGACAGGCCAGCCCGGCACAGAACCCAGGACGGGCACACCTTGGGGGGTCGGCCACGAGGGCGTGAGGGGCTCACCCCTGCGGGGGGGGGGTCGGCCACGAGGGCGTGAGGGGCTCACCGTCTGAGCATTTTCCAGTGACGGCTGGCACTCCAGCCCACTGCTCGATCGTGCTCAGCTCCCTCAGGAGCAGGGGGAGGCTCTGACCCCTGGACCTCTGTCTCCTAGCACGGCCTGCGGGTCCCTGGCCCTCCCGCCCGTCCCTGGCCGCCTGGTGAGGGAGGGTGAGGGAGGGTGAGGGAGGGTGAGGGTGGGTGGGTGTGGGCGGGGGAAAGGCGGCTCAGTACGGTGACGGTGACGCGGGCTCTGACGGCGGCGTTTGCAGTCCTACGGCCAGATGGCGCTGTTGGCTTTGCTAACCCACCGCGTCCCCGTGCAGGCTGCACCCCTGCCCTGTGGCTTCCTCCCCTCCAGCCCCTCCCGCACAGCAGGCCCTGAGCTTTCTCTGGTGGCCCCAGAGGCACCGCGTGCTCCCCCGGGGCCTGGCAGCCCCCTCTTCCGTGTTGGAGTGTGAGCTCGGGGACGTGGGCTGTAGGTCAGGGCTGCGTCCCCGGATTGAGCAGACACCCAGCAGGGCCACACAGACATGTGTGCCGGGTGGGGGGGGGGCCGCCAGGGGCGCCGTGTGGCGAGAGCCAAGTGTCACTCTGACCCGGGGTGGTTTTGTTTTCATGGAGAGTTGATTTTTAAACATTTAAAAATTATTTGAAAGACCATAGAGTTAAGCTGGGATCCAGTAGCGTTTTCTCGAGCTATTTGAGAACAAGTTGCCGACTCGGTGCTTGGTGACACCCACGTCCTCTTGCGTCCCCTGGAAGGCGGGACCTGCGTCTCCACGGCCACGGCGCAGCCCGATCACATGAGCCCCCCCCAGCCTCACCCGCGTGCCCCCCCCGTCGGGAGCCGCTCCTGGTCCTGCGCTCCCAGGGCTCAGTTTCGGGGGACACTTTGAGAGGATATTAAGATCCTGCTCCCGTGTGTGGTGATAATGGCAGGGACGTGTGGCCTCGCACCCCACTCACTGACCAGCCCCCGTGTCTGCTGCTGGGACCCCACGTGCTGCCACCGCAGGGGCCTTCGGGTGTGTCCGGTGAGGATGGGGGCACTGAGGGAGCTGGGGCCCGAGTGCAGGGGAGAGGCCTGAGCTGGGGGGGGGCTGGTGAGCTTTCAGTCTCAGGAAGCAGCGTGCGGGTCGCTCGTGCAGCTGCCACCGGGTGGGGTCCAGCTGTGGGCCGGGAAGTGGCCCCGAACCACGTGGATTTTGTTCGGTAGACTTTGTTTTTAAACATAGCTGACGTGGACTGGTCAGTATGTGCCAGACGCTGTTCTAAGTCTTTTATAGGAAATTGGCCATTTACCCTTCATGCTGGCCTGTGCGCAGAGTACTGTGACGCCTCCATTTTACAGGCAAAGAAACAGGCACAGAGAAGTCGGGTCACTAGACAGGAAGGCACAGCAGAGAGAGGCAGGCTGGGGCCCAGAGCCGTGTCCACAGCAGGGCCATGTATCCCCCAGGCCCCCTGCACCCTCCAAGGCGTGGGCTCTCACCGCAGGCACACGCCCCCCCGCCCGCTCCCACGGGGACCCCAGCCTGGGGGAGCACCAGCCTCCCAGCGGACTGCCCTCAGCCGCAGCCCCCGGGCGGGAGCCGGACAGCGCGGGCCACAGCCGGCCCGCGGGGCGGGCGCTGGGCCACCACTGGACCAGGCACTGAGGGCCCACACAGCACCGGAGACGCGTGGGCTGCTTACTTCTGTTCCTGGTACCGACCGTGGCCACCACACGCCCACTGCGGGCCGCGCCCTCCGTGGCTGGTGGCCCTGCTCGCTCGTAGCGGCCACGAGATCAGGGGTCCTGCCTGGCCCGGCCGCTTGCCTTCGTCACTGTGTGTCGTGCTCGCGGGAGGGCCCCTGCGCCCTGGAGGCCGGCGCTCTGTCCACAGCCCCCCCCCCCCCCCGTGTGCAGGCGCCTGGGGGCGGGGCGGGGACCAGCCCCCGTGCTCAGAGCCCCCAGCACTGTCCCTGTCACTCGGGGCCCGTGGGGGTGTTTTGAACGTGGCTCATGTGGAGAGTCCGTGGCCACGTGGTTCACCGGCTTTCTCCAGCAGCGTCTGGTTGTCATTGTGGCCACTGGGGAGGGACCCCAGCCCGCGCTCCGCCCTCCGCCCGCAGGGCCTGCACCTCGTTTTTTCCAGGACGGACTCTGCCTGCACTGGCGGGGACGGGCCACACGGGGGCGCTCGCGGGTTTGAAGTCTAGGAGGCGCGGGGACCCCTCCAGGTTACGTAACTGTTCCGTCATTAATGGGGTCGGCGATGGAGCCCTAAGAAGTGACCCGAGAGGGCCAGGGTCTCCTCCTCGGGGAGGGCTGGGGTCTCTGCTGCGTGGAATGAGACCACTTAGCTGCCCGACCACAAGCTGCCCCTGTGGGGTCAGGCCACAGGCTGGCGGGGCACTGGGCAGAGCCAGGGCTGCACGTGGCCTTGGCCCCTGCCTGGCCAGGCCCCCCGTGACCCCACGAGGCCCCGGGCTGTGTGGAGGGGCACCCGGCGCCCCCCTTGCGGCTGGAGACGGGAGGGGAAGCCGCCTCGGCAGGGTCCCGTGACGCACGCGGTCTCCAGGCCGGCGTCGGGTCCCCCAGCTGCGCGGGAGGGTGGGGGCCGCCCCTGCCCAGGCGGGGGCGCGGGGGAGGGTCCCCCTGCCTGGAACCCTGGGTCCCCGGGAGACCGCCGCCTGGTGGCCCAGCGCCGGAAGAAGGCGGTGGGCGGACCCGGCTCCAGCACAGCCCCTGGCTGTGCCCCGGGAGGCCAGGCTGTGGTGAGGAGAGGGCACCGGTGGGTAGGACTTGCCTGGCGAGGGGGGGCCGGTAGGAAGGACTGGAGTTTGCCCTTTGGAAAAGCTTAACGGGTCAGGGTCAGCAGAGGGAGAGGGAGCCGGGGTTCCTTCCACCTCGCAGCCCAGCGGAGTGTGCAGCCCCCTCCCGAGTGTGCAGCCCCCTCCTCCCGAGTGTGCAGCCCCCTCCTCCCGAGTGTGCAGCCACCTCCCGAGTGTGCAGCCCCCTCCTCCCGAGTGTGCAGCCCCCTCCTCCCGAGTGTGCAGCCCCCTCCTCCCGAGTGTGCAGCCCCCTCCTCCCGAGTGTGCAGCCACCTCCCGAGTGTGCAGCCACCTCCTCCC
>NW_024080903.1:1823360-1871776 GCF_003009895.1 Hyaena hyaena | reverse complement strand
GAGGCAGTAGCGTCACCACAGCCCCTTCGGGCCCCGCTGGGAAACGGCGCTGAGGTCAGCTGTCTGTTCGCAGTGCGATGCTCTTGCTGCGCTTTCCTCCTGACTCCCGGGCCCCCTCAGAGCCCCTGCTCTTCCCTGTGCGGCTGCTCAGGGCCCTCGGCCGCGTCTCTCACATGGCCTTTGGAGCATCAGAAGGCCATCTGGTGAGCGGTCGGGTCTTTCTGCCCATGAGGTCACCCGAGGCAACCCTCCCGTGTCCCCGAGCACAGGCTCCTTACCTGCCCACCCACACCTCTCCGGGGGGGGGGGGGGGGGGGGGGCACCTCGGGGGCTCCTTTTGAAGAGTGGGGCTGCCCTCCCCTGGGCCCGGGTAAAGCACGTGTTTTTTTCTGAGAGGGAAGCCAGAACCCTTTTCTTTCTAAGCTTATTTTAAAATTTATTTTAATATTTATTAATGAAAAATCTTCTGACACAGGAATCTCTCAGAAGTATAGAAAAACTTTGCTTCTATCTGATACAGGCCAGGAATCTGTACTTTTTAAAAAGCATTCTCTGTGTTCCTCACTGCAAATCTCATCTCATGCTTTCTGTATTTACCCAGTATTGTTCTCAGCTGACATTTTTCCTCATATGATTCCCACTTTCTCTCCCTACCACTTGATTTAATTCAAGCTGTATCAGTTACAGCTGATGGGTGGACGGGTTGCTGAATTTATTTTACATGGTGCAGGATACAAATGATAGCACCTTATACTTGAAGCTTAAGAAAAGTATTTTATCTCCAGTATTAGAAAGTACACTTACTAAAGTGGATATTTATATCTATATCTCTCTATATAAAGTATATACGTTAAAACTTTTGTTCATTAAAATTTCTTTTTTGAGGTATAATTCACATACCATACTCAGCCTTGAAATTTTTTTTGAGATAAAATTGACATCAAATTCACCATTTTAATCACCTTAAAGTATACAATTCAGGGGCACCTGGGTGGCTCAGTAGGTTAAGTGTCCAACTTCGGCTCAGGTCATGATCTCACGGTTCATGGGTTCAAGCCCCACATCGGGCTCTGTGCTGACAGCTCAGAGCCTGGAGCTGCTTCGGATTCTGTGTCTCCCTCTCTCTGCCCCTCCCCTGCTCACGCTCTGTCTCACCCTGTCTCTCAAAAATAAATATAAATGTAAAAAAATTTCATTAAAAAAAACTATTCAATTCATTGGTTTTTAGTACATTCACAATGTTATATTATCATCACCACTATCTAATTACACAACATTTCTTGGGGCGCCTGACTGGCTCAGTCGGAGGAGCGTATGACTCTTGGGGTGTGAGTTAAAGCTCCACGTTGAGTGTAGAGATTACCTACGTTTGAAAAAAAGGTTTAATTACAGAACATTTCCATCACCCCAAAAACAAACCCTATCCCTCCCAGTTTCTCCGACCCCAACCCTGGGAACCGGTCCTCTGTTTTCTGTCTCTGGATTTGCCTGTTCTGAACATTTCACATAAGAGGAAATGTACCAGATGTGCTCTTTTGTGATGGGCTTCTCTCACTGAGCATCCTGTTTTCCAGATTCATCCATGCGGTCGCGGGCCTCAGGGCTTTATTCCTTCCCAAGGCCGAGCCAGATCCGTTATATGGATAGACTGCATTTTACTTATCCATTCATCCATTGACAGACATTTGGATTCTTTCTACCTTCAGGAATAATACAGCCGTGAATAGTCGTGTGCGAGTTTGTATATAACGCGTGTTTTCAGTTCTTTGGGCACACGGGAGTATTGCTGGCCGCACAGAGCTCCGCGATCAGTCATTTGAGGAACTTCCAGAATGTTTTGCAACGTGCACCATTTTACACTCCCAGCAGCTGCACGTTACATTTCCAGTTTCTCCACATCCACACCAGCAGTTGTTATTGTCTTTTTTGTTATCATCATAGCTGTGATGTGGGAGCTCAGTGAGGCTGTGATTGTGTTTCCCTGATGACCTCTGATGCCGAACACCTTTTCATGTGCCTCTTGGTCACTTGTGCATCTTCTTTGGAAAAGTGTCTACTCGGGTCCCTTGTCCATTTTTTAAATTGCGCTGTCGTTTTATTGTAAGTCATAGATATTCAGAAGGAATCGCTTCTTCAGCTGCCCCAGGGACTCTATGGTATTTACTTTGCAGATCATTGAAAGGGGTGGTTTCCCTGGCGCCGCTGTCCTAGGACATGAACCTGGGGCATGTGTTGTCTTCCCAGCAGCCCTCCGTCTTCCCAGCGGTCCCAGGAGAACTGCTTGGGACTGGCCCCCTGCCGGGAGGGGTCAGGTGCTGGGGACGGAGCTACTCTCCGGGTTACCACCGAAGGCTGCTCTCTGGGGTCCCCTGGTTACGGCCGTCACACTGAGGAGGTGCTGAGCACACGCCCAAGGGAGACGTTGCTAACTTCCAGAATCCAGTGGGCGAGGCCCCTCTGGCCCCAGGTCCCTCACTGGGGAGCTGGGCCCAGGGGCCTGATGAGCTCCAGAGCTTGGTGGCTGTGCGCTCCACTCCCCTCGCCCTTCACAGGAGCTTCGGCCCGGGAGGGGCTGACATCTGGCCACTGGGCTGGAGCTGCTGGGCTGTGCTGCGTGCCCATGATCGAGACTATTACCGTGCAGTTCATGGGTTTGCAGGCGGGTGAGGCCGTGACGAGAACACGAGGGCGCCATGAGACCTCCAGGTTGGCCCGTCTGTGTCGGGCACACAGTGCTGGTGTTTGGGGCCGCTGTCCTCATCGCCGCTTCCGTGGGTGCTATTTTTATATTCCTTCAAGTTGAGCTGTTTTGTTTCTTTAATGACATTCAAAAACGTATTTGTCATACATTCGTGGGCAAAATTACTGGTTGGGTTTAGAAATGATCCTTCTTGGGTCGCTTCTGACCCAGATGGAAGTTAGGTCCCTTCTCTCTTCAGCTGGTGGTACCAGTGCAGCCATGACCTCCTCTAGGCAAAGTAAGCCAGTCCTGCTGGGGGGCATTCATCTGCCAAGTGTGGACTCAGACAAGCTGGTCTGCACACGGGCTGAAATCTGTGAAAACCTTCAGAGCTGCAGTTCTGTTGAAAATGAGGACTTTGGGGCGCCTGGGTGGCTTGGTCGGTTAAGCGTCCGACTTTCGCTTAGGTCATGATCTTGCGGTTCTTGGGTTCGAGCCCCGCTTCTGGCTCTGTGCTGACTGCCAGCTCAGAGCCTGGAGCCTGTTTCAG
The DNA here is from genome assembly GCF_003009895.1 of Hyaena hyaena. Taxonomy (NCBI): domain Eukaryota; kingdom Metazoa; phylum Chordata; class Mammalia; order Carnivora; family Hyaenidae; genus Hyaena; species Hyaena hyaena. The sequence continues at coordinate 1,868,546 of NW_024080903.1, read as the reverse complement.
TCTGTGACTCCCTCTCTCTCTGACCCTCCCCTGCTCACGCTGTCTCTCTCTCTCCCAGAAATTAAAAAAAAAAAAAAAAAAAAAAAGAGGACTTTATGGAAAATCCAGCCTTAATTTGCTAACAGGAGGCCGCTGGGTCATTTCCTTGTTACAAACATTCATTCGCAGGAGAATCCGGGGCAGCCCTGTGTATTTGGGGTTTTGTGCTGAAGTACATCCTGGGTGCTGTTTGCAGAGACTTCTCACGGGTGAGGATTGTCCTGCGGGCCCCGGGTCTGTGGGGGACCGCCCCCCCTGCACCGCGTGTGGGGAGGATGCTGGGCACTAGGAGGGCAGGCACCCCCTCCAGAGTTTCTTGTTGGGGAGGAGCCTGGGAGAGCGGCGCTGCTGGGGCCCAGGTGGGCAGAGGGGGTGTGGTGCTGTGAGAGGCACCGGGGGAGGTGTCCTCGGGGCCGGGGGCCACCCTGGGCTTCTTATCTTGCGTCCCTGTCACGTGCTCTGTGGATACCCTTTTCTGAGTGCTCTGCCTGTGAGCGCAGAGGCTGGAGCCAGGGAGAAGCGGGAAGCCCCTCGTGTCCCTGGCTGTCCCTGCAGATTACCGTGTTGCCCGGAGGACCCCCCGCCTTACCAGAGGGGACATGTGCGTGGGCCGTGCTGCTTCCCCCTGTAACTCTAGAGGCAGAAAATGGTCCCCGCAGAAAAGGTGACGCCCCCCACGTGCCGGGGGACAAGGAATGTGAGCCCAGAGAGTCTGATGACCATTTCCCACGGAGGTGGACGTGTGGCCTGTGGTCTGGGGAACATGGCTCCCAAGAGCCCCATGGTAGCCGGAGAACAGCGAATTTGAAAGTCCCCTGTTCTAGAGGTGATGCTGCTGGGCTCCCTCTGGTGGCTGTGCGGCCTGGGTGGGTGTCACTGTCACTATTGCTCATCGTTGCCATGGGAACCACATAGGCCAGCACGAGCAGAGGGAGCAGGCGCATGGCGGGGCGCGTGCCAGGGGCACCTGTGGGCTCGGGTCCCCGCAGGCCGGAGTGTGTCCCTCCGCCCGCCTGAGGAAAGCACCTGCCACCCGGAGGGGTCAGGCCTGGAACCCAGCAGCAGCCTGGGTCTCATCTGGGAAGGAGCCCCCTCTTTCAAGGAAGCTTCAGGGAAAACTGCTGTCATTTTCAGTTGGACGCAGCTCAGGAGCCTTATGTCTGCTGTCACAATGGACAGGTGGCCCGAGGCGGTGCCCGAGGACCGGGGGCCCTGTTTTCCTGGTTGTGTGGCTCTGGCGCACTCCCGGCCCCTGGGAACCTCCTCCCCGAGCTTCAGGCAGCTCAGCTTTATTGAGAGATGATGAGCGCGTGGGACACACGCATTTAAAGTGTGTGGTTTGGGCACTTTTTGACACGTATATACCATGAAGGCTTCACCTGTGATCTGAGACAACATGCCTGTCACCCCCAAAAGTCTCCTCTTGTAACCCCCCTCTGCCAAGCAGGCAGCCTCCAGTGTGCTTTCCATCACTACACATTCATTGCCTTTACTAGAATCGGGCGTAAATGAAACCGTACGGTGTGTACTCTGTTTTGTCTCGCTTCTGTCACTCAGCAGAATTATTCTGAAGTTTGCCCAAATCGTAGCACGTGTCCGCGGTTCATTTCTCGTTAGTGCCGAGCCGTGTTCTGTCCTGATAGGACTGCCGTTTTTCTGCTTATTCACTGGCTGATGGACATTTAGGTCATTTCCAGTTTTTGGCTGTTACAGATGAAGCTGCCGTGGACGTTTGTGTACAGGTCTCTCTGTGAACGTGTGCTTTCTTTTCTCGGGGGTAAGCCTAGGAGCGCGCTGGCTGGATCCTGTGGTAAGTGTATGTTTAACTTTTTAAGAAACTGTCCTCTGCCTCCCCACGTGCTGTTCTCCGAGCTGCTGCTCCACCCCCTCGTCTGCACCGTGTAAACCTGTCTTCGGCTTCAGTCCGTGTGTGGTGGCATCTCCGAGGCCTTCGTCTCACGAAGGGTGCTGAGTGTCTTGCCCTGTGCTCATCTGCCATCCTGTCTTCATTGGTGGGTCCACATCTGCCCCTTTAAAATTTGTTCTGAGTTTTTTTGTTTTTGTTTTTGTTTTTTTTTAATAGTTTGGACATAGATCCTCTACCAGGTGTGTGAATGGCGGTATTTTCTGTTGGTGTTTTGTCTTTTTATTCTCTTAATAGTATCTTTGACAAACAGAAGCTCTTTAGTTTTTATGAAGTCTGCTTTATTAGTTTGCTCTTTTATGGGAGTGTGCGTTTGATGTACTAGCCGAAATCTTTGTACGACTGTAGTTTTTGGTGTTACATTCAGATCTGTGATCCACTTTGAGTTAATTTTCGATGATGTGAGGCATGGGTCCAGCTTTGTCTTTGCATACGGTTGTCCAAAGCCTTCTTTTTCTCCACTACGTTGCTGTTGTGTGTTTGTCCAGGATGGGCTGCCGGGGCGGGGGGGTGGGGCGCTCTTCTCTTGCACTGATTTGTTTCTCTCTCCTGGGGCAGTGCCACACTGTGTTGGTTACTGTGGCCTGGTGACAGGCCTTCGGATCAGGCGGTGCTAGTCTTCCAGCTCTAGACCCTGTGCATTTCTGTATGAACTTTAGGATCAGTCAGTTTTGACAGAAAATATGTTAGGATGTTGACTAGAATTATCTTGAATCTTAGATTAATTTGGGAATAAGGACGATTATGCAGACAGTGTTAACACAGCAGGCTCCTAACTGTGGTCTGTAGCACGGCTGCTCGGAAAGCTGGCCCCTGGCTGGCATCTGGGAACTTGGACTGTAGGAGACTTTGTTTCATTCCCAGAACCCGTGGGACGGCTCTCTAGATACCGAACACCTGCTTCCCTTCTGGAAGTCTGGAATTTTCGTATGTGCCAGGCAGAGAGCGTCCACACGGCCAGTTCCCAGTAAACACTCCGGGCTTCAAGTCTCTAATGAGCTTCCTTGTTGTCAGTAGTTCAATGCTGGAGGAATTAAACTCATCCTGGGTGAGTCCTTCTAGAAAGATCATCAGACCTGGGGACGGTCTGGGAACTCCTACACATATAATATTGAGACTTCCGAACATGAGCACTGTGTGTGTCTCTCCATTTATGTGTTGTTGTTGTTTTTGTTTTTTTTTTTTTTAATTTCATCACTGCTTCCCAGTCTTCATGTACTGGTCTTGCACATTGTCAGATTTACCCCTAAGTATTTCATACTTTCTGAAAGTACCATATAGTGTATTGTTTTTTAAATTTCAGTTTCTGTTTGTTCATTGTTTGTTTGCAGTTGATTTTTGTATATTGATCTTCAGTATGCAGCTGGGCGTTAGGGGATTTCTTCAGGGTTTATAAATAAGATCATGGTCATGTCACCTGCAAATAGAGTCGCTCTACGCTTCTTTTCCAGCCAGGCTGTCTTTTATTTCTTTTCTCTTGTGTACTCACCACGACGAAGCTCTCTTCACGTGGTGTTGGGCAGAAGGAGGCGCGTGCACTTGCCCTGTGTCTGATCTTAGGGAAGAGCCTTCAGTGACTCCCCACGGGTACCATGTTAGCTGTGACTTTTATATGTTTGTTTTTTCCACAGGTTGGGGATGTTCCCTTTTATTCTTCAGTTGTTGAGCATTTTTATCAGGACTGAATGTTGAATTTTGTCAAATGCTATTTTTTCTACATCTATTGATGTGATCCTGTGTTTTTCTTTTTTAGTTTAATATGATATAGTGCATTACATTGGTTGATTTATGGACATTAGCACAGCCTTGCATTCCTGGGATAAACCCTACTTGGCTATGATATCCTAACCCTTTTATATATAATTTTTTTGCTGAAGTCTGTTCAGAGTTTTTGCATCTGTGTTCATGAGTGGTATTGACCTTTGTTTGGTTTTTGTATCAGAGCAATGTTGGCTTCATGGAATGCGTTGGGAATTATTCCATCCTTTTCAGTTTACTAGATGCGTTTGTGGAGAATTTTTTCAAATAGCCAATAAAATTCACTAGTGAAGCCCTCTGTGCCTGTGGTTATCTTTGTGAGAAGTTTTTAATTCAAATTCTGCGTTTTAATGGATGTAGGGTTATTTGTGTTACCTGTTTCATCCGGAGGAGTGCGTTCGCTTCTTTCCAGTGCTTCCTAATCGTTCTGGTTGGAGGTCGATCCCTTTTACTGAACTGTTCCAAGAACCAGCTGTGGTTTCATTGATTTTCTCTATTTTTCTGTTTCCTGTATATTGGTTTCTGTTATCCTTCTTATTTCCCTTTACCTGTTTACTCTGGGTGCGCTTTGTTCTGCACTCAGCCCCGAGCCTGCCTGCCCTCCAGGGCGGGCATCGCGGGCCGTGCAGGCGGCCGCGTCTTTCCCAGCGCTGCATTCAACTTGGATGTTGCTTTTTTGTTTCATTTGGTTCAAAATATGTTACAATTTCTGTTTTGTAATTTCTTTTTGAGTTCTTCTTCTAACACATTTATGTATGTATGTATGTATGCATGTGTGTATTCATTTATTTAAGAGAGCATGCATGTGGGGGAGCGGGGCAGAGAGATTGGGAGAGAGAAAATCCTAAGCAGGTTTCACAGTGTCAGCATAGAGCCCAGCACAGTGCTTGATCTCCCAAACCGTGAGCTCATGATCTGACCCAAAATCAAGAGTCAAGACACTTACCTGACTGAGCCCCCGGACGCCCCTCATTCCTGGTTGTGTTGATGCGCATTTGCTGTGGGGTTTACAGCCCATCTTTACCGTTGTGTGTCCCCAAGTGACATCCTGCCACCTGCGCATGCTGCTGAGAATCTCCCCTGTGGGGCGTCCACCTCCCTTCCTCCTGTCCCCGGGATTGTTCGGCATATTTAGCTTTATATGTGCTAAAATACTACTGTTTCATTCTTAGATTTGTTTGACAGTCAATTGTGTATCAAAGAGATTTTTTTTGTATCAAAGAGATTTAAATTGCAAGAAAAAAAACCAAATACATTTACCCAGTTAGTTGCCATATCTTTTTAAAAAAGTTTAATGTTTATTTATTTTTGAGAGAGACAGAGCATGAGTAGGGGAGGGGTAGAGAGGGAAAGGGAGACACAGAATCTGAAGCAGCTCCAGGCTCTGAACTGTCATCACAGAGCCTGACACAGGGCTCGAACTCATGAACTGCGAGATCATGACCTGAGCCGAAGTCAGATGCTTAACCGACTGAGCCCGTCAGGCGCCCCAACCCGTTTAGTTACCATGTCTAAACTGAAGATGTTAGATCTGTATTTCCATCTGGTGTCACTTTCCTTCTGCCCAAAGGACTTCCTTTAACATTTCTGGTAGCATGAGTCTATGGTGATAGATTTTTTAAGCTTTTATTTATTTATTTTTTGCAGAAACAGTAAATAATAGTCTTTAATTATCAAAAATATCTATATCATATAAACAGTTATACTTTGGTTTGTAAAAGATATAAAATAGCCATACCTTTGAGTGAAGAAATCCTAACACTGATGAAGGCCTTAAAATAGCAACAGGAAGTTAAAAAACAAATCTAATGCATTTGAATTAAAGAAAGTATGTAATAGGTATTATTTGGTAAGTGCAAATAATGTTATTTAAAGACTGCCATCTATTATATACTTTGCTGAAATAAATAGACTTGGGTATTTTTCGTCTAGACTCTTTACATCATTTAGCACACAATTCAAAATGTTTTGGTATATCTGACACATTTTCAACTGTCAAACTCTCAGATTATGGTCTTCAGTGCTAAGGAATAATTTTTCTCTTCTTTATAGGAACATTTAATGGTTGTGATTTCTGGAATATCTTTTTCAATATCTCAAAAATTAGAATAGCAAAATTTATTTTTAAATCAGGGTTATGACTTAGAGGCAAAGTAGAAATTACTATTCATTTAAATTATAAAGTAGAAGATAAAATCATTTTAAGATAATGGTGAAAGAGTTCTTGACTAAGAGTCTCCAGCTTATTATTTGGCTTTGGTTGTTATTTCAAGTTGAAACAGCATCACTGGTATTGCTGTCTTCGTGCATTTTGCTTCCGGAAAAAAGCCTTCCCAGAGTCCCAGGTACTGATCATAATGGCACAGTCAGGAGCAGTTCTAATTAAAGGGAGAATGAGGCCCATAAATAACCCTGCAAACCCATTCTTAGCAACGGTGACCTTCATGATAGTCCACGTTGAGTATGCAAAGGCATAGAAATTTTGTGACATTCATATAGCCAAAGTTGTGTCTGCTTTTGTGTTTTCACCACATCAAATGGCAACACTGCGAGAGCTGCAAAGGAACCAGACAGTGCGCCTGAAGTAAAGTGGATCATAAATGTTGGTTCGTATAAACCGGATTTCGCACACAGCCCCTTCTTCAAAACTCTGTAGTTACGCCAGTACAGTGATCTGGCAGCATTTGGTGTATGACTTCCATTTTCTCCTAATTTTGATGTCAGAAAATCAGTTAGTTGATCATAGCAGGTAAAATAAACGGCCGTGGCAGGAACTGCCATCACTAAGGGAGGGGGAAGGCCGCTCCTCGGGGATTTAATGCCCTCATTTTGAATGATTTTCAAAAAGGCCTCCAGGGTACCCGGGAAACACCCCGGCTTCTTATGGTCAGCTTCGTTGCCCTCCTCTTCACAGCCACACAGATGGCCCCTGAGTCCACTAGTGTATACACTGTGTACAGAGCATCTTCCTTTGGAGAATGGGTTGCTTTGGTCTTGGAGTCGAATTTTAACAACATCCAGAGGAGTCGCCATTAGCGAGGTCAGGACAGCTCCAGGACAGGACATGCCATTTTGATAGTCTGTGGTCCCTCTGATTTGGGTTCCATATTTTTAACTGATTGAAGAAAATGTTGACCCTTTTTTTCTTCAACAACTTTTTCTGCCCTCCCCCGACCCTGAAATTCAGGGATTCCAGTCACACAGATAGTATGTGTTTTAAAGTTCCACAGCTTGCTAATGCTCAGTGGATCAAAACGGGCGGATGAGGAGGAAGCTAATGGAGGACCATGGGGGAGGGGGAGGGAGATAGGGGGGGAGGGGGAGGGAGATAGTGGGGGAGGGGGAGGGAGGCAACCCAGGAGAGAGTCTGGAATGCTGAGAACAAACTGAGGGCAGGTGGGGGGGCAGGGGAAGGGGGAGATGGGCACAGAGGAGGGCACTTGTGGGGATGAGCACTGGGTGTTATATGGAAACCAACTTGACAATAAACTATTTTAAAAAATTCTCTTTTCTCTCCTATTTTGCAGTTACTCTTTCTGTGTCTTCAGGTTTCCTAATCTTTTCTTCTTCGTCTAGTCTGATATTAACCCCGTCCATGTATTTATTTTTCATCTCAGATGTTATCATTTTTATCCCTAGGTGGTTTTTGGGGAGGGGGTGGAGTCTTAAAAATATGTATATAATTTTCTGTGTCCCAACTTAACTTTTGAAGAAATGAAATATAGTTATAATAACTGTTCTGATGCCCTTGTCAGTTCTAACGTTGTCGGTTCCAATTTTTTTTTTTTTTTTTTTTTGGTTGGTCTATTTGTCTCTTCATTATAGTACACTTTGATGTTTCTTTATTTGCTTGGTGATTTTTGAGTGGACGTCAAACATTATGAGTTTTACCTTGTTATCTGCTGGGTATTTTTAAGTTTCTATAAATATTTGGGAGCTTTGGTCTGGGGATGTAGTTAAGTAATTTGGAAACAGTCTGATCTTTTTAGATCTTGTTTTTAAGATTAGTTAGGGGGCAGCATTGCTCAGCCTGGCCAGTTATCCCCACTGCTGAAGGAGTGTTCTCCCTAGAGCCCTGTGAAGTTCGGGGGTTCCCATTCTGGCTGAAAGGAAGACACCCCCCCTGGCCCGTTGGGAATGCTGCACACTGTGGGTGCTTGTCTGTTCGGGTGGTTCTTTCCCTGGACTTGTGATCGACACTCAGCTGAGTACTTGCGGAGGGAGGACCTTTCTGCAGACTTCAGTGCTGTCTCTGCGCAGCCCTGCAAAGCCAGCCGCCTTGCCCCCTGGCCCAGCTCTGTCCGCCCCACCGTAGGGCTCTGTGTGCTTGGCCTGGGTTCTCCCTTCATGTTGTGCACCCTGGAAAGTCCAGGCCGAACCTGGGACAGTTTGGGGCTCGCTCCCGCTGTATCCCACCTCCCAGGGATCACTGCCCGTTACTGCCTCGCGTCCAGGGTTGGCAGACATGTGTCTTGCTCAGTTGGTGGTTGTTTGGGAGAGTAAGTCTGCCGTCTGTTGCTCCGTCTTGACTGGAAAGCGAGTGGCAGCTCGGTTTTCATTTTCCTGGCTTTCGTCTTCCCCTAACCGCTCCTAGCTGCTTGTATGGCGAGCACCCATCCGACCTGGCTTTTCTTCCTCCTCCAACAGGCCGGACTTTGCCCGAGTGGCAGGGTGCCTCACCCTTCCTTTGAGAAGCAGTGGTGACTGATCAGCTGTTCCTTTTGCCTCCTTTGCTCTGTTAGAATCGTGGCCCTGGTGGCCTTAGAGAGTCCGCTTTCCCTTCTTTTTTTGTGATTGTCTTATTTCACTCAGCGTAATGCTATCAGTTCATCCATGTTTTAGCACACTGCAGAATTTTCTTCCATTTTAAGGCTGAATAATACTCCACTATATGCAGAGACCACATTTTGCTTCTGCATGTACCTGTTGATGGGCGCTGAATTGCTTCTGTGTCTCAGCTCTTGTGGATATGCTGCCATGAACACGCTGCACAAATACCTGTTCGAGTCCCTGTGTTCTTTTGGGTGTATTTCCAGAAGTGAAATTGCTGGCTCACATGGCAATCCTGTGTTTAGCTTTGTGAGGACCCTCTAAACTGTTTGCACCATCGCACTGGCCCACCCACAGTGCACACGGGCCCGGTTTCGCCACATCCTTGCCAACAATTGTTTCTGTTTGTTTTTTTAAATTTATTTTGAGAGAGAGAGTACATGAGCATGAGCTGGGTAGGGGCACAGAGAGAGGAGAGAGAGAATCCCAAGCAGGCTCCATGCTGTCAGCGCAGAGACCCACGTGGGACTCCATCTCACAAACTGGGAGAGCATGACCTGAGCCAAGATCAAGAGTCAGATGCTCGGGGCGCCTGGGTGGCTCAGTCGGTTTAGCGTCCAAGTTCAGCTCAGGTCATGACCTCACGGTTCGTGGGTTCGAGCCCCGCGTTGGGCTCTGTGGTGACAACTCAGAGCCTGGAGCTGCTTCAGATTCTGTGTCTCCCTCTCTCTCTGACCCTCCCCTGCTCATGCTGCTTCTCTCTCTCTCTCAGAAATAAATAAAACATTAAAAAAAAAAAAAGAGAGAGATGCTCAAGTGACTGAGCTGCCCAGGTGCCCTGTGTGGTTTTGTTTTGTCCTAATGGTTTGAAGTTATATCTCATTTTGATTTTGATTTGCATTTTCCTAATGGTTAATAACATTGAGTATCTTTTCATGTACTTATTTGCCATCTGTATATCTCCGTTGGAGAGATGTCTGTTCAACTACTTTGCCCCTTTAAGAAAAAAATTTGTTTGAGTTGTAAGTATTCTTTATATATTCTGGATACAATTTCCTTATCGGATATGTGATTCACACATTTTCTTCCACTGCATGGGTTACTTTCTCACTCTGTTGATTGTGTTCTTTGAAACACAGAACTTTTTTTAAAATTTCATTTTTTCAGCTTTATTGAAATATTATTTACATATAACCTATTTAAGTTTAAGATGTACAATGTGATGACTCAAACTTATATATTGTGATATAAGTACCACAGTAAGGTTAATTAACACTTCCATCCTTCACATTACTTTTTTTTTTGGTGGAGATAACATTCAAGATCTACTTTTTTTTAATGGTTCATTTATTTTTGAGAGAGAGAGAGTGAGAGAGCGAGCATGAGTAGGGGAGGGGCAGAGAGAGGACAGAGGACCTGAAGCAGGCTCTGGGCTGACAGAGCCTGATGTGGGGCTTGAACTCACGAATCGTGAGATCATGACCTGAGCCAAAATCAGATGGCCAAAAGCCACCCAGGCACCCCAAGATCTACTCTCATAACACGTTTCTTTTTTCCCTTTTTTCTTTTTTAAGTAAACTCTGCACCCAACACGGGGCTTGAACTCACGACCCTGAAATCAAGAGTCAAATGCTCTGCCGACTGGGATAGCCAGGCACCTCGGCCACTTTCAAGTGTGTGATACAGTATTGTTAATTATAGTTACCACTCTGTACTTTAGATCCCAGAACTTAATAATCTTACAGCTGGAAGTTTGTGCCCTTTCACCAACATCTCCCCCACCCCCACCCCCACTTCCAGTGCTGACAGCTGCCATTACACTCTGTTTCTAGAAATTTGGCTTTTTTGGATTCTACATATGAGTGTTTGTCTTTCTCTGGCTGATTTTACTTAGCTTAGTGTTCTCAAGGTCTACCTGTGTCGTCACAAAAGGCAAGACTTCCTTTTTTTATGGCCAAATAATATTCTATTCTATATATACATATATATACACATACATACATACACCAGTCATCTTTATCCGTTCATCTCTCGATGGACGCTGAGGTGGTTTCCGTGTCTTGGCTATTATAAATAGTGCTGCTGTGAACATGGGGTGCAGATGTCTCTTCGAGATAGCGATTTCATTTCCTTTGGCTCTATGCCCAGAAGTGGAATTGCTGGATCATGTGGTGTTTCTATTTTAATTTTTTGAGTAACCTCCATATTTTCCGCAGTGGCTGCCCCAGTTTGCATTCCCTTTTCTCCACATCCTCACAACCCAACACTGATCCCTTGTTTTTGTTTTTGTTTTTTTAATGTTAGCTATTCTGACCGGCGTGAGATGGTAGCTCACTGTGGTTCTGATTTGCATTTCCCTGATGATGAGTGATGCTGAGCATCTCTTCCTGTGTCTGTTGGCCATTTATACGCCTTCTTTGGAGAAATATATGTCCTAGTCGTCTATTTTTTATTTGGGTTGTTTGGTTTCGTTTTTTGTTTCTTGTTTTGGCTGTTGAGTTGCATGACTTTCACATATAGTTTGGATATAAACCCCTTATGCCATGACAGTTTGCAAACGTCTTCCATTCTGTAGCCCCCTTTTCATTTTTCTGGTTGTTTCTTTTGCTCTGCAGAAGCCTTTCAGTTTGATGTAGTTCGACTTGTTTATTTTTGCCTTTGTTGCTTGCATTTTTGGTGTCCTATCCAAAGCTCGTTGCCAAGACCAATAATTTCAAAGAGCTTTTTTCCTAGAAACACAGAAGTTAAAAATTTTGATAGTCAAATTTATTTTCTCTTTTGTTGCTGTGTTTTTGTTCTCATATGTACAAATGTGGATGTGTTGACACATCCACTGTCCTGACGCCCTTCCTCTATGTTCTCTGCGCAGTTTTACAGAGAAAAACTTACAGTTTTATCTCTCATGTTTATGTCTTTGATCCATTTCGAGTTAATTTTTGTGTCTGCTAAGGTAAGGGTCCAGTCTCCGTCTTTTCTCAGAGATTTTGTAATAAGGGTATTCTGTTAGTCATTTGCCAATTGACTTGCTCCTTGAGAACCTAAAATAGAAAGACTTCTGACAGATTGGCCTCAGAGCCGGTTTCCTAAAGCCCCCTGGCCCCTCACCTGGTGGCCTCACCTGTTCGTAGCCCATCCCTGTCCTGGCCTGCGTTCTTCTGACCATGTTTTCTCCACTCCTTGGGCACAAAGGCAGGAACTTAGTCCAGGTCTGAGATCTGCCCCCTCGCTGCCTCCTTTCATGACTTCATATTCTCTGTAGGGAACACCTCCGTGTCTGCCCCCAGCTCTGCGTCCCAGGGGCCCCTGTGCACCCCATATTACAGCTGGGTGTGTTCATGACGCACACCTGGCTCATACGCTGCCCTGCTCCGGGAGGGACACCCACTCTGGTGTGACATCACAGCTGCAAACCATGCCCACCCTCCGGCCTGCACCCCCCTTCCTAGCCCACACCCTAGGCAGGGTTCTCAGAGCGAGGGGGTGGGGCTGGGAGGCCAAGCACGCGTGTGCAGGTTGGATATCCCCCTCCGGCGCTTCCCAGGCCCCGGATGGCCGCCCCAAGCTGTGCCCCTGCTGGGTCTTTTCCCTGGCTGGGCGCTCTGGCTGCAGACCCGGCCACTGTAAGGGCTGGGCCGGGATTGGGTGCATCCGGCCCCCTCAAGCTCTGCCTGTATTTGTCTGCATTTCCCTGACCTCCACTGATGCCGCTTCTGTCCCCAGGGCCCCCCGTGTTTATCTGTCAAAGCCCAGGAGCTTCACGTAGTTTGCTGATTTGTGAGTGCTTGGGAGTTTGGCTTCTGCAGGACACATCTGTCGAGCAGTGATAACATTCTGTCAACTAAGTGTGTAGTGATGATAAGCACATACCTTTATTGGGCCCTTATTATGGGCTGGGCACTTTATCGGGTTTGCAGGTTACCTCATGTAACCGTTAAAACAACGGTGAGAGGTAGGTTACGTTAGTTCTCTTCCACCTGAAGGCACGGAGACACCTGGTCAAAGACACAGAGACGCCTGGTTAACTAATCCACTTGTGGAGGGAAGGGCTGAGGATTCTAACCCAGGGGAGAGATTTCAGAGGCTCAGGTACAACCCCTTCACTATACTATCACAGGACTGAAGGATTTTTAGCATCTTTATGGTGAATTAATGTCTGTATCAAACTTCCTCACAAGTGCCCTGCCAAGAGCATATGGAGCCCCACAGCCCATATCCATGTAATATACATTGACCTTGACCTCCTCACTCATTCACATCCTCTCCTCGTGCTGACCTTGACCTCACTCAGTTCACATCCTCTCCTCACGCTGACCTTGACCTCACTCAGTTTGCATTCTGTCTCCTCATGATGACCTGACCTGTAAGCCTAGTTTACATTTGTCTCTCCCTCTTGCCCTAGACTTTGACCCTCACCACTTCTGGCACTGGAGCAGCTTTGGGGACTACGTGCAGTGCGTCCTGGCCTTCACGGGCGTGGCGGGCTACATCACGTACCTGTCCATCGACTCGGCCCTGTTTGTGGAGACCCTGGGCTTCCTGGCTGTGCTGACCGAGGCCATGCTAGGTGTCCCGCAGCTCTACCGCAACTACCGCCACCAGTCCACTGAGGGAATGAGGTAGGCAGGCGCGGTCGCTCTACTAGACCCGTTGGCACCCGTGGTAAGAATCGAATGTGCACGAATCAAAAGCCAAACAAAATATGGCTGCCGTGTTTTCAGATATGTTTGTAAAACCACCGGGTAAAGAGCAGTGTGAACACATTGGTCCTTTGACGTCTGGATGTGTGAGCGGAGATGTTAGTGTGGGACAGTTGGGGAGGCCAGGGCCCTCTCGTGAAGCAGATGTGCGGCGCAGGATCTGAGAGCCACCCTTTCAGGCTGGGCCTGAAGCACCCTAGTGGGAGGGGCGTTCTGAGCGTAGAAGGGGACGAGGGGCGAAAGCTCTGGCCGCAGAGCAGGGAGGCGGCACTCAGTGGCGGGGACCCCGTACCATGGGTTATGCTCTTGGAAGCAGCTGTGCGTCTGGCAGAGCAAATGCGCTGTTGCCGTCTGGGTCTTCAAATGGCCTCCGAGTAATGGGAGGCCAGTGGGAAGCAAGTCTCGAAGGCGTTGGGTAGAGGCCTCCTCTGTCCTGGCCCGATGAGAGTCTCCTGTGGCACTGGAGTAGAGCGTCCGTTGGAATCCCAGGGCCCCCTGGATTGGCTGGTTCAGAATCTTTGTCATTCCTACTAGTTGTTCCTCTAGCACTTGCTTGCTTCCTGTGATGGGGAGCTCCCTCCCCATGCAGGCACTTACACCCATGCAGGGCTCTCTAGAGGCCCCGTAGTAGTACCTGAACCCCTTGTGCTTTCTTCCCTGAAAGCCGCGCAGACCCTCGGCCCCTCCTAGGGTGGTTCTGTGTGTGTGAAGGCAGCATCGTGACCCTACCTCCCTGGGGGCCTCTTCTTGTGCTTACCCTCCTCAGGTGCATTGGCTCCCTCTCCTGTGATATGGCTTGCAGGCCCTTCCCTACCCATTTCTCCCTGGATGGATGTCTGTTCCAATGAAGCATGACCAAAGAGGATTAGTGTCCGCTTTCAGACATAATGTGCAGCAGGAGGCCTGTCCCGGGGCTGGGCATGGTGCCCCCTCCCTGGGGACCCTTGGCACCTGCAGACTCACTGAGGCTGACCTCCTGATTTGTGTCCACTGCGTGCTCACAGTGGGCTCATGTTGATCCCGTGCCTACTGCTTCCAAGCACACGTGCCTATGTCTGCATGACTGTCCCTGGACTGTCACTGTTCACTGGTTAGGCCCTGGAGGCATCGTACTGTATCTGACATGTAGGGGTTACCTTGGCAGTTGAATCCAACACTGTCTCAATTTTCCAAGTCCAAACTTTTGTGATGGGAAAGGGCTCTCCCTGGGTCAGAAGCAGGCTAGAGTGGAGGCTGCCGATGCCCAAGGCTAGAAGCTGTGATCCACGGACGGAAAGCTGAGTCCACAGACATCTCCAGAAGGCAGAAGATTTAAGCTTCTTAATGTAGGAAATGACACAACAGCTTAATCTCCCCAGTGCCATCAAGAGCAGCTTTCAGGGCACTCAGGAAATTACAACAACAATTCCATTTATGGTGATATTAAGAGTGTAAGATACTTAGAAATTAACTTAACCAGGGAGATAAAAGATTTGTACAGTGGAAACTACAAAACACTGCTGAAAGAAATTAATGACCTAAATAAATGGAAAGATATTCCATGTTCATGGACTGGAAGACTCAATAGTGTTAAAATGTCAATACTACCCAAAGCAATCTCAGACTTCATGGAATCCCTGTCAAAATCCTAGTGATTTATTCTTTTGCAGAAATAGAAAAACCAGTCCTAAAATTCATATGGACTTTTAAGGGACCCCAAATAGTCAAAACAATCTTGAACAAAACTAGAGGACTCATACTTTCAGATTTCAAAAATAACTACAAAGTCCAGTAATCAAGACAGTGTGGTATTGGCATAAAGACAGATAGACCAGTGGAATAGAGTAGAGAATCCAGAAATGACATTTACATATATGGTTAAATGATTTCCAAAAAGGGCGCAATAACCAGTCAGTGGAGAAAGGACAGTCTTTTCAACAAATGGTGCTGAGAAATAGAATATCCACGTGAAAAGAATGACGTTAGACCTTCACCTGGCACTGTATAAAAAAACTAACTCAAAGGTGATCAAAGACCAGAATGTAAGACCTAAAGCAATAGAATTCTTAGACGAAAACCACAGAAAAGCATCATGACATTGGATTTGGCAGTGATTTCTTGGATGTGACACCAAAGGCGCAGGAAACAACATAAAAAAATACATTTTGGGCTTTATAAAATCAAACAGTTTTGGGGCACCTGAGTGGATCAGTTGGTTGAGTGTCAGACTTTGGCTCAGGTCATGATCTTGCAGTTCGTGGGTTTGAGTCCCACATTGGGCTCACTGCTGTCAGCCTGTCAGTGCAGAGTCTGCTTTGGATCCTCTGTCCCTCTCTCTCTGCCCCTCCCCTACTTGCGCTCTCTCCCCAGCCCCCCCAAAATCAAAAAGTTTTATACTAGTAAAGACTACCCACAGAGTAAAAGGCAACCTACAGAACGGGAGAAAGTATTCGCAAATCATGTATCTGCTAAGGGACTAATATTGAAGATATAAAGAGAACTTCTGAAACTCAACAACAGAAAACCAAACAACCCAACTAAAAAATGAGCCACCTGGGTGGCTCAGTCAGTTGAGTGTCTGACTGAGTTGCAGTCACGACCTCGCAGTTAGTGGGACTGAGCCCCACATTGGCTCTGCGTTGACAGTACAGAGCCTGCTTAGAATTTTCTTTCGCCCTCTCTGCCCCTCCCCTGCTTGCATGTGTGCACACTCTCTTTCTCTCTCTCTCAAAATAAATAAACATTTTTTAAAAATGAGCAAAAGACTAGAAAAAAACTTTTTCCAGGGCAGACATACGAGTGGCTAATAAGCACAAGAAGATGCTCTACCTCAGTAATCATCAAGGAAATGCAAATCAGACTACAGTGAGATTTCACCTCACGTCCATTAGGATGGCTGCGCTCTGAAAAATAGCAAGTGTTGGCGAGGATGTGGCGAGGTGGGGCCTTAGCACTCTATTGGTGGCAGGTGCAAATCAGTGCAGTAACTATGGAAAACAGTATGGAGGTTTCTTTCTTTGTTTTTAAAATTTTTTAATGTTTTTATTTATTTCTGAGAGAGACAGACAGCGTGAGCAGGGGAGGGTCAGAGAGAGGGAGATACAGAATCTGAAACAGGCTCCAGGCTCTGAGCTGGCAGCACAGAGCCCGACGCGGGGCTCGAACTCACGAACTGTGAGATCATGACCTGAGCCAAAGTTGGACGCTTAACCAACTGAGCCACCCAGGCGCCCCAGTATGGAGGTTTCTGAAAATAAAAGACAAGGGGGCATGGGTGGCTCAGTCAGTTAAGCATCTGACTTTGGCTGAGGTCATGATCTCATGGCTTGTGAGTTCGAGCCCCGCATCAGGCCTGTGCTGACAGCTCAGAGCCTGGAGCCTGCTTCTCTCTCTCTCTCTCTCTCTCTCTCTCTCTCTCTCTGCTCCTTCCCTGCTTGTGCTCTCTCTCTCAAAAATAAATAAACATAAAAACATTTTTTAAAAGTAAAAATAGAATCACCATATGATCTACACTCCCACTTCTGGGTATGTCCCCAAAAGACTTGAACACAGGGTCTTGAGATGTCTACATTCTTACTCATAGCCGCGTTATTCACAAGAGCTCAAATGTGGAATCAACCCAAGTGTCCACTGATGGACGATTGGGTTCACAAAATGTGATGTATAAATTGCAATATAATGATTCATCAGAAATGTATTTGGTCGTTCAGATGAACTCTTCAGAGAGCTTCTGGGCTGGTGAAGGTGTGGAGATTTGGGGAGAGTGGTGCCCCTGGAGAGGACGTGGAAGCTTCGCACCCCCCACCCAACTTTGCTGAGATGCCACTACCCATTTAAAGTGCCCAGTTCTATGGTTTTTAGTATATTGTTGTGCAGCCATCACCATGGTCTAATTTTAGAACATTTTCATCATCCACAAAAGAAACCTCGTGCCTATTGGTGATCACTCGTCATTTGCTCCCAACCTCCCCCTCCTCCCGCCCTAGGCAACCACTGACCTGCTTTCTGTCTCTATGGACACTTCCCACAAGTGGAGTCACATAGCACGTGGTCTTTCATGCCTGCTGCCCTCCCTTGCGGAGCGTTCCCAGGGCTCTCCCGCTCCTTTCTGAGGTTGGGTCATAATATTGCATTGCATGCATATATCACTTTCGTTTGTTCTTCATTCGATGGACACTTGGGTTGTGAACATCTTTCCGGCGGGTATGAATAATGCTGCTGTGAATATTTATATACAAGTTTCTGTGTCTGTGTGGACATTTGTTTTCATTCCTCTTGGAAATCCCGGCAGTGGAATTGTGGGATCAGATGGTAGCTCTGTGTTTAATTATCTGAGGAGCAGCCATGCTGTTTTCTACCCTCACCAGCACGTGTTGGTATGGGACCTTTGATTCTAGCCATCCTGGTGGGTGTCACACGGGATCTCGTGGTTTTGATTTGCATTTTCCTAGTGACTAACAATGTTGAACATCTTTTCATGTGCTTCTCGACCATTTATATGTCTTTGGAGAGATGTTTATTCAGGTCCTTTGCCTATTTTTAAATTTGGTTGTTTGTCTTTTTGTTATTGAGTTGTAGATTTCTTTATATACACGCGATACTGGGAGCCTGTCAGGTGTATAATCTGCAAGCTTTTCTCCCATCCTGTGTATTGTCTTCACTTGCCTGATATTTTCCTATTCAATTTAAAATCAAAAGATTTTAAATTGGATGAAGTCCAGTGTATTTGTGTGTGTGTGTGTGTGTGTGTGTGTGTGTGTGTGTCTGTGTGTGTGTGTGTTGCTTATACTTTAGTTGTCATACCCAAGAAACCATCGTCTGACCTAAGGTCACAAAAACCTGCTCTTTTGGGGATGTGATTTGGGTGGATTTTTTAAAAAATATTTTTATTTATTTCTAGGAGAGAGAGAGATAGCGTGAGCAGGGGAGGGTCAGAGAGAGAGGGAGTCACAGAATCCGAAACAGGCTCCAGGCTCTGAGCTGGCAGTCAGCACAGAGCCCGACGCGGGGCTCGAACCCACGAACCGCGAGATCATGACCTAAGCGAAGGTGGGACGCTTAACCGACTGAGCCACCGAGGCGTCCCTTGGGTGGATTTTGATGGGTGGGAGGAGGGAAAGATCTGGGCCTGGTCTGGGTGGAGTCGGGGCGGCTGGGGAGGCCATGGCACTTGGCCTGCTGACTTGTGGGCTGCCGGGCAGGGCAAAGATGAGGCGAGGGGTATGTTAGGAGTCGTTTGAGAGGAAAAAATGCAGGAGCCAAGAATGAGGAAATGGGAGCCGGGATTAAAACCGTGGCGGGGCAGGGATGGCCAGGTGCGGTGCGGGATGACTTGGCGGCCGGCAGAAAACTCCAGCTCCCAGGAAGGACATGGCCTGGGGCTCGGGAGGGGACGGGCTAGGCTTCCTGCTTTGCTGGAACCGTGCGCTGGTTGAGTCTCCTCCGTATAGTAGGAGGGGTCAGGCTCTCCCTCGGCTGGGACCCCAGAACGCCGCAGGCATGTTGAAGAGTGATAGCCCCCCCTCTGCGGCTCGCCCCTCCCTCCCTGAGCCGCTGCAGGTGATTGGAGGTCACATTTCACCGAAGGTCCTGGGGATCTTGGGGACAGGGCCCCGCACGGTCTTGGGGTGACAGCACGAGCTTGTACATCAGAGCCCTTGCCGTCTGCACAGGGGCGTTCCTTCCCGAGAAGCAGATCGCTCGGGGTGGCATCTGTCTCCTGCACTGGGCCAGGCAGGGACATCCTGGTTAATATTTGGCCCAGACGGCTGGCCGTGAGGCCTCTGCAAGGCTGTCACATTCCTGACCCTGAGCCATAGCTCACTTAAGGGCCAAGGCTGGGTGAGGCGTCTGGTCTGTGTAGCTAAAAATGTTCCTTATATCAGGTGACCTCACGTCTGAGAGGTGACCTCACGTCTGCACATGCACCTGTGCACTCAGGGCCCTGGGGGTGAGGTGGCCTCGGGTCCTGAGACGGTCTGCCCCACAGGAAGTGCTGCTGTGTGCAGTCCCGCCCCTCCTCTCCCAGCCACCAGTGGGGGGAGGGGCCAGCTTCTAGCCAGGTGGCTGTCAGGGGGCCTGGAGCTGTTAAGGCAGGACCAGCACCCTAACCCCGGGAGTGTCCTGGCCCTGAGCAGCTGGGGACACAGGTGGGCCTTTGCAGGCGGCCGTCCCTCCAGCTCCTGCTGCCTGCAGGAACCACTTGAGAAGGTTCCTGCCTGGCCCCCCGCCTGACCCCGCCGCCCAGCCCGGAGCCATCTCTGTGGCTCGTTAGGGTTTCCTTGTGTTTCGAGGGGTATCTCTGGGGCAGACTGTGCCTTGAGCTCTTAGTTCCGTAAAATGGAACGAGCCTCTTATCCTGAGCCCCCCCACCCCCCACCGTTGCTTCCTTCCTGTCTTCATGGCAGAGATCCCAGTTGCTTTTGGAGCTTCTCCTTGAAGTGCTTGCTTTGTGGGTGTGGGTTTTCCTTTGGAAAGTGTAGTTGTTGTGGGTGTGGGGGCTGTGAGCAGCCCCTCTGCGGCGCAGGGTGCAGTTCACAGCGTCTGCCAGGTGCCTGCGGCCTCCTGCCGGCCCAGCCCAGGCCCGCAGGAGACCGGTCACGCGCCGTCAGCTCTGTCCCCTGTTCGCACCACTTCCCTCACTCGGCTTGTCGCTGTGGTGTGTCCCCCACCTCCATGGTCCGTCCCCCTAATTCTAGGGGTGTCGTTAGCCCAAGTCCCTGCCCAGCAGCCCCGCTGAGGCCCTGAGCCATGACGCAAAGTCACCCACAGGCTGATCCCCAGCTGGCGCTACAGACCAGGGCAGTTCAGATGGCACAGGATTGGGAAGTGGAGGGTTTTGATTACCGCAGGAGACAGATCCTCCTGGGAAACGTCACGGCAGCCGGCACTGCCCCTCCTGCTCCTTAGCCACACTGCCCAGGGTGGACTAGGTCACGTGGCCGCAGGGACCAGTTGGGGAAGGTGGCCGGTGGTAGAATGCAGACCCAAACTTCCAATCTCGGGTCTTTCCCATGAGGCTGCAAGGGTGAGCCCATCTCTACCCTGAGCATGACTGCAGGCCTGGGCAGAAGGCACAGAGCCGCTGTGGGGACGCCAAGACGTCAGCCGGCATGGGCAGGTCGGGGGAAGGAAACCACAACTTGACGTACGGATGATTGACAGGAGTTCTGTTTTCCCGCCCACCTCTGCCAGCCCGGACTCAGCACAGCGTGGGGCTCAGCACCTGGCCCTGGGCACGGCGGGAAGAGCTCCAGGAGGAGCCTCCTCCACTGGTCCTGGCTCGGGACAGGCCCTCCAGGGCAGAGTGAGGAGACACCCCAGGTGGTTGGTGTCCGTGTTTGGCCTTGCTCTTATGTCCTGTCCCCAGGCAAGTCCCAGTCCGGAAGGGCCATCGTCAGAGCTGGGGCCATGTGAGCGGTGGCTGGACAGGCACCTGCCCCTGAGAGTGAAGGGGAATCCTGAGGTTCTTTCCCTCCCCCCTCCCACCATGTGGACCTGAAGCCTGCGACACTAAAGCCCTGGCTTTGCAGCCAGAGGACCTGGGAAAGGAGTGTCCCCGAGGCACAGAGTCAGGGAGGTGGACAGGGATCCTGTAAAGTTGCATGTGACTCCTGGGTTCATGCCAAGCTATGCAGGCATGGACTTGGCCCCAACCTACATACCCAAGGTGCTGAAGACTGAACACTGGGGAGGACCACCACCCACGTCCCAGCCTGGCCCCGAGTGCTGCCTGCACCGTATGGACCCGGGTGGCTCTGCAGAGGCCTTGGAAACTGAGCTAAATTGATCTGCAGCCCACGTCAGCTGCTGTTAGAACACAAAACCCAACATTCACCATAGGGCTTAATAGGGCATACAGTCTCATTATATGTTAAAAATGTCCATGATACAAGTCCAAATTACTCAACATATGAAGAATCGGGAAGATCTCAGCAGCTGTCAAAGGACACGGGCACCAGCAGACAACGGGGATGGTGAACCGGGTGACAGAAGCTCTGTGGTCACTGGAAACCTCTAGAGAGCAAGAGTGGACCCTCTGGAGGTGAGCGGAAAACAGAACATCTCAGTAAGGATGTGGAAGCTATAAAAAAGAACCAAATAGAAAATTTTAAGTTAATAAATACAGAAAGCCAAATAAAAATGTACTTTGTGAGTTCAGTAGCAGAATGAAGATAACAGGGGAAAGAGTCTGTGAACCTGAAGACAGACTGACTCAAATCATACCTTCTCAACAACAGAGCAAAACTGGGGGTAAAAATAGACGCAGGGACAGTAGCAAAAGATGTAACATTGATGTCGTCTGAGTCTAGAAGAGAGGAGTATGGAGCAGACAAAAATAGTTGAAGAAATAATGGCTGAAAACTTTCCAAATTTCATGTTCGATAAACTCAGATTTTAGATGTTCTGCAAATCCCAAACATGTATCACAATCTGCTAAAAATCAAAGTTAAATGTTGAAAGCAGCCAGAAAAAGATCTGTTATATATAATAAATCTGGATTTTCAAAATGCAGAATTAGTTATCAGCTAACTCAGAACAAACATTTTGAAATACTATGTGAGCCAACACTACAGGCCAAGTAAGATGTGTCTGTGGGCTGTTTGGACGTGGCGTGCCTGCCCACAGACAAGCTGGATGGAGCTCGGCCTCAGGCCGTTTCCCAGCGACCATCCCGAGAAACCTCGGGCAGCCGTGAGCGGAAAGGTCAGGAGAGCTCTGCCTGTCAGCTCTGCACGGCCAGTGTGGCCGGGCAGTGGCGGGAGGGGGCCGGGAGCAGTGTTTGAGGCCCGCTGCACCCACGCCTTGGGAGCGCGGGAGATGGGGCTCCTCACTGCTTCTGTCCGCGAGAGTCAGCCTGGGGCTCAGAGGCTGTCCAAGCGCCAGGGCTCCGGGGTGGAGGTGTGGCTGCTTCCAGGAGCTCGGCGCCTGCCTTGCCCTCGACACAAGTTCCCCTGGGCCTGGTGTTCGCGCTCAGAGTGCATCCTGTCTGCTTGGGGATCTTCACCCTCCTTCCTGCTGCCTCGTGGCACCACCCCCAGACTCCGCGGTCTGGTTTCATTAGCTGCAAAAGGCTCAGCCTGCTGGCAGAAATGGCCTGATTGAAACATCGTGTACACAGGAAAACAGGGCGCGCGGGCTCACTGCTCGGCAAGCCAGGGCTCCATGGTGCGCGTGTGGAATGTGGGCCGAGAGTGACAGCTGTTCCCACTTTGCTCACCAAGGATGCCTGTCCCCCTACAGACTGATCTGAGGTGTTTGAAGGGGGGTTGGCGTCCATGACCAGAAATGGAATCGCCCTCCAGGGATCTTCCATGTGAGGGGGTCTGGCCAGGCAGGGATTTCCGAGAGTAGCCGGCTTCTCGCTGCTTCAGCTGGCAGCCCCTGGTTTGTCCCCTGGGTGCAGACTGGGGGCTCCACGGCCGGGATGGGAAAGCTTAGGGTGGGGGCCGCCTCTCCTGGCGAGGCTCCGGTGGCTGAGTGCGGCTGTCCTGAAGTCCTGAGGCCGTGGCTGCGGCCCCTGCCCGGTCGGCCCCCCGGGATGCTGCGTGGGGAGGGGGTGACCCTGTCCTGAGGCCGCAGCGAGTCTCCTGAGGGGCACACAGCAGACGTGCCTGCTGCTGGGAGGGACGGAGCACCGTGAGGCTGCGTGCCCGCCCCGTGCCCACCTTTGCCTGCCCCGGGCAGCTGAGTGAAGGCCTTCCTGTCCCCGTGGCTGTGCGAGCAGTGGCCTCGCGGTGAGGATGGGAGGGATGAGAGGGACGGGTTGTGACCTGGGTGTCCCCTGACCTCCCTGCCCGCTGCGCCCCCAACCCCGTTTTGCTTCCCGGCCGCCTGGTTTGCGCCCTAACCCCTGGCCCGTGTCTCCACAGCATCAAGATGGTGCTCATGTGGACGAGCGGGGACGCCTTCAAGACGGCCTACTTCCTGCTGAACGGCGCGCCCCTGCAGTTCTCCGTGTGCGGCCTGCTGCAGGTGCTGGTGGACCTGGCCATCCTGGGGCAGGCCTACGCGTTCGCCCGCCACCCCCCGAAGCCGGCCCCCCACGCGGCGCACCCCGCCAGTGCCAAGGCCCTCTGAGGCCGCCGGGGCGGACGGGGACGCGTGGCCTCCAGCCGTAGGCACCGCCGCCTCCCGGCCTCCCTGTCTGGGGCGGGCAGGCACCGGGGCCCAAGAGGGTGTCTCGGCCGCTGGGATCTCTGTCAGCCCCTGTGGGTCTTGGGGGAAGGGCGGGGGGCGGGGGGCCAGCCCCGGGACGGGCATGAGTGGGCTTTGCCGCTAGGGGCTGGGCTGTGGCTGTTCTCAAGGCGGCAGAAAAGCAAGTGTTCTCTTCCTTCCTCTCGCACAACACCGGTCTGCGGCCTGAACGTGCTCACAGCGCCAGGAAGGGCAGACGGGGCCGCGACGGGACAGGAAGCCCCTGCGGGTCTGGGCCCGCAGGAGTCGCGGATGCGCCTGCAGCCGGCCCGGGAGGCCCTTGGGAGGGGTGGGGCGGGGCAGCAAGAATGAGAAGTGGCACCAGGAGAGCCCAGGGCCCGGCGCACAGAGCCTGGTCTCCGAAGGGCCCGGGTGCAGAGAGTGCGCCTGATACGTGTGGGAAGGAAGCCACGGGGACGCACGTCACAAGCGTTCTTGATTATCTGGCCAGAGGTGGCCTTTTCAGGGCCACCCTCAGTGCCGCTGCCTCATGGGACTTAGGACTCGGCCTTCTGCTCGGCAGTGAGGCCCAGAGCTGTGCCCCGGGCCCCCTGAGCCTCACTGCTATGCTGGCCTCCTCCTAGAAGGCACCTGTGTGGACCCTGCCGGGGCTCAGGGGCGTGGGGTGGGGTGCAGGCGGCCTGCGTGCGCTCCCGGGAAAGCCAAGAGCCCACGACCAGGTCCCCCAAGGAGAGCTGCCTTGCGGGGCGTCTCCCCTGTATTCAGGGGACACAGCCCTTCATCTTCCAGGACAGGGAGACAGTCCCTGGGTCAGGAGTGGGGACATGTGCGGCGGGTGCCCCTGCTGCTGTCCAGTCCCACACCCCACAGTCTGAGCTCTCAGGCCTGGAGTGACCTTCCGGGTGGGGGGCCGGGCCAGGCACGCGGTCCGTGGTCCCCACCCACCACCCTCCTGGTCTCCCCGTCCCCTGCACCTGGCTGTGGGCGGGGGGGCGCTGGGCTGACTCTCGTTGCCCTGTATTTTCCCCCCTCCACTTTCACATGAGCATCTCAGCCGTGCCCAGCAGCCCTGGGCAGGCTCCCAGGCCCCCAGAGTCTGAGTGTTCTGGATGCTTCCACGTGGCTTCCCTTCTGCTGGGTGGAGGGGCAGCTCTGTGCAGTGCTGGCCCGGGCGGTGCCAGAGCTCTAGTGGTGTCTGCCGTTCACAGCCGCTCCCTCCCCCTGAGTTTTCCTCAGAATCTCCTGTTTGAGTGAGGGTCCTGCCTAGTTACTGCGCTGTAAGAGGACTTGAAAATGTGTATTTTATAAAAATGAAGGGAGATGTCTGTAGCAGTAATTGCCTCCAAATTAAGACGTCACCGATGGCAGTGGTGACCGACTGCGCCCAGCTGGGGGAGCGCTCAGTCCTGTCCGTGTGGTGACTGTCCATCAATAAACCGCTCGCAGATCCGGTGTGGCCTCGTGAATGGAGTCGGGAGTGAGGGCCCAGGACCGAGTGAAGAGGTGGTCCCCCCCACTTCGCCTCGGGGTCTCCGGGGCAGAGTGGATGCCCCTTCCTTGGGGCACAGCTCTCCCTGTGAGACCCGGGCTGCTGGCTCAGGCGCCCCCTCCCCAGGCAGGCCAGCCCAGACCAGGGACCTGACCACAGAACGCTTCCAAAGGGTGGGAAGTGTCTTGTTTTAAGCCAACAGCTGTGTTTCAAGAATAAGCAACAGTTCTGTGTGGCAAGTAGGGATGGAGCTGTTTGTACTGAGCAATTTTCTTTCTTTTCTTGGAGGCAATTTACATTTAGGGGCAAGATATTAAAAAAATATCAAGATACACCAGTGAAAATACATGGAAGTGATATTTTAAGTTTTTGGATGAGTAACCCCCCCCCCCCCCCCCCGACCTGGACTGCATGCGTCTGTCTGGAGCTGATCTGAGGGGGTGACATCCGTGTGGCCCTTGCTCAGGCAGCAGGCATCCTCCCAGCATGGACCCTGGGGTCCACTTACTGACTCAGGACAGAAGTCCTGCTTGGCAGTGGATTTTTATTTTCCTTCTGATAATGTGTTAATTCAAATTAACTTTTAATTAAATTAATGCATGCAGTAAAAATTTCAACAGTAAAATATACAAAGGTGTCTTTTTTTGTGAACCCATCTCTATTCCTCAAGACTCACCTGTGGCCTCTCTCTGTGGCTCCACTATGGAGCTGGGAAGTGAGTGCCGTGTGCCCTTGAGGAGGCTGCGGACACACCTCTCAGAGGGCAGAGAGCCTGGCCTGGCCTGGCGGGGACAGCCACGAGCCCTAGGCTCGGACACAGCTGACTGTTGGGGGAGGGCACAAGTTTTAATGGCCCCACAAGAAGCAGGCCTCTGATTAAAAACAGATGAAGGTCCCTCTCCACTGTCCGCAGCCCCGATCTCCTGTTTGTTTTCCCTGATGGGACAGCATTTGGAAAGGGGAGCAGTGTGCTGACTCTGCTGTGGCTTCTGGGGCGAGTGCCACCTCCTGGGGCGAGTGCCACGGTGCATCCCATTCAGCTCGGCCTCTGAGAACTCACAGATGGAGGCTTGTGAATGGTGCCGTGGCCCTGCCCACGGCTCTGGGGCTGCTTTTGCTGTCCTGGTCTCCAGCTGGCCAGGGACTGGAGAGAGAGAGAGAGAGAGAGAGAGAGAGAGAGTGTGTGTGTGTGTGTGTGTGGTGTGTTTTCCCCAAAAGTAAGGAGTGTAGGAATTTTTTTGGCAGCAAGTATGGGGGAGGGTTTCAGACTCCCGACACTGATGATGGAGGTTTTGGTCCTGGTGCCACCGCATTCAGTCCACGTGGCTCTCTAGATCGCCCAGAAGCACAGTTCAGCCAGGGTGGCGGGGGGTAGTGGGCAGGCAGCATGGAGGTGGGGGGATTGGAGGGGTGGGGATGGGGTGGGGAGCAGGTAGAGGGGATGGGGGAGCGGGGATGGGGCATCAGGTGGGCAGGGTAGGGGGTGGGCGGGCGGGATGGGTGTAGGTGGGGGGCCGGGGTGGTGCTCAGGGACTAGAGGGAAGGAGCTCACAAAGCGGCCCTGAGGGCGAGGAGAGGGTTCCAGAGGTTCCTGGAATCAGGGCAGCTTCTGGTGAGCCAGAGGCCTGCTGACTGGGACAGTTCACTGACCAGCGGTCATAACCTGGTGGCAGAGCCTGCTTCCCGAGTCAGTGATACTCCGGGAAGTGAGCAGAGCTCTCCGCGTAATTCTGGAGGTTGTAATGGCCACATTTCCAAACTCTGCGCCCCCCCGCCCCCCGCCCGCATTGCCTTTGTGCATTTTGAACAGATTGGCAGTGTCAGCCTCTTACGTAGGGTCACACGGTTCTGTCCCCCAGCAGCTGTTTCGGCACAGACTCTGTCAGAGTGTGTGAGGGGCAGTTGGTGGGGACCTGGCGAGTTCCTGGTCCCTGACCCAGATGGGGAAGGTGAGGCCACAGCCAGCGGAGGCCAGCGGGAGCCCAGCCAGAGGAGCTCGGACTGTGTGGAAGGGACGGCCGTGGGGTTGGGGGCGGGGAAAGCAAAGCCGGGGCTCGGTGGGAAATGTGCACCCCACTTCTCAGGATGGCTGACAGGTGCCCCTCCTTCCTGGGACCTGTGGTGCTCTAGGGGCTCTCCTAGTCTTGTGGGGGGGGGGGCTCCTGGGCACCCACAGAACCGCCGCAGCCCGGGGCGATAGGGTGGGTACGGGACAGATCCCTCAGCTCATCCACCACCACTGACCTGGTCCTTGGGCGGACAACGTGGGTTATTTCTGCAGGTCGTCCTGGTGACAGTCTGCAAGCCCACTGCACAGGAAAACGCAGCTCGCCCCCAGGGCTCATCAGCCACGCTGGACAAGCAGCAGAGGGGTGGCAGGCACCCCGCGTGTGGCCTCTGTGCGTGGGGCCCCCACGGGCACCGGCAGCCAGCTGTCACCTGGGCCTCAAGCTTGCAGCTCCCTCCTGAGCAAGACCCAGCGCTGTCACTGGGAGAGCGCTGTCACCCTTGGTGTGTTTGTGGGTCCTTGGGCCCCATCCTGTGGGGGTCCAGCTGACCTGCCCACCGGGAAGAAGCAGGGCTAAGCCTCTGGGTCCAGTTTGCCTAGAGCCTGCACTCAGGTGGGCTCCCTCGGGCCCCAGTTCCCTGCCCTTTCTCCTGGAAGACCCCTCCTGGCCTCTGCTTGAGGAATGTGGACCCAGGAAGCAAGGAGCAGGCAGCCTGCCCCAGGGAGTATGGGGTCAGGGCAGAGCCCAGTTTCCTACCTGCCAGGAGCCTGCCCCAGGGAGGGGCTTGGGCCCCAGGGAGGGGCTTGGGCCGAGTGGGCAGGTGTCAGGCCAGGTGCAGTGGCCTGGTCAGCTGTGGACAGAGCATGTCCCCATCTGATATGAGGGGACCTTTTCTGCCTCAGAGAGCTGATGTGAGCATCCACGCAAGAACACAGTGGGAGACAGCCTTCATCTGCGTGTAGTTTTGGGACCCTCGGCTCATTCTGATCCCAGGACGTTTTGTGGTTGCTGGTGAGACCGTTATTGCAGCCCCTCTACCCCCCGCTGCCCTTGTTCCCTTGACACTGACCTGTGGACTCCAGCGGTGGCGCCCAGGCATTTGTGCGCGTGTGAAGGGGAGGCTGGGAGTGAGGAGGAAGCAGGTGCAGGGAAAACTGGGCTGTGCGGGCAGTCCTGCCTGCCCAGGGCTGGGGCTTGCTGTGCAAACCCTGCCCCGTCCAGCCCCGGGTTCTAGTCCAGCCTGGTCCCCTGAGAACGCCAGTCCCCACAGTGTGGTTGCAGATTTAGGGACGGGGTCTCTGCTGTGGGATTCATAGGTACAAGCGGGCCTTGCATGCAAGGGCTTTGTCCAGGCAGAGGCGCCCGCCATCCGTCCCTGTGATGCAGGAAACCCCTTCCTGGCCTGGGCACCTGGTGCCTGGGGCAGCTGTCGGTGCTGCCCAGAGGAACTCAGCAGAGGGCCATGCAGGAGAGGTGGCACTTTTTATTGGTTGCAGTAGCATCTTAGGAAATGTCCCCAGAGCAAGGGCCCCACCTCAGCCCCACCCCAGCCTCTCCTGGCTCTGGCTCCGCACCAGGGCCCCTGCTGAAGAGTGGGAAGAGTGGGTGAGGCTGCCAGCAGGGCCCTGGGGGGCGTGCTGCGGGTGATTCTCATGAGGGGCCTGGGGCCACAATGTCTCCGGTGTCATGGCCTGACTCATTAAAATGAAAAAGTACAAAGTAACCTGATTTGGAAAGTTCCATTCCTTCATGCCCAGAGCAGAAACAGGCTCTTGCTTCGGTGAGGACAGGCTTCCAGCAGCTGCGCACCCAGGCCCCCTCCCCCATCGTCCCTTGGAGAACAAAGCAAGAATGTTCCTGAGGCATCTCGGAGGGTAAGGATGTCCAAGGCCAGCAGAAAGGGCGAAGCATGCAGACCTTGAGCTTTACAGAGGCATCTTCAGGGGAGAACCTGTGGGGAGGGGGCCAGGAAGACGCCCACGGAGCTGGTGGCGCCAGGGAAGGAGGTCGGAGGGCACGGCTGGGACACTGCCGTGGGTGGCGTGTGGATGTCACACCTCTGCGCCTGTCCCTCGTCGGGGATGTGGGCTTCAGCAGAGGGGCTCCTTCACGGGGGGACGGGCCCACTGTGGGGACCCGGCCGGAGCAGGAAGGGTCTGTCCCCCGAGTGCTCCCCCTTGGGCCCCCTCCTCCTCCGGGAACACCCCCCCACCCCCACCCCTGCCGCAAAGCCTGGGGCGTGTGCCGCGGGCCAGGGAGTCCGAGGTCCAAAGCGAAGGAGGGAAGCGGACGCGAAACCTGGCTGGAAGCGCTTTCCAGCCGCGCCTCCCAGGGCGGACTCGGAGGTGCGGCCGCGCTCAGGGCCGAGTGACGCGCAGTGGACGCTCTGCTGGGCTGGGACCGGGCCCCCAGGGCGCGCGGCGGGAGGTGGGGGCCGCGGTTCTAGTTTTGAAGCAGCTTTCCGGGAGCGGCCCCTTGGGCGCAGGGCGCGGGGACTGCGGCCTGGCCGGCACCCACGGGCGCCTGCGAGCGGCCGTCGGGGGCGCGGGGGCTGGCGGCGCGCTGCTGCTGCGCCTTGAGCTCCGAGTAGGAGCGCGCGAAGGTGTGGAAGATGGACGTGACCGGGAAGGCCAGGAGCAGGATGCCGCTGAGGATGCTGCTGAGCGCCACCACCCGGCCGGGCAGGCTGCGCGGCACCATGTCGCCGTAGCCCACGGTGGTCATGGAGATGACGGCCCACCAGTAGCTGGCCGGCACGCTGGAGAAGTCGCGGCGCGCGCCCAGCTCGCGCTCGGCCAGGTGCACGAGCGGCGCGAACAGGGCCGCGGCCACGCACAGGAAGAGCAGCAGCAGCCCGAGCTCGCGCGCGCAGCGACGCGCCGTCAGGCCGAGCGAGCGCAGCCCCAGCGAGTGGCGCGCCAGGCGCATCACGTAGAGGACGCGCAGCGCGCGCAGCAGGCGCAGCGCCAGCCCCGCGCGCTCCAGCAGCGCCGCGCCCGCGCCCGCGCGCCCCGCGCCCCCCGCGCCCCCCGCGCCCCCCGCGCCGCGCGCCGCCAGCCCCGCCAGCAGCGACACGTAGAAGGGCAGGATGGCCAGCATGTCGATGATGTTGAGCGGGGCCCGCAGGAAGGCGCACTTGCTCTCGGCCCGCAGCGACCGCAGCAGGAACTCGAAGGAGAACCAGGCCACGCACACCGTCTCCAGCACGAAGAGGCTGCGGCACTTGCGGGAGCACTCACCCTGCGGAGGAGAGGGGGCGGGGGTCACGCCCGGGCCCACCTGCCCGACCTGCCCGGGCCGCGTCGCAGGGCCGGGGGGGGGGGAGGGGCTCAGCCGACCCCTCCCCAGCGCGCTGCTGAACGTCGTTAAAAGCTCTGCAAACGCGCCACAGGGCAAACAGCAAAGGAAACAACTGTTCAAGACAATCTAGATAAATTCGTTTAAAAAGGGGAGAGAAATACCTCCTCCTCTCCCCCCGCTCAGCGAGGAGACTCCGCTCCCGAGCAGCACGGGCTCCCCAGGCTCCGGGGCTTGGGAAGAGGGGCGCCTTCTCCCCGGGCCTGTGGGGCGGTTCGGGGGCAGGAGAGGCACCCCAGCCGGCTGCTCGGCGCCCACCCTCAGTGCCGAGAACGGGAATCGCCAGAGAAGCCGGCACCGTCCCCTTTCCCTACCCCAGAGCCCCCGCGCAGAGCAGTCTCCCATACAGTTCATTTCTTGCACAGACTTCGTGTGTAATGTGGTCGCGGTCGGGAGAAGTTCCACGCTAAGGGGTTCTCCAGATCCGTGCAGTCGTAGTGAAGGAAAATGGGAGGGCATTCAGATTGAGGGCGTCCCCAAGCTGTGCCTCCCAGAGGGGCAGCGTCAGGGGTAAGCACTGTGCGGGTATGTGCATGCATGGATGTGTGTGTGCCTATGTGTGTGGAGGGGCTAGAATGTACTGCACCAAAATAATCCCACCAATCACTAAACAAACAGACAAGTAACAGTAGCAAGCCCTGAAAAAACGGGGGAGGGAGCATTACCCACGGTTGCTACAATGTGCTAAGTAAAATGTCCAGTTTCCAATTAAAAAAAAAATCACATGTCAGGCAAAGAAACAGTGAAGTATGATCCATACATCAGAAAACAAATCAGGCAACAGAAGGTCTGAGAGCACCAGATGAGAGTTTACAGAAGAGCCGTCACCAATGTGCTCATAGAACCGGAGGCAGACGCAAGTGGGAAGCGTGATGACAATCCATTGCATCGAATGGAGACCATCAACAAGGAGAAGCTTTTAACCATGTGGAGATTTTGTAGTAGAAAAGCACACGTGGATTCACTGGAAGAGCTCCGCAGTAGATGCGAACTGTCAGAAGAAAGAATTGGTGAACTAGAAGACAGATTATGCCGAGGAGAGAGAAGGGGAACCAAGGAGTGTCTCAAAAATGTGGGGTGTGTTTGCGAAACGCCAGTGCTGGAAGGAGCGGGGAGAGGAAGGAGACACACATTTGAAGAAATAATGGTTGAAAACTCACCGAATCTACTGCACATCCAGGGAGCTCCATGAGCTGCAGGCAGGCTAACGCGGAGCCCTCTGCGCATCATGGTGAGAGTGCTGAACGCCCAGGCTCCCCGGGATTGCGGCGAGGATGCTGAGTGCCCGGGGCAGGGAGGACCAGGGTGTTCGTGAAGTGACTCTGATGAGGCTAACCTCTCAGCAGGAGCAGCGGAGGCCAGAATGCCGTGGGGAAATGTGTTCAAAGTGCTCAGGAAAGACGGCTCCCGAGAATCGTGTACCTGTCAAAGCCGTCATTCAAGAGTGAGGGTGAAATACAGACTTTCCCAGAGAAGCAAAAACTGAAAGAATCTGTTTCTAGCGCAGCTGCCCTGCCACAAATTCAAAAGGAAGCTCTTTAGGCTGAATTTCCCAGAATCTTCATGACCTTGGATTTGGCAAAACATTCGTAGAGATGACACCAAACACACGAGCAGGCACAACAAAACAGATACACTCGATCAAGGTTTAAAACTCCTGGCTTCGAAGGATGCTGTGTGCCCAGAATTGTTTCTCTTCAAAATCTGTATGTTCGAGCCCTGATCCACAGCTCCTAAGAAGGCAACTGTATTTGGACACAGGGTCCTTTTTTAAAAAATGTTTTATGTATTTTTGAGAGAGAGAGAGAGAGAGAGAGCGTGCGAGAGAGAGCATGTATGAGTGGGGGAGGGGCAGAGGGGGACAGAGGATCTGAGGCAGGCTCTGCACTGACAGCAGTGAGACCCATGTGGGGCTCGAACTTATGAACCGTAAGATGATGACCTGAGCCAAACTCGACACCCCAGGTGCCCCTGGACATAGAGTCTTTAAAGAGGTGACTCAAGTTCAATGAGATCATGAGGGTGGCCCTAATGCAAGATGACTGATGTGTCTGTAAAAAGGTCAGGTCAGGACACAGTCACACACAGAGGACATGGGAAAAGAGCATCTACACGCCACAGAGAGGCCTCGGGAGAAGCCAGTGCCGCCGACACCCTGACCTCAGACTTCCCGCCTCCAGACCAGTGAGAAAATACACTTTTGTTGTTTAAGCCACATGTTCTGTGGTCCTTTGTTACGGCGGCCGGAGCCAACTCATACAGACACCATCTGAAAGTATAAGATGACCCACAGAGCCTGTGGGAGAAAATATTTGCAAATCCTACATCTGATGTGGGACTTGTATCTAGAATACCTAAATAATTCCTACAACTCAGCAATTAAAAATTCCAGTTAAAAGATGGGCAAAGGAATGGACATTTCTCTGAAAAAGATACACAAACAGCCATGAAGCCCGTGAAAAGACACTCCTGTCTTTAAACATCAGGAAAATGCAAATCTAAAGCGCCGAGTGATACCACCCTCCTCCCCCCCGGAAGGCTGAATGAAACCCCAGCGAGTGTTGGGGGCGTGGAGGAAATGGGGCCCTCACCCACAGCTGGCACAGCGTAACACAGTCCAGCCACTTTGGAGAAGAGTCTGGCAGTTCCTCAGGCAGTTAAACATGGCATTGCCACATGAGCCAGTGATTCCTCTCCTGGGTGTGTGTCCCAGAAGAATGATGAGTGTGCACACAAGACCTTGTACCGGTGTTCACCACGGCGTGATGCAGAGCTGACCCAAATGCCCACCAGCGGATCGAAGGATAAACGCAATTTGGTAAATCCATACAATGGTTACCACTGGGCCATTGAAAAGGATGCGTACTGACTGGTGTGCAGCACAGGCAAATCTTCACAGATGTGACGTGAAAGATGCCAGCCACGGAGGGCCTGCTGTCTGCTGCCGCTCTTGCTGGAGCCCAGGACACAGAATGGATAACGACAAAGTACATTAGTGGCTGCGCAGGGCTGTGGGGGGAGGGAGAGGGAGGGGGTGAGAACTAAAGACCCAGGTCTCTCTTGGGGTGATGGACATGTTCTAAAATTAGATGTGGTGATGGCCCACAACGCTGTGACTGTGCTGAACACACCGATCGCTCACTCTAAGTGCACGGACTGCATGGTGTGTGAATTACACATCACTAAAGCTGTTTTGAAAGAACACTTACTCTCCGGGCAAACCGGAGCATGTGGCCGACTGGCTGTGGAAAGTGAGCGGGGCCAGCAAGTCCGCCAAGACCCTGCTGGGAGGCCCCAGCGCAGGGCTTTCATCTGTTGGCGCAACAGAAGGCAGACCGTGCAGACCTTTGCAAGCGCCCAGCTGCCAGCGGGCCCTGGTCTGGCCCTGTGTCACCTTTGACCCTGAAACCCCACTGGGTGCACCCCCTCCCTGGGGGCTGGAGAGAACACACCAGACTCAGCTGGTGCAGGCACACTCTCATGGACCCGTGTCTCGCTGGAGGTGAGAGGCCTGGGGGCCTCATGCCCCCCGCCCCCCGGCTCCCGTCCTTCAGGCCTGCGCCTCTCCTGAGCTCTCTCCGGGGGCCAGTTGTGGCGAGTTTCCATCACCCACAGACAGCAGCTCAAGGACCCGCCTGATGCTTCAAATAGAGGACAGATGGTGACTTGCGATCAGTTTTTATGCGCTGCAAACATTTATCATAGCATTGACCTCGGCACACGGAGGGCCAGCGGCGCGTGGGACCCCACAGGGCTTCTCCCCAAGTCCCGTTTCGTGTGGCCAGAGCCAGACGCCGATTCCTCGTGAGTGTTCAAGGGGCCCAAGGCAAACTGGGCTCCCGCAAACCTGTCTCCAGTCCGCACTCCCAGCCCGAGGCTCACTGCCCCAGGCGGTGTGTGTACACCCAGCACAGCTCAGCCTTTCCATTAACGAGCTGTCAGAGCCCGACTCCTGGGCCAACTCATTAATCATCGTCTCTGTTTTGTGCCTGGAAATAATGGCCATGTGCTTGCTTCTTCTGACTTCCACGTGCCTCCCTGCAGGTGCGCAGCTTAGGTGAAAATCCTCTGAACACAACTTGGCAGGTCTGTTCCCAAACAGGGGCCGTGGTGCCTCAGCCCAGATGAAGGGGTTTTCGGACCCTCGTCTGAGTGCAGGATCTTCAATGGTCCCCCTTCCCAAGAGGCTTCTTCCTCCCAAGGCCAGTGGTGACTTAGCCCGTCCAGAGGCTTCCCAGGGGTCACCCGGCCCATCCTGGCTCGGTAGGGGACAGCTAGCTCACTGCAGGTGCCGACAGTGCGTCGGTTCCAGAAACTCCCATGGCGCCTCTGCTGGCCTTGGTTTAAAGACAAGCAGGGGCTGGGGGGGGGGGCGGGCAGCTCGTTTCTGGACAGGGTCCTGAGCGCCCTGTCTGGGACGCTGTGCCGGCCCCTGTGCCTGTGTCTGTCTGTCGCACGGAGAGAACAGAGCTGGTTCTGATACGTCCCAGGGATTAGGGGCTGCTGTGTGTGGAGCGCCCCGGGGCTCCGGCCACAGCCATGCCCTGGGGTGACCTGTCCTGTCCACCGGCTCCCACCTGCCAGCCTCACCCCTCCAGGTCAGGGTCCCTGGGGAACACCAGCGAGGTGGGGACATCACCCACTCGGCTCCCTGGGCGCCGGCTGCTCCCCCTCCTCTTGCGGACAGTGCCTGGGGGCTGGCCCTGCTCACACTCACCTGTGGCCTCTGGCGGGGCCACAGAGCCTGGCAAGAGGGCACTCGAGGGGCGAGGCCTGAGGACAGTCCACAGCAATTAGGGGCAGAGACGCAGCCAGGGCGTCTGCTGTCACCCTTCTGGAAGGTTCCTCAGGACCAGAGCCAGCTCTCGTTTGTTTTCCGCAGGGCTCCTGTCCCAGGCGCCCTGGTGCGCGGGGCTCAGCACCTGCCGCAGCGGGCCGCCCGCCGCCCCGCCTGGTTGTCCCACGTGCTCGGCCGGGTCTCCCCAGCGCCGCTCCACGCCAGCTGGCGCTCACGGCACCGGGGCTCCTTCCTTCCGGAGCCACCGGGCCCCCACGTTGTGTAGGTTTCCGTGAGGGTTTTGTCCCAGCTCTTTGTGACGCCTCTTTATCCCCGTGGGTCAAGGCTGGACGCGCTGGGCTGGGCGATGCTGGAAGGGCTCTGAATCCTGAACCTCAGGCGGCAGTTGAGCCCGGGGACATAGCCCTCCCCCCCAGGACGGGGTCCCCTCCCCCCGTGAATCAGGCTCAGGATCGGGGCTGGTCAGAGGGCCTGGCGGCTTCAGGACAAGGGGCAGGAAAACCGGATCCAGGGCGGAAAACTCGACTAACAAGTTTTCAGTAAAGAGATGGCAGGGCCCACGGGGACCAGTGTGGCTCGGCCGGTTGGGCATCCAACTTAGACTTCGGCTCTGGTCATGAACTCACAGTTCACGGGTTCAAGCCCCCTATCAGGCTCGAAGCCTGGAGCCTGCTTTGGAATCTGTGTCTCCCTTCTCTCTCTGTTCCTCCCCCACTTGCACTCTGTCTCTCTCAAATAAAAACCTAAAATAAATAAAATAAATAAATAAAAAAGAAAGAAAAGGCCCAGCTGGTAGAAGGGCCCAGGATGGGGGGGAGGAGGGTGGATGAGGTCTGGCCCAGCGCCGGGTCTGGAGGTGAAGGCAGGAGTCTGAGGACCCCAGCCCCCCCCCCACCATGTGACACCCCTTGTCCCGGCTGACTGTGGCCCAGCTCTCATCATCCTGAGTGCAGCTGTGAGTCCCCATCCGGGCATGAGCACCATGTTCAGAAAGAGCAGACGTGTAGACCCTCGCCCTCTGGGGGTGGCCGGGGAAGGCTGCTCCCCCCTACCCTGAGCGTGCACAGTGACCCCAGTACGCTCACCTGGAGGCAGCCTGACCTTGGTGGGCTCGAGATGAGACGGCGTGTCAGAGCCCTTCAGAGCCCTGCCCCCCGCAGCCCTCTCCTTAAGGACCAGCCGTGGAGGTTAATTGGAAGGAGCTATTTCTGGAACTTTAACCCAGAAAACAGACCCTGATTTGTCATAATTTGACACATCTGGCCTGTTTGGTCAAAATCGGGTCAGAAATAAACCTACGTTCAGTGTGGCACACTCGCTATTTGCTGGTCTGGCTCTGCTTCCCTTTTCACGGACATTTGGGGCTTTGCCCAGGCCACAGACTGCACCCTACAAGTGTAACGTGGCTGTCTGTGCCAGCCTTGCTGAGTGGCACCGGCGTGCACGCTGCCCCCACCTGCCCCAGTGGGGCTGGGGTCCCTGGAGCCCCCTCTCTGCCTGAGCTGGGCTGATGCCTTTTAAACCCCACCTGCCTGGCTCCAGGCTGTGAAGCCTCATTGGATCCCTCTGTGCTCTCTCATTGTGTCACGCCGTGCTCCCGTATTGTGGTCACTCCGTGCTCCCGTATTGTGGTCACTCCGTGCTCCCGTGTTGTGGTCACTCCGTGCTCCCGTGTTGTGGTCACTCCGTGCTCCCGTGTTGTGGTCACTCCGTGCTCCCTTGTTGGGCCACTCCGTGCTCCCTCGTTGGGTCACTCCGTGCTTCCTCATTGGGTCACTCTGTGCTCCCCCATTGTGTCACTAGTGTTCTCTCGTGTCACTCTGTGCTCTCCCATTGGGCCACTCCATGCTCCCTCATTGAGTCACTCCGTGCTCCCTTGTTCGGTCACTCCATGCTCCCGTGTTGGGTCTCTCCATGCTCCCGTGTTTTGTCACTCTGTGCTCCCATCTTGGGTCACTCTGTGCTCCCGTGTTGGGTCTCTCCGTGCTCCCGTGTTTTGTCACTCTGTGCTCCCGTGTTGGGTCACTCTGTGCTCCCATTCAGGAACTGGATGGGGTGTCCGGCCAGCGGCTTCTGCCCGTCTGCTCGCTGTCGGGGGAAGAGAAGGCCTAGGGTCTTGGGGAGACACGGGGACTCTGGCACAGACGCTACGGACGGACAGAAGGTGGGCCCCAAACTGAGGGGGTCTGGGTGCTGGCAGAGCCCCAGTGCTGGGCGGCGGCCGCTTCGGCCCCTCCCCCCACGTGCATACCTTTATCGGCCCCTCACACGCCCAGGATGCGCCAGGGAGCCACACGCGCACGCTAACGCCCAGAGCGCGGGCAGGGCGGCTGCAGAGCGCACACGTGCTTCCTCTTCAGGAGCCGTGGTGGCGTCGCAGCTCCGGCAGGAGTGAGTATGAGGTGGGGACGAAGGGTCCCGGAGCCGGAGGCCCCCTTCTCGGCCCCGCCTGTGCCCAAGAGGCACCAAGAGGGAGGGGTGCAGGGGCTTCCCACCGGGGCTCCAACGTGTCACGCCGGGAAGGGGGCCCTGCAGGCGGGTGGAGGTCCCGGGAGACGGCGGAAGTGCGGGAGAGGTCTGGGCCGCGTGGAGCCAGGCCGCAGAGAGCTCCCGTGGATGGAGGCAGGGGTGCGGGGGGGGGGGGGAGAGGCAGGAGGCTGGGACTTGGCGACGGAAACGCTAGAGTGAGGGGAGGGTCCCAGCCCGGCGGAGGTGAGGGGGCGCCGAGGGGACAGTCCTGCGGAGATGGCCAGGTGCTGCACGTTTCGCTGCGCTCAGGAGGGTCAAGGCTGGGGGGCCTCAGCTGTCAGGACTGGTTGCTCCAGGTGACAACGCGGAGCAGGTGGCATCCAGGCCGTGGGGGAGGGGCTGAGGACCGGGAGAGAGAAGGCAGAGGAGGCCTCAAGGCCCAGACAGCATGAGGCTGAGGTCGGAGGTCATGGCGCAAGCACTGGCCCCACCACCAGAAAGCCTGGGGGGCATCAGATGGGGGCCGGGGGTGCAGGGGAAGCTGCGGCCCCAGGGTCTCTAAAGCCTGTGAAAGGGTCCGCTGACATGGGGACAGGCTGAGGGGTGGGTCATCCTCGGGGACAGCAGGTTGGAAGCCACAGCTGAGTCAGCACACGGGCCGGCTCCCAGCAGGGCCACGGCTCCCTGAGCTCCGGGACGCCCAGCCCACCGCCCGGGAGCCCCCACCCTCATCCTGACCCCTCCTGCGGAGACGGGCTTGGACACCCTCACTGGGCTCCTCACGGGCAAACTTGCCTTCTTGGTGAAAGGCCGCAAGACACCGTGTGCCCTTCCCCGTGACCGCCCGGGGTCTGGGTGCCAACCTGCAAAGTCAGCTTGTGGCAGGGATGAAAAGTCACCCCAGCGGGCGCCTGAGCCCTCGGGCTGTGAGTCCATCCTCCTCTTCTGTTTTCTTTCTAGGACAGGATCTGGAGCCTCAGGAATCAAAGGTCAGCTGCGCACACGGGAGCAGGCCCAGTAGCTTGTTCCTTCTGAGTCCCTGTGTGTCCAGGCGCTGCTAAGCCGGACATCAGGCTGGGGACATGTCTTTAACCCTCACGTAGATGTTACCACTCGCCATCACCGAAACAAACAAAAAGCACAACAGCAACAAAAACCAAATAGGCAAATGAAACGGAATATTCCAGTGTGCGCCTGCTAGAGCTTGTCTAGGGCTTTCCTGGGAACGGAATTTCCGCTTGTCAGGCGGGAATTGCCAACTTGTTCCCCTAAGTAGCTACACAAATTTAACCCCCTCCCCACCAGGCCAATGATCTGGAGGCCCTGAGTCTTTCCAGGTAGATCCCAGCTCACGGGGCAAAGAATAAGTTTGTACAAATATATTTTAAAAGCCGTCAAAGCTTGTGTACACTTCGAGCTGTACATCCCTGTCTGGGGAGGGGTTTCTCAGGAGCGAGCGGACACGTGCCCACAGACTGTGTGGGAGACCGTGTGCTCCTTCCGGACGCGCGCCAAGGCCTGCGAGCACCCCGTGGTCCCCACCATCTCTGTGCCGCCTCCTCGTACCCAGACTGTCCCCACCCCAACCCTGGCAATCACTGATGTGCTTTGCCTCTTCCAGAATGTTCCAGAAGCAGAATTATATCGGATCTTTTGTGCCTGGCTTTTGCCACTTAGTATAATGTGAGACCCTCTCATGTTGTTTGCAAATTGGGGGTGGTTCTCGGTCTCTGAGCAGCACACGTGTGGATGCACGTTTGTCACACCTTTCCGGTTCTGGCTGTTTCGTATCAGGCATATACACCTTCCTGTACAGACCCATGGACGGACGGACAGACGTATGCTTCCCTGCCCCCCAGTGAAGACCTGGGGGCTGCTGAGTCGCATGTGAGTGCACTCACTTGTTCTTCAAGCTTTTTCATGGCTTTTTTGGCATCTAAAAAGTATATAGTTTTCTTTCTTTCCAGCCATTTACCTGTGATTTCTGTTTCCTGCTTTGTCACACTGACTGGGACTTCTACTACAAGGCTGACGGGTCTTGTCCCCGGTCCTGGGGGGCATCCATCTTTCTTACTGCGTACGTCATTGGCTGTAGGTGTTCTCCGTCACACGAAGGAGGTTCCCTTCTATTTCTGTATTGACAGTTTTTGTTTTAATGGGTATTAAATTTTTTCAAATGCTTTTTCTGCATCTATTGAGATGATCACATAGCTTTTCTTCTTCAGTGTGTTAATATTATAAATTATATGTTAACTATAAATTATTTATTATAAATAATAAATTATACTCATTGACACTCAAAAGTTGAGCCTGGATTGCTTTCCTGAGAAGACTCATCTTGGTCATGATGCGGTATCATTTTATACACTGCAGGACTTGATTCGCTAATATTTGTAGGAGTTCTGCATCGATATTCATGAGATGTTGGTCTGTGTTTTTTCTTTTCTGGCAATGTCCTTGTCTGGTTTGGCACCAGGGTAATGCTGGTCTCCTAGAGTGAGCTGGGAAGTGCTGCGGCCTCTTCCGTGTTCTGGACGGCAGTGTGCAGAACTGAGATTATTTCTTCCTTACATTTTTGGTAGAATTCACTAGTGAAACCACTGAGACTGGATTTTTTTTTTTTTTTTTTTTGAAAGATTTTAAGCTGTGAATTGAATTTCCGTAGTGAGCATAGGATTATTCATAATACCCACTTCTTCTTGAGCGAGTTTTGGTGATTGAACACGTTTTTAATTTTAATTTTTGTTTTACAAAACCAACACATGTGTATAATTTAAATAAAATTGATAAATACTAAAAGGCTTATTGGAAAAAAAACAGTACTCTCACCCCAACTCTTATCTCCCAGAGGCAATAATTTTTTATTTTACTTGGTTTTCCTGACAGTTATTTCTGTACTTTTATTTTATAAAATGTGTATCTGGCTGTTACAGACACACTAACTTCATACATTTATGCTGGCATTGTGTTGAGCATCTGGTTCTCTAACCCTCCCTGACCTCATCATCCCTGCAATATCCGACCCCTTTCTGTCAAAAATAGTTTTTCACATTTTGGGGTAAAATTAGTAATTATTAAGTAATGTAAATCCTGTTCGCTGCTGGTCCCGGGCAGTGGTGTACGTTTTTTCCTCCTCATGAAATGTTTTCTTTTTCTTGAGGTCTTATGGCCTCATTCTAAAATTGCTTAGCTTGCTGTTATGAATCATGGTGTATTTTTTCCAAATGCTCAAGCACATTATTAACCCCTGCCGGGCTGGGACCCCAGTCCCCTTGCTGAACGCTGTGTCCGGAGTTTCTCTGCTACTGATTTGAGATCCCTAAACACTGTGTCCCCCACCCCCACTGTTTGGTTGAATCCTTTACTCTGTTGAGGTATGGCCTTCACGTTTCCTAAGAAAAGGTGCATGGGAGGTACCATTTTGAGCCTCTGCACATCTGGAAAGTCTTTGTTCTACCCCATCCTGGATTGCTATGACAGTTTGATATCGAATGATGGGTAGAAATTGATTCCCATGCAGGATTTTGAAGGTGTTCCCCATCACGTCCGAGCTTTCCACGTAGCTCCTGCAGCTTAACATTCGCTTGGAAAAGGACAGAAGTCACGTCAGCGCAGTTCCAACGGCACAGACCCGCATGTCCAGCACGGACGGGAGCCAGAGCGCTGCCCGCGGCTTCGCTGTCCCGTGGTCACCAGCACTGTGACCGTCTGCCCTGCATCTGCAGCCTGGTCCTCTCCCTGTCTCTGCGAGGCTTTC
Organism: Hyaena hyaena; assembly: GCF_003009895.1. NCBI lineage: Eukaryota > Metazoa > Chordata > Mammalia > Carnivora > Hyaenidae > Hyaena > Hyaena hyaena. The sequence goes on along the minus strand of NW_024080903.1, from coordinate 1,827,342 downwards.
GGGCTGGGTGTCCCGATGTTCAGGGGAGGCTCACACTGCACACCCTTCCCCTGCCCTGTTCTCGCCCCAAATCCCTGACGACGGCAAACTGCGCTGTAACTCTTGGCAGATGAAACCAAAGTGTAAGGGGCGGAACGAAGGCCAGTGGGGTGGGGGTTTGCTCCGCAAGCCACACAGCAAGGGCACCTCGGGGCTCTCACCAGAACGCCCATCACCCCGGCATGAGGGTCTGAATGCAGCGAGGGTCTCAGCAAAGACCCAGGCTTGCAGACGTTCCTTGTGTTCATCTAGTGCGTAATTAAACTCTTAAACGGCCACGTCCTGTTGCTGCCTGTGTATTTCCGGGACCCTGATGCCCATCTCGCCGTTCGTGGGCCCCGTGTAGGTGGCGAAGCAGGAACGCTGGGGTCCTCGGCTCAGGACCAGGTCAAGACTCCACCTCTGGTCCCAGACCGGACACCATGAAGGACACATCCTATAAAAAGGATGTATCCTTATTTTACTCACTCATTAATGACTTTGTGCAGATTTTTTCTTCAGTCTCCCGTAAGTGCCTAAAAGAAAATATTTATTAACTCATTTCACTATGAATTTATAATTAGTTGACTTTGAACTGAATTGAGATTTATTCTTTCCAATTATCTATGGAAAAAGGCTCTTGTGGTGCAAATAGGAAAGTAGGAGAATATTAACTCTAATTAAGAGAACAGATTGTTTAAAAATCGCGAACACTTAGGGCGCCTGGGGGCTCAGCTGGTTACGCGTCCGACTGCGGCTCAGGTCATGATCTCGCGGTTCGTGGGTTCGAGCCCCGCGTCGGGCTCTGTGCTGACAGCTCGGAGCCCGGAGCCTGTTTCAGATTCTGTGCCTCCCTCTCTCTCTGACCCTCCCCTGCTCACGCTGTCTCTCTCTCTCTCAGAAATAAATAAAACATTAAAAAATTTTAAAACAAAACAGCGAACATCTACACAGAAATAATGAATGTGTTCGTTTCAGGTTCTCTTCCCTGAAGCAGGTGTCAGTTCTCTTTCCTGCGATCACTCTGTGGACTAGCTTCGTGCCTTCCCAGGTGAGGACCGGATGCGGCTCCTTACAGAGCACTCCACGCCGCCCGGGACCAGCCGGCCCTCCAACGGCCCCAGTCCCGCCTCTGTTGGTTTTCCCTGGACTGAATGAGACCCACAAGGGTCTCTGCCGCCGAGGAGGGGCCCGCAGCTCGGTGCCCTGAGCAGGGCCGGGGCCTGCGTGGTGCTCACGGGCGCGGACACTCGTCTCCTCGCTCCACCAGCTAGGCTGGGCCGCGTGCTGGGCCCCAGCGGGTCCCCGCCCCGGCGGCCTCGCCTGCGTGAGTGACGGGAGCCGTGACCAGACACGTGAGCGGGAGAAGCCCCGGTGACAGCGGCCCCCACGCACGGACAGGCGGGCGGCCATCAGACGGGGGCGCTCGCGCGGCCCGACTTGGGTCACAGCGCTGACGGCCCGCCCTTCGGTTCGTCGCGAGGCCCTCCCTTGCTCTCGTGGGCTCTCCGGATGCCTGAGGCTTTTCGCAGCCTCTCGGGACTGGGGGGGGGGGGCGCCTCCAGGACAGGATATTTGGGGACGCTTCCAAACACGACTCACCAGTGAGCCGGAAGCACTTCCTGGTTCAGCGGTCCCTTCAGCAACACGAGGGGTCTCGTCAAAGCCCCTCATGAACGCTGGGTGTGGCCACTCGCCTTCGCCCTGCTGGCGGGATGTGTGAGATCCTTCAAACGTGCTTCCCTCTCTTTTTTGAAAGAAACGAGACTAGTTTTTATTTATTTTTAAAAATCTTTTTTAATCATCTTTTTAAGTTTATTTATTTACTTTGAGAGAGAGAGAGAGAGAGACCCAGCAGGGGAGGGGCAGAGAGCGCGGGGACAGAGGGTGCAAAGCGGGCCCTGCACCCACAGCCGAGAGCCTGGCTCGGGGCTTGAACTCAGGAACTGCGAGATCATGACCTGAGCCGAAACCAAGAGTCAGACGCTTAACCCACTGAGCCCCCGGGGACCCAGGGGACTGGTTTTCTCATTGAAGAACATGAGGTGTTGCCTCTCCTTATTCAGCCATTTTTACGTCACAGAGTAGAGTTACACTGTTTTTTCCTTTTATAAACACCCAACCTTTTATTACAGTGTTGTTACAGTGGCCAGGATGGTTTCTCCATTAATTTTTCTGTTTCTGATAGTATATAGGAAAGTGACTGCCTTTTACATATTTTTTTTGAAGCCAGCTACCTTAAAAAATTCATTTATTTATAATAACTTTTCAGCTAATTCTCTTAGGTTTCATTTGATCTGCAAATAATGCAGCAAATTAGCTCTCAGGATAGAACACGTACAAAAAGCCTCCCCGCCCCCCCGGGTGAGGCAGGCACCCAACTGCGCGGCCCAGAGGGGCGAACGGTGTGTATGCGACATAGGGCTCGACACAGGTGTCTGCAGCGGGTCTGCTAACACTCGTGTCCTCGACGTTCGGCCGAGGGAAGTGCGCTCACAGATCGAGATCCAGTGTTTTGTTTTTTGTTTTTATCACTTAGAATTTTATGTGTGAAACGGACATTTACTTTTACTCATCCCTATTTTATATTTCATAGGTGAAGAACTTGTTTATGCCAATTGTACTAAAAGCTTATTAGAAATAAACGCATCTGCATCTGCCTTCTTTCATCTGCTCACAAGGTGCAGTTTGTGCCCGGGATCCCCGCCCCCAGGCCGGTGACGGGGAGGGCGACTCAGGTCAGAGACAAGGCTCCGGGCAGCCGCGAGAGCACGGCTTGGCGCCCAAGTGGGCGGCACTGGACGGCGGGCAGCGGGAGGTGGGTGCGCAGGGCTTGGCCTCGCCCCACGTGCGGGCCCCGCTACGGGGCCGCCCTCAGACGCGGCTCTGCCCGGTCCCGCGGCCTCCCCCTGCAGCTCTGACCTCGGTGCCCTTGGGGCGCTGGGACCTCTGGGCGCCTTCCGTGTCTGTGCCCGCCTGTGCCAGGGCCATGGGTTTCGCCCGCTGAGGGCACAGCCTGTGTCTTTCCTCGGGCCGAATCCCTCCTTCCGGATTCCAAGGGCGCCTTCTGGGTGAGGATGCGGCACCTTTGCCCTCAGTGCCCTCCCTTCCTTTCCAGCCGCCACTCACATCTTTCCCAGGAGGGCCCGCCGCGCACCAGGGGCTCCTGGCCGTGAGGAGGCGCCGCCAGACGCCACACGCCACGTGGTCCCCACGCCTGTTGTAAATAAAACAGGCGCGGAGCAAGGAGGCTGCAGGCGACGGGCAGTGCGGGAAGGCTGGCACGGAGGGGCCTTGGAGGGGCAGCAGCAGGGCCCCCCGGGGAGGCCGCCCTGGTCACAGGGAGGTAAGGGGAGCAGAGCGCCGGGGCCGGGCCTGGGGGCGCAGCCAGCAGAGGAGGAAGCCGCAGGCCGCGTGAGGCCGCTGGGGACCCCGAAAGGGGTGGAGGCTGACAGCCCTCCCCCCCCCAGGAGTGGGGGGGGGCGCACTGGGTGAGCAGCAGCTGCGCGCACACAGAATGGAAAGCAAAGCCGCCACCCAGTGAACCAGAAGAAACCCTCAAAGTGTAGGCGGCCTGTAGTGTGGGGGGTGTTAGCCTCCTGCTGACCGAGTGCACATTCCGGCCGGAGGCCGCTTTCCTTAAGAGGCAGGCAAGCCGTCCTGAGGACAGGGCGTCCGGGGCACACGACCCACGACCCACACGGTGCTAACGGACCTCGCGGCCCTGGGGCAGAAGCGGGGCGCAGAGCGGGGCCGCCAAGCCGCCGCAGCCGGGTGGGAACAGCCAGGAAGGAGCAGAGCGCCCAGGGTCTGGGGCTTTATTTCAGCAAAGCTGGAAACAGAAGCAGGGAGCACGTGAAGGAACAAAACAGCACAGCTGCTCCCGGCTGCACCGTTCTGGGCTCTGCGCGCTGCTGTGCAGCAGCTTGGAGAGGCACGGGGGGGGGCACCGGGGGGACACAGG